>NC_071405.1:55211314-55523259 GCF_017976375.1 Cuculus canorus | reverse complement strand
TCAGAAAGCAGGCAGAAATGCAGCATTCTTGGTGTTGCTGGCCAGTTTTTCTGTTAGGTATACTTCATTTATCACTCTAAAGTGGTGCAAGTAAAATTGATTTTTTTGACACTTTAGTCATCCATCCATCACCTGCATTTTTCCTGATATCATTGCACTGCTCTGGGGGGCATCTGGCATCTGTTTACTCTTGTACTGAGAGCTTGCTTAAGTGAACTGCTGATGGAAGCATTCGGCATTTCTCTGCTCATTAGAGCTGTTTTATTTGTTTAATCAGCATCTCTGTGCTCTTGGCTGTCTGTACCCTGTTAGGCAGTGCCTATGCTTCTGTGTTGGTATTGGATGAGGATTACATTGCGATTCAGCTTGATCTTTCAGTTTAACATGCAGCTATCGTTACTTTTTTATTTGCATTGGGCCAGACTATCACATCGCAACTGAACTACATCAGTTTATGTCTGGAGAAGGGCCCTGCAAGTGCAGCGTTCTTGAAAATGCTGCCAAAAGGAGACACTGATAGATTAATTGCCCACAGCACTAACAATGATCAAAGCAATCACTCTCAGGTGAGGTTGTGATGAAAAATAAGGGCAAGCCATGATGATTATACCATTGCTTACAGGAACAATGTGTCCCTCACTGAACACCTTGGGGTAAGAAGTCACCCCTGGAGACTTGTTTTAGTAATGGCAGAAAGCTGGATGAGAGGTATGAGAAGATTTGCTGCTTGCTTTCCTTTGCTGCTTGTTGTATTTTTCAGAAGTTACAGCAGGAGCTGATGATGAAGACAAGTGTTAAGACAGAGTGAAGAAAGAGATCTGCTACTGTGAATGAGGGTGTAGTTTTTGATGGGTCTTGTAGCAGGCATATTAAAATATACTTATTAAAGAAAAATACCCCAAACCAGTACCTTCTGTTTTCTCATTGCAGAAGGGGCAGAAATTAAATAAATTTTAAGAGGGATTTAAATGCAAAGTTTGTAAAGATACAGAGAGGTTATTTCAGACAGGACTGCGGTGCCGTGTAACAATAACAGATACAGCCTTCTAGACAAAAATTAATTCTTTGTGCTTCATTACCAAGGCTCACATAGATCTCTGATGTCTGATTGTTGTGCTGATATTTCACTAATTCTTTTTGTGCCTAATTGAGGCATCCTATTATCCTAGAGGAAGGCTAGGGGACATGGCATGACTAACAGACCGATCCACTGGGTTTTCTGTATTCATGAGGTTCCACTTCCATAAAAAGGAACTGGAAATCCTTTTCACCAGGGAATAATATATGAGGCTCAGGGTGGATGAAGTTTGTGTGCACTGCCTAAAGGGACAGGTATTATGAAAAGAGCTGCTAAAGCTTTTTTGTATCAGTGGGAAGCCCCTGATTATCACAAGAGGATCTAAATCAAAAGGTGACATTCAGAAAACCATTAAGATAAAAGCTAGGATGAATTCCTTTCCAGCCTCACTTAACAGAAACTTTTGTTTAAAATCACCTTTCCTGAAAGAAGGAAGGGAAGTCTGATCTATGTGATTTGATATAGACAGCTCACTCCTTAATTGGGTACAGTCAGCTGCTTAAGAAAGCAATAGCTTAGCCAAAAGAGGTAATGAGATTAATGGCAGAGGTAATAAGAATGTCAATATATGTGACAAATAAGTGTTTCTAATCTTTCAGCCATGGAAGCACAATGGAGAACATTGTACCAGCTACTTCCGGATGGTCTTCCAGGACAACAGGTACAGATGTGGCATAGATAAAATTACCTCCACCAGGATAGCTGGCTTTCCTTGCGCATGGTTTTGTGGAACTTTAGGAAATTCAAACGAATGTTTTTTTGGCTACTTTTCTAATTTCTGTTTGCTTGTTCTGTGGATGCCCTGCAGGGTTGTTGCCTACAGTGTATTACCCAATGCTCCTAGTTTTGAATGGAATATGAGACTGGGCTGTGTCCTTTCTCTCTGAAAACTCTCCCACACTTCAACAGTTCCCACTGCTTGGCCAGGGCTTGTAGCAGAGAAATGTTTCAGCTTTGTTCCCTTTTTTTCTATTATAACCTTGTGACTTTTCCCAGAAAAATGTATAGGGGAGGATGGTGTGTGTGACTGGTTCTCTTTTCTGTAAGCCTGAGACTTGAAAATGTGGATTGAGGAAAAATCAGTCACAACCATTGTTAACAGTGACAACTGTCAAGCATAAAGCTTATTAGGCCTGATTTCCATCCGGCCAGTCCTTCTCGTGTACAGCCGGCAATGCTGTCAGCCTAGGTGTTCCCTGGGAGCTGCTGCTGACTGAAGTTATCCCACAGCTTCAAGATGACTCTGGCCAAGATCTCAAGACCTAGTAACTAGTAACCAAACAGTGCTCCTCTCTGCTCTGATAACAGACACTTTCAGCAGCACAGATCTATCTTGCTGTGTCTTTGCTCTCTCCTCATGTGCTAACTGTATCCAAGTCTCCGTAGCAGCAGAAATAGGCAATAAATGGATTGCTTTATTTGCTGAAGTCAGATCTGTAGGTATCTGCTTGGCTGCATGATGGTGTGTCGTGCTGCACAACTGGGCCTTATCGTTGCCAGCTATTATTGAAGGAAATCTATTAAATGAGTAGGTTGTTTGTATTATGTAGGATATGTACCAGTTCAAAGCTACCTGCTGCCTTCGTGAGTTATAGCAGGCTTTTTTCATAACAACTCCTTTTTTTCCTGAGAGTTGTCTCTTTCTCTTGCAATGCTGGATGAGAGGTCCTAAAACCCCTCCACCAAACCTGCAAACAGCTATAGAGCCAGATCCATGGTGTGTTACACTATAACCTAAATGGGATGCTGAGGAGCGTGTTTGCAGAGAACTGCCCTTGACCCCTGCCTCCCACATGGCTTCTTGGTTCACCACCATGTTAAGGCTGCCTGCAATTCAGCATCTGGCTTGGCTTCTTTTCAAGGGAGATGTTTTAACCTTTGGAAGTTTAAATATTCATATTAAATTCTAACCAAGGTAGGCTGTGATTTTTGTTGACTGCACTTCACTGAAGTGCCTGTTTCTGTGCATGACTCTAATATTTAGTTACAGCTAGGAGAGTTTTATCTGCAGAGGGATTTGAGCATGAAATATAAGATGAAGCACATATGGCAAACAGTCCTATTCACAGTCGTGTTACCAGGATTGCCCCTGGTGAAGACAGAGGGAGTGGTTTTGGGTCCTGCAGGAACTCGGTGATGGAACCCATCACAGCCCAGCTTTGATGCCTCCGTTGCCACAAGAGAGACGCTGTTTTGCAACCTCTCCTGTACAAAATGCCTAATTTAGTCTGGGACCAGAGAATACTGACAATACATCTCCCTTACAAGACGGACATCAAGGCACTGGAGCGCATCCAGAGAAGGGCAACGAACCTACAGAAGAGGCTGGCAAACAAATCTTATGAGAAGCAGCTGAGGGAACTGGGAATGTTTAGCCTAGAGGAAAAGAAGCTGAGGGGGGACCTTATCACTGCCTACAACTACCTGAAAGGAGGCTGTAGAGAGGTGATAGGATGAGAGGAAATGGCCTCAAATTGCACCAGGGAAGGTTCAGATTAAATATTAGGAAAAATTTCTTCACTAAAAGGGTTATCAGGCACTGGAACAGGTTATCCAGAGCAGCAGTTGAGTCACCATCCCTGGAGGTAGTTAAAAGATAGTTAGACAAGGTGCTCAGAGATATGGTTTAGTAGTGGACAGGTACATTTGGACTCTATGATGTCAAAGGTCTTTTCCAACCAAAGGATTCTATGGTTCTACATGGCACACTAGAGAAGTATCAGCAATAGTTCATAGGTGTAAATTCTAGTTAGAGTGCTATAATGACTGTCTATTATCCAGTAAACTGATTAGATTACCATGTATGTGTATATAGGCTATTACTTTCTTTTCCATCTGCTTCTAGATTTCTCTCTTGTGCAATTTTTATTTTAGAATTTTGCTTTTTGTTATATTTCTCTCAATTTAGCAGAGTTGAAAAGCAGTCTCAGCCCTCCTGGTTTTTCCTATTCTTCATAAATCTGTCTGGCAAAATGCCAGAGCTAGTAGTGGGTGCAGGCATAGCTCTGTTATGTTCTATTGGGTGAACACTTTTTATTTCCTGCTTAGTAAAGATCACGCTAACAGCCAGCTCCAAGGAGTTGAAGATGAAAATAGCTTGAGCCTGTCTTCCTGCTGGAGCAGAACTGTTATCTTGCATTCACTCCCTATCGCTTTGTCCAACTTAATTTTAAATGTACCAGGCTGTGGAGTTTCTGCCACTTTACTCTTGGGAGATAATTTTGCATATCTCACTGCCTCGAAGTCCTTCATGATACTCTACATTTTTCTTTCCTGTATTTACCCTTGAATGATAATTCTATCCTGGTCTGTTTTGCTAAATGGCTCCTTGCTCTTCATAGTATTTAAAGCCTGTCAAGTCTCCCTTGTCATCACTTGAGTGTGCTACAAGAATTAACTCTTTGAGTGTTGGTCTTTTTCTGCTTGCAGGCAATTAAAGTTTTTGCCATTGACTTGGGAGGCAACACTGCAAATCTTCGAACCTGCCTCGTAAGCAGAGTGGTGAAAATTATTCTTTGATTCACAGTTCGGTACAAAAAAATAAAGAGAAAAATGATGTCATCATGAATAGGGCAATTTGCTTCCTTTCAAGGAATAATATATTTAATCATCACGTATATAGATTTCTAATAAAAATGTTGATTTTAATTGTAAAATAAAACTACTTTGCTTTTAGCAGTCCACTTAGATCTTCTTTGCAGTCATTCGTTGCATTTTGTTTAGCTTGTTTGTATCTCTCCACTAACTTCCAGCTACATGAACTATGGAAAGGGTGCTTAGCCATGCAGATCTTTAAAGGTTTGCAGCACTCACAGGTAAGAAGGTTAATAGCCAAGATGATTTAGTGTTTCCAGTCACCTGCTGCATGAAAGATTTCTTTTGCGTTTTTATTGTTTGAGAAGCCACAATAGATCATTGCAAATACTGCAAGGAGATGCATTTGGCATGTGTTGAAGGACATGCTCCTTTAATACTGAATGTGGCTTGTTTCTTGGGGCAGGTATGAAGCTCACCAGGGGTGTAGAGACTGGAGCCATGCTAGAAACCCCTCACTGAAGTAGAATTCTCTCACTGAGAGAATTGGTCCATACCTACAAAGTTGTATTCAAACAGGGTCCCCCAAACTGCTGTCAGGGAAGAACAGACAGAGGACTTGGGATGTTAAAAGCAGTCTTCCACATGTGATTCCGGTACATCAAAAGTGCTGTCTGCACAGTGACACATTCCTTTTGTTGCTACCTACTCACTCTTTGTGTTCAGGATTTTAGTATTTAGTGATCTGCTCTTCTCTACCATAAAATGTCTTCCCTTCCTTTCTGCAATCCTCTGGGTCTTCCTATCACTTCACAGTTAGGATATCTGAACGCCTGGCAAACCATGAGCTTCGTAGCAGACATATCAGTAGGGAAGTACAAGGCAAACACATCCTTCTCTCCTCACAGCGTGTACAGCTGCCACTTCAACGTGCATGTACCCACGGCCAGCGGGCCACCAAACCCAGCGCTACAGTCTGTCGTATGTTTTGTTAATATGTCTGTTTATAGTTTAAACCATAATGTTATTTCTCTCTATCTGAGTATTTCTTTCATAGTTTTTTACATCTGGAGAGCTTTTTTAATTGGACTGCTCTCTGAATAACAGAGCAATGCTGATATTTTGCACATATTTACAGACAGTCCAAAGCTTTGTCCTAATGTCCCAAATGCTTAAAGAAAACGACCCATGTCTTCACTGGCATCAGATAAATATGTTGGTAGACCATCATGTAAAGCTGTAGCGTAGTCTTTATTCCCCGAGGTAGGTCCTCTGGACGCTGTCCATCTGCCTGACTTGAGCTACCGTGAGTTCCACAGCAGTCACCAGGGCCCGGGAGAAGCTGGAGTTCTTGTAGGACTCAGGCAAGTGGAGGATCAAGGTTAGGAACTTGCAATCACAGTCGATCATATAGAATAAGCAGAAGACAGGAGTCTCTAACAAGCCTGTGACCCATCAAAATGCAGCAAGAAATTTGCAAACAGAGATGAAATCCGTTTTAGTTAGTGAACCACCACAGGGGCTGGATGTGAACTAAACACCTTTGGACTTCAATCTTCAGACTTCCCAGTAAGAGAAGCTTGCCTAAAAGGCAGTTTCCTCAGTTTATGGGATAAGCAGTCTAACAAACGTATTCAGAAAAATGAATTTTAAATGAATCTACTAGTTAGAATTGCAAGCTTAGTAGATTCAGAGGGCAAGTGGTGAGGTGGAATATATTTGGGTCTCAGTAAAATATTTTAGAGGAGTTCCTCAAAAATCATTGAAATTGCCTTGGCTCTCACAGAGACATAGCAGTTTTAATAACTGCCCAAAGCATTGCTGATAAAGGGCAGCCTGTGGCAAGATATCAGTGGAAGAGTACAAGAGAATTATGGAGTGGTACTGAGATGTGCAATGTTAAATAGTCTGCAATCTATATTGAGAAATATTCCTTTGCAGGAGCCAGGTGGAGCAATAAGCATTACCTGGCTGCTCTTCCTGGAGAGTACTGTACAGTGGGGACCTGTGGGCTCAGAGGAAGGAAAAATAGCTAGAAAAAACAGAGTGAAATTTGTGGAAAATGCAACCTGATCCCAAGATATAGCTGCTTACTGGAGCAAGCCTGGGAACAGAAATCCCAAAAGAGATTTAATTTTGGTAACAAATAGTGAATGATACATAAAGCTGCAATGCAACAGGCTTGCCAAGATATTATTCTTTACTGATTTCCATGGTATCAGAGCACTGCAGAGATTATATAAATGGATACTTTCTAGAGAAACTCTTCTCCCTACTAGATTATGTTAGAAATTTTATTTACCAGCCTTTGTATTTTGCAGTGAAGGGATGGGCTAAATTGAGAGGAAAGGGACTTGTATTCAGGCTTGATTGCAGTAAGATCATCCCACTCCTGCAAAAGAAAACTGAAGGCTGTATAGATTAAATTGCTGTCAGCACTCCTCTGTTCTGAGCCCACATAAGCTTCACCCTAGCGCAGAGAGGACCACTGCCCCTGGTAATTGCTGCTTGTCTCTGAAGCACCGTTCTGCTCAGGAGTTAAAACTTGAATCTAATCTGCTACTGAAGGACCAGCCAGAGGACTGCCCGAAGTACCGGCATGGTGCCTTCACAGCAGCACGTGTGGGAGAACCTGTGGGCTGCTGAATTTTCTGGCAGATGACATGATATTTTATTTCACTCTATTTTTAGAAACTCCAAACTTTCTTTCCTAAGTGGCTTACAGTGCATTAGTGATAGTGGGAGGTGGCAAATGCATGATTCAGTGTTGTACCCTCCAGTACAGGGCTGTCACACATGGATGAAAGAGCTTTTAACTCAGGGTGGGAATGGGCTATTTGGCTGTAAGGGAGGTCCAGAAAGATGCTCCTGGGAGAGGAGCATGTGCTCTGCGTACCCTCTGTCTCTGTCCTGTAATATGCCCTTCTTCCTAACGCACTACACCCCTTTACCTAGTTTTCAGTATGTTTTAGACCTGTTTCCTTTGGAAGGATGTTTCATGTGAACTCTTGGACTATCCGTTTTGTCAAGTCTGTTAGCCAATTTCAATTGAATTTGGCTAAGGGGGCCTCAAAGACAGAAAGGATACTGTAAGTTTAACAAAAAAAAGTTGTATGAAAGAGAGAGGAGCCACCATTCCCAAGTTTGCCTCCGAGTCTTCAGTGCTGCAACACGTCAACCTGCGTGCTGTCACCAAAGTAGTCTTCCAGGGTGAGCTGTAAGGCAGAAAGAAGCTGCATTTTATAAAGATAGAAGGAGATAAGATGGAATTGTACTGCGATTTAGTGCAAAATTCAGTCAATTCCAAGGCACAACCCCCAGAAGATCATGCCTAGTCATCTCTGTTGCTCACTGGGCTGCTGCATCCCACCCTGGACTTGGCCTGGCCCTGGGGAGCTGTAGGGTCAGGAACTGAAGTCAGGAACAGCTGAACAAACCTTGTGTCTCTGAACAAAGAGATCTTAATAGGAGGAGGAATAGGCAGTGTTCAGTATGTCCCCAGATAGTACACTGGTGTCCATGAATCATAAGTTGCTCTGTAATCACAAGTCTGAGTCCTGTCCTTTTCCCCCGGTATAATCCTATTAAAGATCACAGCGTTGCAGCTCGTTATGAGAGAAGAATTTGACCTACGCTCCCCCCGGAGGTGCTGTAATGAGGGCTGGTCTGCGTCGGGGGGCTGTTGCTATGCTGAGAGGAAGGCAAATGAGGCAGATGTTTGGGGAAGACATTGTGTTTTCTTTGTTTTTAACTGCTAATAAGGCAGCAGAAGAGAACAGTACACTGACTGATTCAGTGTGTCTTGGGGCTGGAAACACCCTCCCACTGCAGCTGCAGGAGCCGCTCAGCTCTGTTAGCCATCCACCCTGGAAAAAACAGGACATCAGGTGGAGAAGTACAGCTTCTTCATGTTTCCTTTCACATAAAATTACAGTGGTGGGCTTATTCCACACTGCCTTAGTCTAGCTAGAGTTCAAGTGTATTAAAGCCACACCCTGGAAAAGGTTGAACTGGAGCTGAAGCAAGAACAGTAAGTAGCAGAGCAATAAAACTACACTCATACGTGTACTGGCCCATCACCAGCAGGCTGTTCTTGGAAGCAGCAGAGTCTTCGAACAGAGAACCAGGCAGAGAGAGTTTGTATCAGGAAGGCTTGTGCAAATCACAGTGCATCAGTTCATGAACATTAGAGGTCAATTAATATTGGGGGTCATCTTATCCCCAAAGGTCCTTGCCTTGCATTAAGCCAGATGCCTGCAAGGGGTTCATACTTCACGAACACTGCAGTCTACGAAACAGATAAAAAGAGAAATAAGCGAAATGATTTGCAACCACAATAATCTAGACATGAGATATGATGAACAACAGCAGAGTTGTCAGTTCTACCCAAACCAAGCATTAACTGTTCCTGTGAGTACCTACAAAGAAAAAAAGGTAATATTTTATGCTGCCCTAGGGTGTTCTGCTTGTGTTCTATAAACACTGAATTACACTAACTTCCCCGTGTGAAGCAGCTTGCGCTATTGCTAATACACTGCCTGAGAGCCTAGCAGGCACCATCAAAATGCTTTAGCTAAGAATATGCAGCAGAGCTCTTAAAGGGCTCCCAGCCCAGGCACTCTATCCTGGCCCCACAGGAGCCAACAGTCCCCTCCCGGCCGCTCAGAAAGGCTACCAGGATTCTGAACAGGCATGAAGCACTTTAAAACATACTTCAACCTGCAAGAGAAACACAACTTGCTGCTACTGGGGAAATGAAACTATACTCAAAGAAAGCCATGGCTGCAACTAGTCCTGGTGGCTTTGTTTTAAGTGCATTACAATAATCCATTGAACATACTTCACTTTTACTCCTTATACCTCCCACACACCCCCAAGAAGAGCTAGCATTTCAGCTGGATTGAGAAGACACTCCCTCCACTCCTAGCCTGGCTGCACAGGGAGCATCAGACGTGGCAGGAGAGATGCAAAGGGCTGCTCTAAACTTGGCATTTACAGTTTGTATGGAGCCTTCATTCTTGGTTTTGTTTCAGTGCTTAAATGAACGTAGTCTATTCAGAATTGCCCAGGAAATGGAAATCATAGGAAATTCATACTGCAGATGTAGCTCCCTTTTTTTTTTCCCTTTGGCAAAATATTCTTCACAGACATGGGGTAGTTGCTGCTTGGACGTGACACAATCTCTGCCATTACACTGGAGAAGGTTGAGTGCAGATATTCAACTGTAAAGAGCGGTGGAGGTTACTAGAACCATGCCAGTTTTCATCAGCAGTTGTAAAGGGCTTCCTGAGTCCATATCTCCCAGGAAACTATTTATCAGGGAGTATAAAAGCCTTGCTTTCCCAGCTATTGCATCTCTTTCAGGGAAGAGCTGTGGAAGTGTGGCAAATATCAGTGGGATCCTAAGGAGCAACAGAACTTGTGGGAAAATCCGTGCATGGTACCCATGCAATGCTGCTTGCCAAACAACCTTTGAAGCCTTCCTTCATGTTGTTTGAAAATACGTGAAAATTAAGTTGTTTCTGAGAAATATTAGCAACTTAATATTTTACCACCGGAAAACATTTTATTGCAAACTTTACTACTGTTTCTCTTTATGTCTGCAGGGCCTTTATTTGGTGGAAAATCCATCTTGGCCGGTGTTATTTTGAAGTGGAGGTAAATTAAGCATGCAGATGTCTTCTTCAAATGAGCTAAGGATGAAACCCTGTGTCGCTGTTGGTGTGGATTATTCCTGTTCAGGACAGACACTTGTACATAGCAGCACTTACAGACAGAGCAGGCACAGGCTTCCAAGCCGGACATCAGCACAGAGGCGAGAGTTATCCTTCTGCTATGCTATCCAACTTACTGTCTCATTGAATAACTTGGCTGCAGTTAAACTTGGTTCTGCCATCCAGACTTTTTTTAATAAACTTAAGTCTCCATTAGAGTGCTCCAGAAAGTTTGATATGACATCACTGCTGAATAAACAGAAACCAATATTGAGCGGATTTGCTGGAAAGTGCATTCAAGGCTTCAGCTATAATGCCAAAGTTCAGACTGATTCAAAATACTATAGATCCCTTGTGATTTATAACCATCTAATCAGTGTTTTAAAGCAGTTATGGGCAGGCAGGGAAAGCAAAGGTGACCTACCAGAACTGAGTTGCCTATAAGAAAAGGAACAAAACAAAACAAGACAGCACCATTCTGAAAGCAGTTTGAACCCTTGATGTACCTCTAGAGGCTAGTAGGGATATTTGTGCACTCACAGCCCAGAAGGCCAACCGTACCCTGGGCTGCATCAAAAGAAGCGTGACTGGCAGGTTGAGGGAGGGGATTCTCCCCTTCTAGTCCTCTCTTGTGAGACCTCATCTAGAGTATTGTGTCCAGCTCTGGAATCCCCGACATAAGGATATGGTACTGTTTGAATGGATCCAGAGGAAGGCCACAAAGATGCTCAGAGGGCTGGAGCACCTCCCCGATGAGGGCAGGCTGAGAGAGTTTGGGTTGTTCAGCCTGGAGAAGAGAAAGCTTGGATGAGACCTTATAGCGATCTTCCAGTACCTGAAGGGGGTGTACAGGAAAGCTGGAGAGGGACTTTTTACAAGGGCATGTGATGATAGGAGAGGGAGAATGGCTATAGATTGGACATTAGGAATAAATTGTTCACGATGAGAGTGGTGAGGCACTGGCACAGGTTGCCCAGGGAAGTTATGGATGCCCCATCCCTGGAAGTGTTCAAGGCCAGGTTGGATGGGTCCTTGGGCAGCCTGATCTAGTGGGAGGTGTCCCTGGCCATGGCAGGGGTGGTGGAACTAGGTGATCTTTAAGGTCCCTTCCAAACCAAACCATTCTATGATTTGTATTCTTTTCAATGGAGCAAGCTGCAAAGCAAATGCTCTCCTTTTGTGTCCCTGTAGCACAGACCAAAGGGAGCACTAAACCTCAGCCAGAACCGGGACAAGTTATCTGTAGCTAACTGCATCACTGTTTCTTCCCTTCACCCCTCAACCATCAGCGTGTGCCAGTAAACTCTTACCTCTACTATTCCTCCATCTCTGGATGATGTGGGCAAGTTGCATTTGTGTAGTTGTGATGACCACTTGTGCCTAGAAAATCTGTATCACACGGAGGGGGAGGTAAAGCTGGAAGGAGCTGCATTTGGCAGGGAAAGTTTGAAGGAGACAAGTGTCCAGAGAAAGCCACCAGGGTAAAAATCAGTGTAACTATGCCAGCATGTTGGAGATGCTTAGACAAGCAGACCAAGATCATTTACCAGCTGTTATTTAAATGTTTCTAGGCTCCTCATGGGCACCAGAGAGAATTTAATTGTCGTTTGAAAGAGGATGCTGCACTTTGTGGTTCAAACAGAATTTGTCAATCTTGTGGTTAACAGAGTAGTCCCAAAGGGGCCATAGACCAGAGAAAAAGTGCGCGGCGAGTGCAAACAGCTAGGGGAAGCTGTGTCTGGTGAATATATGCTTCTACTGCATGTGTGATAAAATGATCTTGCTTCTCCTTCTGCTTTCTGGCTGTCTCTAACATAGGCAAATACAGGTTTATCACAGCAGGCTGCTGCCATGCAGCACCCTCGGATGGCACTGTAGATGACTGTCAGGGACTGCTCTTTCAAGCTGCCTTCAGATGGAGAGTGTGGGAGAAGGTGCCCTTGGAGGAACTGTCAGAGATGGAGGAGCCAAAAGGAACAAGCTGGAAGGGGAGGACCAAAACCAAAGGAAAAGGATGCCGTAAGGTCAAGACAAGACTGGGGGGGAACAGGAACCTGAAGAGCTGAGGAAGGAGACACCAAGGAACACAAGATACAGATCAAGGAGCCAGTGATGGGGTTAACGAGGTTTAAAAAATAGGATGGCACTGTAGGACTGATGTGAACATTGTGGAGTGGTAGTTCCCAGCTTAGGTTTAGACACTAGGGTTAGTGTGTGTTGGAGTGGAGCTTTACCATGATAAGCAAGAGCCAATTACATCAGTGCTGTCCAGAAAGCCCTCTGAGCAAGCTGTAAAAGCAGCAGAAAGACAGGTCAGCATTTGGATGTCCAGTCCTGTTGTGTCCTGCACTGACACAACTGCTGCGTATGCCAGGACTGTCAACATCTCTGACAATGGCAAGTCCTCCTTTAGCTCAGGCTCTGACCAGGCACCCTCCTCAGGTTGCCTGTGCTGACACCAGCTACTTGCTCCAGCCCCAGAGCACCTGAATGCTGTAAGACTTCTTGCTCCAGCAAAGCAGAAGAGTCAAGCTCCCCCTCAGTTCTTCTCCGAAAGAGAGAAGATGGAGTTTTTTCATACTGTGCTATTTTTAAACTGTTTGAGAAATGTATTACTAACAGAAGAACAGCATAACTGACATTTCCCAGAATCAGCTGTTAAAAGTGCACAACACAGCTCCTCTTGGGCAGTCCAGGAAAGGTAGAACAACATAAAATAGACTGCAAATAGAAAGAAAAGTCAGGAAACCATTACAGAGCTCTGTAAGCAACACCCCAAAGTCCTTTTTAGCTGTTAGCCTTTTTACAATTGAGAGCGATTAAGCAACAAGACCACTGGAAGGTTTGTTTCCCCATTGAATCCTAAAAATATCTCCAGCTTATAGCCAGTGAAAGGTACCACGCTGACAAGGCCAGAGACCAAAGGCATCTATCCAGATGTTACATAAACCTCTCTAATGAGGATTTTCTTTAAAGTGTGGGTGGGTGCCAGCGATTTAAGCTATGACCTTTCCTGCAGGATGGATGCTTAGGAGCACTCTGTGATGTTGGCATCTCTCCACTATGACCTGGGCTGAGACCCACCAACTCACTTCACATGACCTGCCAAATGACTCATGTCTTCCCTTATGGAGGCAGCATGTGGCATCAATTACTGTACCTAAAACTCACTCAGAAACAGGCACAGGTATGACAACTCATAACAGCTGCATACAAAAGGGACTGCAATGTTCCATATAATCAAATAATTACTGCTTCACTCAGACAGTAGAACATTGTCTTTCTGAGGGCTTATTATTTCTGAGACCTGTTAAAGATAAGTTTTGCAGTGGTTATTCCAGACTAATTTTCATGTAGAATAAATTCATAATGAATTTGGGCTCTTCTGTGTCCAGTGTGAGACAGGAGGTAGACAAAGAGATTGCCCTGGCCTCTTCTGAGTTTATAATAGGAGAAGGAATGCTCCTGGTCAGAGCACACCAAGAGATGCAGTGGCATTGCTGGGAGGTAGACTGCAGCAAAAAAACAGGTTTCCTGAAGAGCCTTTCAGAAACCCTTCCTGTTGAGTGGATAGTAAAATTTCTAACAAGGTCATAAATGTGCCTTCCCCACTTCCTCTTTATTTTCTTTACAGAACAAAACCCAAATCCATTTCTTCCTTGCTTTTGTGCAAGCAGTTTGAAATGCAGTTTCTGTGTTGCAGCTGGCCAGCTCTCTGTTTGCAAGGAGTGAGCAAGATCTGAGGTAAGCATCTCCTGCCAGCTAAGGAGCACCATCAGGATGCCCCAAAGTACTCTCGGTGCCACCTTCAAACCTGATATGCACAGCAGGCTGTGCACTTCGTGTCGTGAGCCCAAGCTGGGCTCCTGTCACCTGCCTCCTGCACTGCTGTGATGGGGGGCACTGGAGAATGCATCTCCCAGCCTTTGAAAGATTTGCAGGAGAGAGCAAGCTAAGAAGTCTGCAAGCAGTACAAACGAGCCTGACCTGCTGTGCCTTCCTCACTTACAAACCATAATTTGTAAATATTTGTAGTGGTACCTTGCAGGAGGCAGGCAAAATGCGTGGAGATGGGGAAATTTTTTCAGTTGGAAAAAAGAAACATTAGCAGATGTCAGTGGCAGCATAGACATGCCCTTGGACAAAACACAGGCACTAGGAATTGCTTGGGGACCTGATACGGGTTATACACTGAGCAGCTACTGTGCACAAAGACACAGGTATGTTTTGATTCAATATTTTCGCTGCGGGGCACCTTGTAGATGTAAGGAGCCTATCTACTGCAGGGCAAGTACTGCAAGTTAGTTAGAGGAGGTTGTTGAAAGATCGCTAACAGGCTTTGTTCTCCAGTAGAAACATTGTGTTCATCTTATGAAAGGTATGTAAAGCCCAGTGGTGACATTTTCAGTCTGGTTGTGATGATACTACAACTGCAGGAAAAAAAAAGCACTGCTGCGGGAGACTTTAAGATTTGCTGCTTTCCTTACTGGAGGCTTGTGTCTGTACAAAACACAGGTTTGCTTTCATGAATAGTTGCTCTAAAGTGTCAGGCAAATTTGTACAAAGTGATTTGGCCTATTTTCCTGTTTGCTTCTGTTCTCCTACATGGACTCTGCCAATGCAGGCTACCGGTGGCTCCCTGGTATGATCAGGCACCTTTGATAGGTGGTGAAATCATGTTACCTGCAGTTCCCCAAAGGCAGGGTTTGTCTGTTGTGTCTAGAGCTGAACAATATCCTGTCCAACGAACAGACTAGCCTGAACAAACTCTTAATCCTCTTCTGCCTAACAACTCCTACCAAAGGAGGTCTAAGCTGCTCTGTGGACACTTAATGAATGAGCAGTGATGGGTTGGAAGGACACTGTTTGTGTCTGGGCCATATAGATGCAGAAGCTGTCACAAAGATGGTTAAGAAATGTGACCAGGGCTGCAAAGCAAGTGTGCAGCAGAGCCAGGAGCTCACCCTCATACCCTCTTCCCTTCTGTAGAAGAAGTAGCCCTAGGAAGGACAGTAGAGAAGGAATGGGTGTGGGAAATGTTGGGTGAGGGAATCAAATGAGCATATCCATTTTTATTTCTACATTTTGCCCTTGCAAAGTGGGAAGATGTGGTGTAATTTGCCTAGAGGGTGGTTTCCAGAACTGGAAATATTTAATTAAGTGAATTATTTTCCTAGTAGTACTTTAAGAGGTTATATCCCAAATTAACCATGCATTAGACCTAGCCTGAGCTCCATTTTGATATGCTCAGTGGACTGTGAGGAATTTACTGTCAGATTAAGAGAAACAAAAAAGGTAGAAGTCGAATTGGTGGCAAAATGCAGTTTCTGGCTCCTTGTCAAAGCTTCTGCATGCCTCATTACCTTGGTTTAAAGCCAACAGAGTAACTTAGCAGGGATGTTTATTACTCCCTCCCCTTCCATCTATACCAAAAAGGAGGTTTAAGCTACAAATCCTCTCTTTGATAAGTTGTACTTCCCGTTTGGTTTTTTTTTTTCCTTTTTATATATACCCTTTCTTAGACCTCCTTACTCAAGCGTGAGGTTTGCATACAGCTGATAAATGCCACCTGGTGAAGATATACCTCAGGCCATTTCAAACAATATCCCGTCTCCATACCAGCTGTTTCTGCTGGAAACATTACCGTACCATGCTACCAGACGTGGAGTTAAATGATCCCGGGAAGGGAGGAGAGGGTGTTAATAAGATAATAAAAGCGTGCACTCACTATTTCCTTCTCTAGTGTAAATGTGCCTTTTTCTTGACTATAAAGTCTGTTTAGGCATTGGAATATGGGTCTGTCAAAAAGAAATGTTGATTCCTTTTCTTATTGCATTCCTCACAGATTTGCACCACATCAGTTGTCAGCCTTTTCTTCCTCTCCTTCCCAGAAAGCATCTGCCCTGTTTTCCTTCAGGTCCTGTGTAGCACAAGACACCCAGCATGGTATTCAGTTCCTTTTCACCAACCAACTCACCAAAAAGACATTCCCAGGAGGTGAATATAAATGAGGGACATAAGTGCCTCTGCTACAGCAGCATCCCTTACCACTAAGGGGATGGGACCAGCTGAGTGTCTCCACAGAAGAACATAGCTTCAGAAAAGGAATTAGCTGTAACATGTCCTAAAATTTTCTACCCATCTTAAGTACAGCAAATGTTCAGCAAGAAAAACAAAGTCCTGAAGCACAAGTGCCACAGATGGTGCTGATGCAGCTCATCCGCAGCCCCACTCCCATCCCATTCAGGATTACCAGGACAGTTTCAAATGTGGGAAAGGGATAGAAAATGGGAGCAGAGAAACAAGAGTCCTTCCTTTCCTGCTCATCACTCATTGAGAGTTTAACTCCCATCTCTGAACCGCCTACTGTGGCATTGGCGGTTCTCCTCTAGGTTTAATTTCACTTTCTCCTATAAGGTTGTGCCAGGTCCCCACGGCTAAAGGCTCTCTCTTCTCTTTCTTCAAGCTGCGCTGAAGTAGATGCTGCTTGGTCCATATTTACACCCTACTTCACGGTGTTTTGCACTGTTTCAGCACTTGGCACGTTGAGACCACTGCCTGTTGCACTAACAGATACAGCCTCAGCCACTCATTGTGGTTTCTTTCCTTTACAGGAGGCTGGGGAGCCTTTCAGCTGAGAGACAGCTTTAACAAGGTCTGTGTATGCTAACCCAGAACAGAGCAGCGAGGACTTTGCTCAGCCCCCATGCTGCAACCTGCACGTAAGTGGGGCTGTGGGTGGGATGCGACAAAGGATCCAGTGTTGACTGGCAGAGTAAGCAGGACACAGAGATCACTTTTCCATCCTCACCTACTTCGCTTTGGGTTTAGTAGGGATTCATGCAGCTGTAAGTGCCACTCCAGTTCTTCTGAAGCATTGTGAAAGAATGTGATGATGTAGCTTTATTATTTTTAGCCTATTTTCCTTAGTGAATTATGCTTACACAACTATATCTCTGCAACCCTACCCTCCCTGCCCCTCGCATGCAAGCACTCATAGCTTTTACATCCATACACAGATTTTAAACAATCTGAGAGGGAGCAGAGGTCTTGGAGCTGTGAAGGATTATTCATGACACTGGCATGTGGGTAGGGGAGAGACACACACATGCACCTGCTCATGAACCCACTGCTGGCAGGTATGCAGCAATAATTCAGCCTTGGTGCTCTCTGGCCTGCCCTTGTCAGGGCTTGCAGGACTTGTCCTTGCAAGCGTGAAGGCGATGGTTGTGGAAAAGACAGGGAAGGGTCAAGGATGGGACACAATGGAAGTTGCAGGGAAGGATGCAAATCTGTGGCAGACTGTATTTCAGCAGTGCTGGCACTGAGGAGTGTCCTACTTTGTCTGAGCGTGACCGGTGCATTCGGCACAGGTCTGAAGCAATTTGGCTAGAAGAGTTCTCAGCAGGATGAATCTCTGCTTGATTGGATTGCAGAAATGGTGGTGGAACTTGCTTCAGCATGTTTTGCTGATTCTGTTTCTAGCTTAGACAGGACAAAGGACAACCTGAGCTGAACAGGGAAAAAAAGGGAAATGAGCATGGAGGTCATTCACTTTTCCTATGAAAAATGAGCCTGAAAATGTAAAAGAAAATCTGAAGACTTTGAGTCCCAGGCTTTATCCTTCCAGGTGAAGATAGTTCATTCCTAATGTGCAAAGACTACTAAAGCTGTGAAGCATTTGTTAAAACTCACACAAAGCCCTGGTGAGGTGAGAAATAATTTGCACAGCAATTGTAAAAGGGGTTGAGTGAGTGTGTGTGTGAGTTGCTGCCTTGCTGGGTAGGGCACCCCAAGCTCCCCATAATACTAGGCCAGCCTGGCAAAGCAGAGATGCTGATGTATAGGATACATCTGCCAGCAATGTTAACAGCCTCTCTCTGGTTTCTGAGGCTTGGCAAGCCAGTGTGAATAGGTGATGGGACTTTCTGGACATAAATGCAGGGTATGTGGGTGCCTGTGTCGCCGTTCATCATGGCCTAGGCATTTGATATTTAACATCCACCTGAAGAGTGATGGTCATTACACATCAGATTTATTGTGTACAAAAGATGAGGACATATCTAGGTTCAAAGGCCTTATGATGAGTTGATGAAACATCCCATACGCATACATATGGCATGCAATATTTGTTTACTAAACCAAATAATGAATAAATGTCATTATTTTCTCAAAAACGAAGCAATTCAGATATTTATCCTGATGTAAAACAGAATACAGCTTAAATAGGTCTTTGGTAATGTGGTCACCACTGTGATCTATTACACTGTGTAACTGATGGCAGAATTACACCTTGTCTTTGCCTCCTGCAGTCACTACGGTATTGATTGTCCAAACAGCCCAAGGCAGCCCTTGTTCTTTCAGTGTGGGCTTTTCTTTTTTCAAGCGATGCAGCCACAGCAGTTTGGCCTTTGATTTCTGCCCGAGCATTGTTCTTCCAACATTTTCCTCAGCAGAGTGGTCCTGCTGAGGAAGTGGGCTCTCTGAGGGGGGTATTTCTTTGATGGTGCTGGATACAAGCTGATATTTAAAGGCAGAACCACAGTTAACACTGTCTGTTTGGTGACATTAAAGCCAGCCTGAGTATAAGCTTTGTTGTCTATTTTATAATTCAGACTCCTTTTAATATTTTTTTAAAGTTACTACAGCCAATAGCCAACCTTTCAACAATTAGGACATTATTTCGCTCCATCAAGCATAAAGCTTAGAGGATACTCAATTCCAATTGAGGCACCATAGTGTAAAAGAAACTCTTACCTTGAAACTGGAGTGCTGCTGACTGTCAGGAGACCAGAGCTGCCTGTGAGGTCAGCCTGCATGTGCTCTGGAGAAAATCATTGGGATGGAGCTCTTTTCTGAATAGCCTCTTATTTTGGAAGTTTCAGTATTTGTGTGCCTTTCCTGAAGGCTTTGATTTCCATTGTCAAAGTTGATGACAATTTTCAGCTTCTATTGTCCTCGTCTGCTTCTGGAAATACAGCTTTATGTGATTGTACTCCCGTGACTATACTACAGTTAACTTTTATAATCCCAAGAAGCTCATAATCAAAGAGAAAAGTAAAATTACTGAAATATCAGTTTAGCTATTCTTTTTAAACTAAGGCAAGCACTTACATAAGAAACTTGAAAACAGTCAACTTGTTCTGACATAGTGATTTCACAGTAGGCCAGATCCAAACCTTATTAGAAATCCACAGAAGATGATGCCTCAGTGACATAAAGCAGAAGTGCGAGTTCTCAGTAGTTAACTGGAGTTCAAAGGCAGCCCTTTCTGCGTTCAAAATGCCAAATTCTGATATGAAAATATTTAGACTCATCAAAACAAAACAAATCCTCCTTCCCTACCATGACTGCAAGATATAACAGCACTTCCATATTTTTCCCATTTAGGTGGTAAACTGGCTACCACTGGGCAGTGGCATTCTAAGGAAGACAAAATAAAAGCCATTGAAATCAAAATAGTCAAGTCATCAGTGGCTCAGGCAGCTAAAATCAAGGAATTAACTGAAAGTACAGTAGCTTTTAAAACCATAAACCACTATCAGTTTCTAGCCATTGTAGAGGGTGGTAAAGGGTGATAATGGCTGTATGTGCCTCCTGTAATCATTTCTTGGCAAAAGAGGAAATTCCCAAAGCAGCATAGGAAAGGCTGAGGCATGCAAATGGGACCTGCACAGATCTCTTCAAGCAGCAAGTGGAACAGTGGGAGGCAAGGGGAGCTGCAGAGCAGCAGGTGCTTGGCCAAAACTTGATCCTGCTGTATCTCATCCTTGCTGGCTGGACCTCAGGAAGACGCCTGTGCTGAGTAGTTTCCAGGCATGAACAAATGGCAAGCTGTGACTCCTGCAGTTGGAACATTTCTGAGCTGTGCATCTAAATTCTCTGCTTTTCAGTATTCAGGTGAAACACAATGGAAAAAGCATATTCCTCTTGCCCTGATCAGTCTGCCCATTACCATGGTCTGTTGAGGCAGTGTGGCCAGATCCAGAGACACCACTTAATGTCAGTGAAACATCACCTCTGAGACCCCCTGTGGCAAGTCCTTTGAACAAGAGTTCAGCTTCCCCATGTTAAGGAAAGGGGACATATTAATGGGAACAACCTCACTGGAATGATACGTACTCTAACTGTGTTTGAATGAAAAATGAGAAGATCGCCTCATGATCTTTCCCCTCTTAGTTCTGTGTAATAAGTTTGTCTCTCTGTCCCTTCACAATTACAATCCTGCCAGTAAAGGAACTGTAGGCTCATTACCTAGCTGCATAATGAAGTACATTAGCAGGACAGATGGATAGCAGGCAGAAGACACTGAAACAGGCTAAAATCCAAAGTGCTCTGAAATATGCCCTTGGGCTTTCTCCAAAGCCTATTTGTTTTGTAAGAAGATTTTAACATTCAGAAGTTCATAGGAAGCTTGCCTGCTTCCAGAATGCATTATCACCCATGGCATAGAAGTCCCAACATTTGTGAGCTGACACTGATGGTCATTATGCTGTCACTACAGTTTTGAAATTCAGTCACCCAGAAAGCAGCACCATTAGTGCAGTGGGCTGCACCCTCTGCTTTATGAGCAGTGCTGGGGAGCCCTGGCAGAAAACCACGCATTGGTCTGTCCAATGACCCTTTGGACAGAATCTTCTCAAAATGATTCTGTGGTCCTCAGACCTCAACGTAATGTTTTAAAAAGTCATTCTCTTTTTTCCTCAGCTGTTTTGGCAGCCATGCCTGTTTCTTTGTCAGGAGGAGAGGAATGCCACTGACAGGCAGCACAGGGCTATGTACAGAACAGCTGGGGGAACTGAATCCTGTAGTCCTACACATCCGACAGTCTCTTGTTCAACATTTTCCTATAACATGCAGTGATATTCTTGTCCCTTTTAAGGCACAAGAATCATCCTTACCTTATCATATAGTGAGGTTTCATGTCACTGGCAAAACCCATACTTCTATTGGACCGTGCAGAACATGTCTTGTATAGAGACATATGAAGCATCCTTCCACTGCCTGCAGGAGCAAGATGGGCTCCCTTGACAGAGCCAGCTTTCTGCACTGTACGTGGCAGGCTGGTGCCTTCTGCTAGAAAGGTGTCCAGCTTACTGCACCACTGATCATTTCTGCTGTCCTGGGCAGGACCACAGAACTGCTCTGCTGAATCACACAAAGCTCAGGAGCTACATACCATAAACCTAGAAGATGGCTACAAACAAGATCACTAAAGCCAGCTGCATGGATATTGACCTGTACCTCACTAAAGCACATCCCATTCGGGCTAGTGATAGGTAATCTCAATGCCATCACCCAGTTCCTTTGTCATCATTTGACCATATGGCTTCTCAAACTCCCTTTATCTATTACTTCGAAAATGTTTCTCTTTGCAGTGCTAACTTGAGCTAGTGCACAGGTGTTGCCCTACTTTAGCTGCCATCTGCACACAAAAACTTTTTGTAGCTTGGATCAGCTGGCTTAGGTGGTCAAGTAGGCATACTGTAGGGCTTTGTAGAGTGGCTGCAGGCTACTGCCATAGACCACACTCGGTCCTCCATGGCCTTACCAGAATTCGCTGCCAGGTGTCCAGAAAAGATAAGCAAATTCTCCTGCAGTGCTATGAAAAGCCTTTTTAGTGCATTTTAGCCTACCACATGGCTGCAGTTCCTGCTAGACCTGGAATTGCACAAAAGTAAATGCAAGGCTGGTATGGACCATGCAGTGATTCTGCTGTCGTGGGTGCCAGGCTCACCCAAGATCAGTGATATGACCATATGTAACTCAGGTTGACTTCCCTGGGAGGACTTTACAAAAATACAGCAGCCAAGAACAGGAATATCTTCGTTAAAGATTTGTGTTACATAACTAGTTTAAGGGAAAAAAAAATAAAAAGGAAGAAATTAAGCAAAATCATTAAAAATACCCACAAAGTACAGAGAAGGTTCCTTGAAACTGTAGCACCATAAAGGACTGTTTATTTAACTGAAGCCCACAAAAATAAAATTAAGAGCTTAGTCTTGGAGTTTCAAGGAGTAATGGAGGGTGCTTGCCCCTCTGCCAAGTGTTTGGATGAAGTACTGTAATAACATAACCAGTAAAAAATGAGACACTGTTTTACTGGGAGAGGAGGATAGTCAGTGCAATTAATTTGCCAGAGGCAATGTTCTTCATTACAGTGAGTAAGTGTTTATGGTTCCTGAGTGGGGTACATGTGACGTGTACTTTGCGGCAGACAAAGATGAATTATCTGGAATAGATCGCAGACATTTGAGCTTATTAGGGAGGTGAGGGGGTCTATTTGTTTTATCTGCAACTGTTTCTCTGCTTGTCTGTGAGTAAACTGGCCAGCAGTTCAATGTCATTCTACCTAGCCCAAAGGCAGGTTAACTGCTTTTACCCCTTACTAAGGCAGTAGTGTGTAAAATTGCATTCAGTGTTGTCAGGAGGACAAGGATATGACTCAGGGTTTGGTTTTTTCCCCTTTCTTTGTTTTGATTTGTTTATGCGGCAGGTGGCTATGTTCCAATCTGCTTGTAATGAGAGTGCAGATAGCAAACTAAAAATAATTTTGGGGGCGTATTTTACAGAAGTCTCTATAACAACAAAACATATAGGGATGTCACAGTAAATTCTTGCTAAACATGTGGAGTTTATTATCTAGGAAGGGACAGGCAGCAATAAAGAACTGAATGAAGCCTGTGTGTTTGAAAGCAGTTTGTTTGTAAGATAGAGGATATACTGATGATTCTTCCTGATTTTCACCCACAAATTTACATTTTTCTCTGTTTCTATTAAACCTGCTATGCCATATCACTTTTATATTGAAAGTCAGTAAGGTTCAGGCTTCTAAATCACATTTTGTTTCCTAAAGGCTATAAGGATGAAATTGGCGTCCCCAAAGAGGATCTGAACAAGATTCTTAATACCTTCTAAGATCTAGGCTGAATCTTAGTGCTGAGGAGTGGAAGAGAAGTCACTGAAGGATGAAGGGGTTGACCATACAAACAGGTTGACCATAAGTAAGTTTTGGAGAATGTGGTTGAAACCATGCTTATAATCATGGTTTCTTTTGTTAAGATATGTATCAAATGCACGGTGTTTGGTGGTTTTCCTTAAAGCTGCAGTTCTGCAGAGCAAAGGTGAAATACAATGACTCAGACAGCAAAAAACACAATGCTTTTTGTTTTAAGATGCTGACAATTAAGCCATTAAAGATTGCTGGGGTTGGCAATACCATGTCTACAGGGAGCTAATTACTTGTACAACTGGTAAAATACCATGACAACAACAAAGTGTCACATTTTATAGACAAGTAATAATGACAAGCTCCTGCCTTGCAGCATGCAGTTGGAAGGGCCAGCTTGTACCCTCCCAAGTCAGTGGGATGTCTCAAGTGAATAAGAACAACTTGGAACCCACATTTGTGCTGTGAAAGTGATTAGAAAGGATGCAGTAAACTGATAAAATATACTGTCTAGAGATGTGTCAATCAGTATGGAGGCACTGCAGCTGTACAATTTGCATGGCTAGATACTGCTTCAACAGCAGAGCAATGGGCCCACAGGCTTGCTGATTCACTCTTGCCTGTCCTTCATTTATCTTCTCCATAGAGATTGAAGTTTTGGTCTAGAAGTTTCTCCACAGGCATCTACTTTGGTGTTCTTTTTTTTACTTTTTCTTTTTTCTTTTCTTACCAGTACCCCCAAAGCACTTCTTCTTTCCCTTTCTGTGCAGCAGCAGCAACACAGAAGCTCTAATTTGTTTGCTGAAAGTATATTTTCATGGTGAGAATGGCATGTCTTCCTCTGAGACCTTTTAAGAGTCCCACCTTGCATAATTGCAGGATTTCAGCTGAGATCTGACTGCTAAAGGGTTCCTTTTTACTCAGTAACCTAATATCACTTACATTTTTCACAACCTATAAAAGCCTTGATTTTTAATTCGTGTAAGTTTCCCATTGAGAACAAAGACCAGTTAAGACATCTGCTAAAATCTATTAATGTAGTTATTTGTTGGAAAAGAATTCAAAACAAATTTCTGTAAGGCAGAAGCCTAAAAGCCTTAAGGGAACTGGCAATACAACATCTGATTTCATTTATAGGACACCTGTCAAAATTGAGGAAGCTCCAGAAGTTCACCACTCTCTGTGTAAAGCTGGACTTCAAAAAATCTGTTTTACATGGATCTCCTACTAGATTCATGGAGTGCTCTACTTTCAACTTCTCGTATTGTGAGGTTTCATGAACATCTCTGTATTCATATTTTATCTACTGTGTCCATAGTTTTATAAACCTTGATCATATTCAGCCTTGGTTTTCTCTTAAAACAGGGGAGTACTAGCCTTTTTAGTCTCTTCTCATGACTCAGCTTCTCCATCCTCTCAGCTGTTTTGGTTGACCTTCTCTAAACCTGCCTCATCCTTCCTGAGATGTTGAGACCTGAGCTGCACATGGGTGCTGTGGGTGTACTGGGATATTATAAAGCAGTAAAATAGCAACTTTGGCCTTGATACTGTTCCTGGTGAGGCAGAAGTGTCTTCATGGTGTATGGTGGATATCTGTGTTGCTATATACATGCCAAGACTAATAGTGCAAAACTGCAGCTGTTTGCCTGTCAAAACAACACAAAACCCCCTGAAAAACCTATCGGGGATATATGGATACTCCTGATGACCGAATTAGCTGTTTATCCTGATAGCTGCTCTTTAAAACCTGCCCTGAAGCTCTTTCACAAAGTCATACTTCTTTTTTCAGTATTGTGGAAAAATAATGCTCGCCAGGAAGGGCTCATATTCTGAATGCATGCAAAATTGCCAGGCATAGTTTGAAATGAAGAATTTTTAAGTCTCTTACACCTGGACTTCAGCCACCTTCCTGTTATCCCTCCTGTTCCTTGTCCCTCTGGGCAGCATAAGGGATCCAAAGAAAGAAAGAAGCTGTGGTAACTGAGGCCCTAACTATGGGCTTTTATTTGTGGGCACCAGTCGTTAATCTGCTTCAAACTAATACCAAGTTATTTTTTCCTTTTAAAATGATACTCCAAAACGGTAGCAGCCAGAAGCAGAACTTGTGACAATCCCGCTCTGCTGAAAACCTTGTTTGTGAGCCTCGGTAGAGGGAGAGCCATTCAAAATTGGGAGACAGAAAGCTATTGCAGAAACCACATTTTCCTGGCCCTCTCCGATGGATTTTTCCACCAAAATAAAAGAGGATACTTTGACCTAGCAGCAGTAATTTGAGGTCTTGTATGCCCAGCAAAGAGCTGTCTGTACCAGGCTTCCTGTGGAACCCACAGGAGGAGAAGTGGATCTGTTCCATGTGGACACATGGACTTCAGGCTTGACTGTGTTGCTAACTAAACTTTCTATAACTTCAGCAGCTGCACAGCTGAACTTGCGTGAGCTCATTTTCCTCTGGTCTCTTCTTAATGCAGACTTCTGACCCTGAGCAGCGATGAGTTCCCAAAGACTCCCCAGCTCATGCTGAGCAGGCACAGTCAGCTGGCAGTGCGAGGTGCTGTTTGTGCTTTTGTAGTCACACGGAGGAGGATGTTTGGCTGAGCTATCTGCGAGAGTGCTGGTTTATCATACTCCTCAGAAATGCTCCCGACCCTCCACTCCCTGCTCAATCCCATCTCCATGCTGTGGGAATGCTTTAATTCTTGAAGGAAGGCTGGCTCTGGGGCCACGGTTTCAAGGTTATCAGCTACTTCACCCATTATGTGTCAAACATCCTGACTGAATTGTTCTTTCCTGATGCTGACAGCTCCAACCAAGGAAATATTTAATAGGTTATGTTGGTGGGAACTCTTCAAAATTTTTTTGTCCTTGCTAATGTCCCCCAGAGAAAATGAAAAATCTGTCACTCCAAGGATGCTAGCAAATGCTGAGAGCCCCAGGCTTGCATCTTGAGGCTTAAATGCCAGTGACTAGGTCTGGTGTATGTAAACACACACTTTCTGCTTTTTGCCTCACCTGAGGCTAATCTGAGCACTCCTCACCTTGCAACCTTTCTCCACACACGTGAAATAGTTCTCACAGTCCAGGTTTTGCATCGCAGATGGGATTAATGCCTCCACCTTGTTTGCTGCAGGTGGAATTTGCAAGTGTTCAAGTAGCCTTTCTCCACACAGAAGATGGATGGGTTCCTACTGGATTGAGCTCTGCAAAACAATCTGCTAGAGACTGGTGAACATGGTGCCCCATACACAAGCAGTCATTCACACTGAGAATGTGTGCTAACATGAGGAAACCACTCTGGCTTTGGAGAGTGACCTTCATGCTGCACAAGATAAATGGGATTTTTTTTTTTTTTTTAAATTCTGCAGAGTTACATATGTCTCAGAACTCCTCCTATTTTACATTCTTGATAGATCTCTATTGGCAATGAAGGACTGGATACAGTTATTAGAGCACAATACTTTTTGTTGAACTTTTTTCCTGTTGGGCAGGAAGGATTGGCACTGGCTATTTAACCTTTGTATTTAATTACTATATTGTGTTTCCATATGCAGACCTGTCTCTTCGTGCTTTTCTGCCTCTTGATGGTTGTCTGGTTGA
The DNA here is from genome assembly GCF_017976375.1 of Cuculus canorus. Lineage (NCBI taxonomy): Eukaryota > Metazoa > Chordata > Aves > Cuculiformes > Cuculidae > Cuculus > Cuculus canorus. Next base: position 55,496,390 of record NC_071405.1, on the reverse strand, counting down.
ATGTATTCCCACGTTTCTCTTAGACATTTATTAATGTGTGTAAATACACTTGACACTAGTCCTGTCCATCATGGCCTCCTCCTGTCTTCTTTCTATTATTGCCCAAAATGAACGATGCAAACTTGCATTATCACTTTATGAGATGCATACGAGCCTTGCACTGTGCAAAGGGTTGGAAAGCCAGGGTCAGCAGTTTTGGAGCTTGCAGACAGCTGAAGGAAGCCATATGAGAAAGAAATCATATAAAAGAGCATATAATGTAGGAAAAGGCATCCAGTAATATTGGAGCTGAAGACTGGAAATTATCTTTCCAGAAAAAAACAGCGAGAGAATCAAACAGAAATTGAACTCAAACTCCAGTTTTCCATATTTATATCAACTCTCCATTTTTCCCAAGCTTTTTAACCCAGCACTTAATAAAAGAAAGAACATTTTTGCATCCTCTCTTCTCCTATTCAATTTGAACACTGCGTCTTGACCACAAACTATTACTGTCATAGTGATTTACCTTTCTGGCATCAGTTACGGCCTTTGCATTCATTTCCAGCTCGCTGGGTGGCTAGTTTAGCCTTCTGGCATTTAGGGGAAAAGTTCAGTGAACAGAAGTTTCAACAGTGGCAAATCCAAACATTTAAAGAGAGAAGACCAAAAAAAGAGAGACTTTGAAAAGGGAGGGAAATTATCTGCATTTAATTTCTGCGTATGAGCTTTTAAAATTCTCTTTACCTAGTCTGTCCTCACAACTCTGAGGGCAAAGAGTGCAGATGTTATGTTCAACCCAACTAAAACTACATGACTCGACTTCACTTTAAAATGACAAAGCAAAACTGAACACCAATGCTTGTTTTCTGTCTTCCTTCCCAAGGTCTACAACAGCTTCACCTGTTGCTTCTAGATGTCCACAGCTACTTCATCACTCGGTAATTACAAAAAAGCAGAGCATAGGGTCTTTTGGAAGAACAAGTAAGGCACTGTAAATGCACATAATCCTTTTTTTGTGACAACCTCTAGCACTGAAGTCCCAAGAGGAGATGTACAACTGTAGAGCAACCTTCCTGCAACTGGGCAACAGTGATCTGAAAATAGTCCAGGCAGCTTAATGCCTGATTTTGCAGGTGATGAAGCAAACAGGAGAAGCTAAGCCCTCCCCAAAAACGCTGGATAGTTGGAGATCCGGTGAGGAATGCTGCCCCCCCTGTAGCTAGAGCAGCAGTAGCTGTTCTGGCTGAGGCTGGGAATGGGATCAGCCTGCCCCAGAGCCCCTGGGAGCCTGCATTGCACAGGCGTGCAGCTGGTTGGCCTGGAGGCTAACAAGGCTGTAAAAATGCTGGACTTTCGGGCCTACTTTCAGAGAGCGAGTGTATCGATTGCATACAAATTTATAATTGCACTCTAGTGGCCTGTGGACAGCAGTAGAGCCAGAAGTGTGCAGATGTGATTACAAATATTGCTACATGGGCAGTTTCATTTACTCACAAATTCTACTGTGCTTTTATATTGAATTCCCATTTTAAGGTCACCAGAGCACACTAAACTTGAGCTCTGTCCCACTGGAGTGTGGGGGCAGTTCTCCTGCTTCCTAATATTCTCTGTGTGTCTTGTGTGCCATAAGGACAGAACAAAGGAGCCAAATACTGAGCTGGTGTATTCTTATAAATGCCAATCCAAGACACAGAAAAAACTCCACCTATTCCACCAATGTCCCTTTCCTCAGTCTTGTAAACGATCAGATACTCCTAACTTGCCGCCAGAAGCTTCCCACAGTGCTACTGAACTTTGCAGTCCACTTTTCTCTAGCTTGTTACTTTTCACTACAGCCTTTTTTTATCCTTCTCTAGCTTTATCTTTGTCATCAACTGTTTTCATTTTATCTACATTTTGGAAAAAATGAATCTTATCTGCTTTTAAAATCTTCTTCATATGGTCAGAATCCTGATGACAAAAAGAAGGATCTTACTCATTCACATAATCATGAAAAGCCAAAGAGGGGACTAGGAAAAGCAGGGAATCTGCTTTGCTGAGGGTGTCACGTGCTGCAGCATTTGTGTGTTGTCTGCAATTCTGAAAGATGCAATATACACAATAAGTGAAGAACAAGCAATGCGAAAGAATGATGTCGTTTTTGTAGACTTATTCAAAAATAGTATGAAGAATTAATTACTTCAAATGGTTAGGCAAGCTGACACAATTTAACATCTGTGGATTCTTTTTTTTTTTCCTGTATCTTAGCAGAGACAGCAGTGATTGGCCAGGCTTACTGTGGCCATGTGCATGTCAACTAAATGCAAAACAGTTGTTAGCTCTTGATATTTGCTGAGGATAGGCTTTCTGAGCCACAGCAAAATGATGCTGACACAAATGTAGTATGCATGAGAGAGAGATATGCGTTCAAAAGACAGGGAGGGCATCATACCCATGTATATGTATCCAGAAACTTGCCAGTCACTTGTGTTTTTTAACTTGAAAACTTGAGTTACTGGCTTTTAGCCCCTTCTGGTGAAGAGCTTTGGGATCTCTGCTATCTACTCATAAACTGCATTACTATGAAACAGTTCCCTTGACTGCCCTTTCCACAGGCAGATACTGGCCTTTTTCCAAAGGCATATTGTATTTGCATTGATCACACTGCTGACTATTTGACCTTGTCGTTAGAAAAATATTAAGTTACTTGGACTCCTTCTTCTAGTATTATTCATTGCTTCATTTTCTGATCTCAGAATGAGATTGCAGAACCTGCAGGAGGTCTGTTTGAGACTTGCTAACACCATGGAATTTGTGGTACTTTAATTATACAAATGATCTAAACAAAAGAAGTTAACAACTGGGTAGTGTATGTTTGATTGTTAGATGTAAATCAGAAAAACAGATTTGGCAGCTGGAACAGTTACATGAAACTCTGAAGGCTGCTCTTCCAACACCCTGACTGGGTCATAAGTCCTTCAGAGCAGCTTGCTAGAGAGATTCCTGGGATAGAATAGCCCCGTGCTTGCCCTTTACTAAGCACCCCTTACTGGCCATGGGAGCTTGGCCTTTTCTGGCACCCTGTGTGGCTATCCTCATCTTCTTAGGTCTTTATCCCAAAGGTGGAAGGAAGGCTTTGGTCACAAAGACACTTTTTCCCCTTTCACCTCACTACCAGCCTGCTATTAAGACCCAAGTCAGGGAGTGTTAGGAAACATACTTTGTCAGCAAATGTAAAACCAAATCTAGCTATATAGTTTGCAGTTATTAGTAAAGTGCTTTTCTTTTCTTCCTTGAAATTGTATTTAAAGAAAGCCTCATAGAGCTAATTACTTGAGTGTCTGCAGAGATTTTCCTCACACTCAAGATATGCAAAGAATCCTACCAAAAATCACAGAAAACTGCCATGATGCAACACTTGCAACAACGCCCTGTGACAGGAGTTGATCTCAGAACTTATTTGCATACTTTTAGCATGTAAAAATGTGTTTGTCAAAGTTTGCAGTGCTACCAGTACATGTGACTTTTAATTCACCTCACAAGACAGAGTATTTTCATCAGCCAGAACTGCTACAACGGGTTTCTTAGGAGAATCTCCATTTTCTGAAAATAGACACTAATGGGTGGCCATGAAAACTGAATCAGAGGAGGAGATGGGGAAGAGGAATCTGAAGCTGACTTGGCAAAGATAGTAAGTATTAGGAGAAAGGAAGACAGAGCTTACAAGAAGCCAAGATTCAAAGGCAGAGTTCACATTGTTTAGGAGCAGCAGCTAAGGAACTGGCTGGGATGACTAACAAAATTGTGCATGGTGGCCTAGATGGGAAACTGGGTGTTAGCCAGAACATGAGCGTGAAGCTGACAATAGAAACAAACATGAAGTCAGAGAAAAATCTGGGCAAGGAGATGGAGGGGAGGAAGAGCAAAGACAGTTTGGGAAGAAGGCACAAGAGGGGAAAAAAAAAACTGGCTGGAGAATATTTTTCTGTAATAATCACCTTCCCCCAAGAAAGCCAAGATTTCTGTACCTTCTCATCATTCTGTATCACAAGGGTGAGGGATTGTTATTGCAGTCAGTGTAGGACACCTGAATGTCCCAGATGGTGCATATCAGCTTGATGCTACAATATGGAATTTCTGCCTTTATAATGTGGATATCTGCACCCTCTCTGTCCTCACCAAAAAGATTTCAAAGCCAGGCCTTTCAGAATTTGGAAATGCCAGGGTTAAGATTGCCTGTACATATGTGTTAAAAGACCACAGTTAATTTTGTGATCACATAGCACTGCACAGAGCCCTTGCTTCACCCAGTGCACAAGATGGATGATGCTCACTTAATGAGCAGCAGCTCAGTATTTTTCCCCTCATCATTTGGAGTGTGTCTCTGTGCCTTATTGACTGCGTACTATCTGCGTTGAAGGTAATTACTTTCCTCATGAGTTTTTTTCTGTGCTGCTTATTGCTATAGTAACTGTGCCTCGCAAATACCAACTCATCTGTTTTGTCTATTCCCCTCCAAGATGGCAGGGCACTACCTGTGTTTTGTGAATGTGGAGCTGTATTTGATGAATGAAGAGCTGAGAAATGGAGAGCAGAAGCTAAAGAGAAGTCTGTGATTTCAAGTGTCCATATTAGACTGTGACTCCGTGTTTCACAGCACTTGGTGACTCACAGAACCTTGCATGCTCCAGCTTGCTTTGCCTCTAGTCCTTCAGTACCTTCTGCAATTTCAAAGCTTCAAGTCAGGCTCCCAGAAAACAATAAACATGTAACGACTGACCATGAGTGAAAAGTTTGAACAAGTTAACCAACGTCACACACAAAATCTGTGTCAGAGATTGGGACAGTATGTATTTGTGCAGTTTGATGTTTATCTACCCCTAACCATGTCACCAGCCAGTGTCTCATCTCATTCATCATGTACCATACGTTCTAGATGCATTGCCATGGGATTACAAGCAAGGAAAGTATCAACAGATACAGTAATACAGTGAACTGAAAAAAACCTGTTGCCAAATAAATGCTGCAAGCATTTCAGAACAAGCCAGTTAGCTATGCATCAGCAGTGTGATTACTTTGCTTGCCTGCACATTTGTCCTTTTACTCTTCTCCACTGTGTTTTAATTCTTTGTATATTACACCTCTTGGAGTTGGAACTGTCATTTTCTGTATGTGCAAAACACCCTGCATAACCTTGAAATGATCCAGACAGCCTGTGACACAGATAAATATCACCATTTTATGCATGGGGAAAGTTAAAGTATGGGACCTAATTTAAAAAAAAAAGGGGGGGAGGCACTTTTTAGTGATTTTACATTTCTCATTTGTACAAGACAAGAGGCCATCTGTGAGTGCACAGTTCTGCTGCTGTGACAGGCTGGATGCACAGGAATGGGCTTTTGGGGCACTGCTATGCAGAAGGTGTAAATAATTTAGCATGTATCTATTTTGAGGGTATAGATATATGTGAGTCACTCAAAGTAACATAGGAAGTCAATCAATCTTGTCATTTAATCAGTATAACAAAGGAAAAATGTTTCCCTAAAATAGCAAGCAAATAAGTCATGTGAGAGATAATACTTTAAATTTTCCTGTGAGTCTGTGCATTCCAATAGGCACCAATCTTTCTCACTTAATTAGCCTCCTTTGGGAGCTATCTTGCAGGTGTTTTTCATTATTTTCAGCAGAAGTTTAGCAATTTCTCTCCGTATTGCATTTCCAGGACAAACCTCTGCTTTCCAGCCGGGGATAGTTTTGTTTTTAAATTGTTTCTCTCTGTATCCCTCCCAGATCATCAGAGTGAAAATCACTTTCTTCTCTTGGATCCTTCTCGTGTATTAATACCTTCCCAGAGAAGTAAAGCAAATGTAGGCTGGAGAAACAGTGCCACTGCCTGAAATCTCATCTATCTGGACGCTTACCAGAAAGACAAATCAATGAAGGAAGAGATCTTTTTCTATCATTAGTAGAAGCACATTCCTGGCCAGATGCAGGGGAAAAATAAGGGTTTCTCATTAGAAGGTTTGACCAACCCTCTGAAAGATTATACTAAGCTGTTTTCAAGGGCTTGTGTCTTATTTTAGTAAGTCACACACTCACATGCCCAGCTGCCCCCTACTCACACAACTCAGGGTGGGTCATATTACTTCATATGCCAAAGTGGGAATGACTTATTTACTACAGAGAGTATTTGGGAATGTAGTTATGCAGAGCAATCAGTCACAAGCTTTCTGTGCGCCTGTTCTTCAGTTCACAAAGCATTCAAACTCTATAGTTGGCTTTGTTTTTTGCTATTGCATCCTCACCTTTATGCTGGGTCTCCAACACCCATTTTGTGCATGCATTCCTATCCTCCCAGGATGTTTGGGATGTGAAAATTTACAGCAAGATTTATTGTAAGAAAGAGTTAAAAAAATGAATGCTTTCCATTGACTCACTCAAAATTGAGTGCCTCTGAAAATGCTACTCTACGCCCTGTATTTCTAGGCAAACTGAATAAGTGACCTCTCTAAACTATCATGCCAGAAACTGCAAAACTCTTCATGGTAAATTCAAAATACAAACATAATCCCAGCTCTGTAGCTTGGGAGCTTCCCTGAGATCCTTCCCAAGGTAGGTGAGACTCTGATGGGAGGCATGGAGGACTATGGAAGTGGGTAAGTGTGAAACAGATAGAGTAGCTGTAGACTTACACTTAACAGTATTAATTTTCCTTCCTGGCAAGCACAAAGGCAGAAGGTCTGTTTAGTGAACTCCTTTGGGATCTCTGGCAGGAGGTAGCTTGGAGTGGGGTTAGCAGCCTTATCTGCAGGCACTCCTCAGTATTTTAACCCACTGACACTCTGTGAGGGGAGATTCATGAACGTTATCAGCTGCCCAACTCTGACCTCAGAGCAGGGCTTTGCAATTACAGTCCTCTCCTGCCCTGAAAACTCTCCTCGCCCATTGACTAATTGGGTCATTTTAATTTACAGAAACATTAAGCCCTGATTTTTAAACCTGGCATTGAAACACGGCCTCTGAAACATTCTTGCCTCCATCTCCACGCTGGCTTCTGCCAACAATAAGCGTGACGTAAATCAGTGGATCTCTGATAAGCTGCCTCTTAGCAGTTGCTTTAATATCTGCATACTGATGTGTGGGAGCAGGCAAGAGAAGTGCTTGGGACGTGAACAGAAACCAAAGAGGCTGACAGGCCCTTTTCAGTCTCCTCCCTGAGGTAGCCAGGTGCACTGCTCGCTCCCGTTGGCTGTGGGCAGCTCCACTGTCCCGCCTGGCTGGAGGGACCAGCAGTACCCCAGCTGTGCTGAGGCATCCGTGTTCCCTTCCCAGGCAGGGCCACACAGGCCAACAACAGCCCACTCAGGTGTCTCCCAGTCTGACAACCCGGATGGAGCGCAGCAGAGGCAGTCCAGAAAAAAACCTCTTGTTTACTGGATATTGATATATGTCATATCTTTCCCATGGCACTGTGCTGGGTGAGAGCTGTCAAGACCATCTACTTTTTTGAAATTGTGACCTACATCCCTTTGAAATGGAAAGAAATGGTGACTACAGCTTAGTACTTACCTTTCTTGGCCTGCCAGGGAAGACACTTTGCAGCCTTCACCTCAAAAACAAAGAGGCGGATCTGAAGATAAGAATTCAGCTGGTAAGTCCTTGATAGCTACTTTGTACAGACACTGTGCAGACGTAAGGAAGTGGATATGCCCTGAGGAGCAGCCTGCGGGATCTTTTTGTTGGGTACAGCCATTCGCAGGAACTCATACGAGGAGCAGCTGAGGGAACTGGGGTTGTTTAGCCTTGAGAAGAGGAGGCTGAGGGGAGACCTTATTGCTCTCTACAACTGCCTGAAAGGAGGTTTTAGAGAGGAGGGTGATGGCCTCTTCTCCCAAGAGGCAGGTGATAGGACACAGGGGAGTGGCCTCAAGCTGCGTCAGGGGAGGTTCAGACTGGATATCAGGAAAAAAATTTTCACAGAAAGGATCATCAGGCACTGGCAGAGGCTGCCCAGGGAGGTGGTTGTCACCATCCCTGCAGGTAGACGAGGTGCTCAGGGACATGGTTTAGTGACAGGTAGGAATGGTTGGACTCAATGATCCAAGAGGTCTTTTCCAACCTAGTGATTCTATGATGCATCCCAGCTGCAACCCGGCACTGTAACGGTTTGTAGCCCCTCTGAATTCCTCATTCAGAGAATCCCTGAATGAGTTGGAAATTAAACTCTGAACTAAATTCTTGAGCTTTTCTGGTCTTAGCTGAGCCTTAGTTTTATCACTTACATTTTTGTCCACACTGTTAGAATACATTTATTGCTAAAACCCATCCAGGATATAACAGGTTTCTTAAAAAGCATGTAGGCAATGTTCGGGAAATTTCTGTATTTTTTTTTTTAGGTTGTCTTATGATATTGTTAAGAACAGTGGGGAAATAAACATTGGATCCCTCTCTGGCATTAGTTGTCCATTTTGAAGTAATTTATAGAATGGATACAATATAATGAGTGTATGTATGTTTGCATGTGTATACATTAAGACATGCTTATATGTACACATGATAAATATATTAATTAGTGACAGAGTGGCAGGATTCATTTTATTTTTCAAGATCTCTTTTACAGGCTTTATTTAGGACTGTAGCAGCCAGTCTACAGCAGCTAGCTCCTAGTGCAGCCAAATGAGTCATTTCCACCTACACTAACACATGGCAAAATGGTTTCTACTATGTGTCTACCTATTAGAAATAAACAGAAAATAAGTATATTAGTCTCAAATTCTGCAGCTTCTTTTACCTGAGGGTCTTAACATAGTGTAGAAATGGAGACCTCCCAGCCCTGCTATGGTGGTAAGGTGTATTGTAGGTATGGAGGCATACCGTATATATTTTTAGTGGTGAAACTGAGGCACAAAACAGTTAATTTTCCTACTGTCACATACCAACTCTGCAAAATGAGGAAAACTAGATACTGTCTGCTCCCATAGCTATGCTGCCTACCCACTGGACAACACTGCCATTAAATCCCAGAAATGTTACTTTTTCACTTTATTTCCAGCTGGAAGTGATGGAAGATTTTTCCTTTCTGTTGCTTAGCTACCTCGTGACCTTTGGATAGTCTTTCTTATTGGCTGGGTGGACGCTTTTCCCTCCAGCTGCCTGGATGCAGACGTGTCTCAGACCTCCCCCTCTGGTAGGTTTTCATCAGCTGCCCTGCCTCAGCCATGTGTTTCTCTTCCCATCTTGCTGAAAGAAATGTTGTTCTTTTTCCTCTAGCATATATCAAATGATGCTAGGAAAAAAAAGAAAAAAACCAAACAAACTAGAAAAAGCCTTTAAGACTGATGTATATTTTATCGATTCATTGTATTACTTAACAACTCAGTGTTAATTAAAGCTAACTCAGTAATTACTGTAATTCTGCTACTCTGGACTTTTCCACAATCTGCAGATCAGTGGGATTTCCTGTTCAAAACAGCTAAAACTCTGAACAAACAGGAATCTGAACTTGGCAACACGAACATGCATCCACTTGACAGAGTACCTCATGGCTACTGAACCCGTCTTACTAATAAAATAATGCATGAAAAGTCTAGTTGTTATAAGGGGCTTTAATTCTTTCATTAAGACATTTGGCAGTGAAACATTTGGTCTAATGGTATAGCATCATTTCATACTGATACTTTGAAGATTTGAATTCTAAACTTATTCTCAGTTTTGACTGCTGAAATAAAGGCAGCTAGAATAATCAGAGGTGATGTGGGTGGTTTTTTTTACCTAACAACTTTTATTGGTCACATCAAATAGGACAATAGTGTGTTCATTCTTATCTGGAAATATTTTGCCAATAATCACCTTTCCTGGAGTTGGAGAAGCATTGACTGGAATAGAAGACAAAAAATAAAGAGAAGAAACATGCCTTGTCAAGCCATTCTGCAACTTTTCTTGAATTACTTCATCATGGAGGATGAGATCAAATGGACTGCATGAAATTTAGAGCCATGTGTTAGGCATTAGAATCCTACACACAGTGCAGGGACAAAGTTAAATTTCATTTTTAATGGGACCTCAACAAACCATAAGATGAACCTTCTTATGTTCAGGCTATGATGAACCAACCAGGATAGGTAAGCTTTAAATCCAGCACCTTGGTAGTCTACCAGGAGGCATATCTATCTGTTTGGGATCTGTTATCTACAGCCTTCTCTGAAAAGGCTCAGAAGAGGTCACCCTTTTCCAAGCTGCCAGAAGACAAGGTGGAATATTTTCTTTCCCCCATCATCATGCACTTCTGCGGAGAGGACCTGCCCGAAATACTGGACAGTGAGGTTCGATTCTCACTCCAGTTAGAAGTGCTCAAAACTCTGTCTGACCTCTTGGGAATGTGTCCTTGCTACCAGGGTATTGGGTATTTATCAGAAATAGCACACTTGTGAGAGACTGAGCCTAATTCACAAGAGTCTGTACAAACAGAAGAGATCTTCAGATGGAAGATACTACAGAACTGCAAATTATTATATTTAATCATAGAACTCGTGAGACTCTCCCCTTTGAAGCCTAAAGGCATTCATTAGCAACATCCTCGTGTAATGCTGAGCTCTTAGCAGAACATAATGAAGATATCCTCGGGATGAGGGGAAAAAAGTAACATTCATTTCCTCCCACAGGAGAGAGCATAAGAACTAGATGTACAATCCTAACAGATACTTTCCTTCAGAGAGATGAATTTGTGTATTTCGTTCGTACCAAAATGAATTTGCCAGAAATTTTAAGGCAACCTTGCGCTCCTGCTGATTAGGCTCTCGGGAGGTTTTCCTCTTTGTAAGGAAGTGCATCCTGTCTCCCTAATGGACTATGCCAAAATCCCACCTACAAGCATCCCTAAACACCAGGAAAGTATTGGTGAGATTTAAATTCAGTCTCCTGTGTTAGAATCCATCCTGTGGCAGGAATGCAATACTGGAAAGCTCTCTTCAAGATGATGTGCTTTGAATCTGCGGTCCCTACATGCATGCAAACCTGTCTGGTGGCAAAAAGGGGCTCATTGCTAGAGCAGACTTATAGCTGTGGCACATCCAGGGACAAAGAAAGGACTCACAGGTACAGGCTGTGCTTTAATCTACTCAGGGCAGAAGCCAAGCAGATGGGCAGGGAGCTGGAAGAAATCAGCAGTACAGGAATGAGAATTAGTCCCAGTTTTCTGTGTCTACAATTGAAAAACATGGATTTGAAACCAATTTGCTGCAAAGAATGAGGTGAGTAAAGAAAGGGTATACCTAGAGTGCAGTTAGAAGTGCAGGCACAGCACAAGCAAACATAGCACATGCTGGTAGCAGAGCAGCTCTAACAGCATGAACTTCAGCTGCTGACATAAACGTCCAAGTTATTTTCTTTTTCCTTAATATTTGTCACCAACCCCCTCTTCCAAACAACACAAGAAGGCCGGAAAAGGCTGTCAGTTACAGCATCTTTGCAAATTCTCTTCTTATCACACATCTTTACTGCTGTAAACAATTTCTTTGCATTATTAACATTTAAAATGCTGTACACATGGAAAAATCATAACCAAAATGTACTAGTCAGGGAACTGGTCCCAAGGATCTCAAAAATATCAGTAACTCCTTTGAAGCTATAGGATTCTCTGGATAAAATATTATTGGTGTGGCTACAAGCTTTCTCCTGGAAGGAGAACAGCTAGCAGGAAGAGAGAGGCTTTGTGAAATTTTTGACCTTGAGGGGATTCTGGAAAGCTGTATATTTACTTAGGATTATTTGGCAAATAGAACAGTCAGGGTCTTAGTCATCTTTACGTGGGAATCGTGTACGCTCTTTGTATAGCAGCCTTGAAATGAAAAGCCCTCCTGCAGAGCAGTGGGGCTGTGAACTGAGTCAAGATGGAGGCACTGCTCGTTCTGGTCCAGACTCGTATTTTACTTTTCCCTCAATTCCTCCACTGCAATAAACCATCCGGTCTGGAAATACATGGTTTTCACTTTGCGTTTGGAAACTGTCATTCTAGAGAGCCCTACTTTCTGCACTGAGCTACATAAGCTGATGCGTCTGTAAGCGTTACAGATCATTAAAAGTACAAGAGAAAGTTTGGGGATACCTGTAGGCACCTTTTCTAAATAGACAGATGAACTGGGGGTGTCTTGAGTTTATCTTTCAAGGTGGAGATTTAATAAGTAAAGTGACAACTGGTACCCATGGAGCAGCAGGCAGCACGTTGACAGTAGCCCTGCCAGCATCCCGACACTGCTCTCCACAATTCTTCCTCCACCACTGTACATCTGACACCCTGTGTTAAATCTCAGGGATATATTGGTTTGCCAGCCACAGGAAAATTATTTCAAAGGATTTTTTTCTTCTGAGTGACAGTACAAAAGATATCCCTTTATTATTTTTTATTCCTAAAATTGGAATGCTTTGGCTATGTAATTAGTAACATGGAGAGGGTGTGTATTTATTAATCCTATACGTTCTGATTTATCCATATCCTGCACCTGCTGGAATCCATCTTTCCAGAATGCAAAGAAGGGGAGGGGTCTCTGCCTCTCTTCATTGGCTGTTTTTGGTTTTTCTTCTTTCCTTCTTTTCTTTTCTTTTTATTTCTTTTCCAGGTTGCTAGAAGTAAAGTAATGGCTCTTGCCATGCCTCTGGCAGGATGAGTTATCACAATTGTGTAACGATTAGCTGAATGGGTGGATTTGGGTGTTATAAATGGGATGTGAAAGTCTGGATTCATGGCTGTAATCTTGGCAGGGTTAACTCACTTGGCCCTTTGTCCTTGTTAGACAAATAAAACGAGTTTGCTCTGAGTGGGTGGTAGAAGGATGTATTTTGGATGAAATCTCAAACATGGGCTTCTGCGTGGATGTTCAAATACTCTCTGGCATGTTGTGTGAGAGGAGGGATGGGCAAGGGGAGGAGTGGAGCTCTGCCGCTGCAGGAAGCAGTCTAGCCCTGCTGCTGGAAACAGCTTTGGAGACAGCCCACCAGGCAAATATTTGACTGCTGAGAAATCCAGGCCACTGTGTTATGTCCTTGAACAGGGAAAACAGAGCTAGTCCTTCTGTGGGGTCCATCTTCCCTTTCTGTATGTGAGCAGGGATGTTAGGGAGAAGCAGCCTGCAATTTTCCATGCTCTACAGCCCACCCAGAGCAAGGACTGCTGGGGCTGTGACAAAACATCCCACTGGTGCAGAGGTGGTAGCTGAGCTGTCTTCTGGGCCCTGGAGGGGTTTTTCAGCCTCCTGGTCATTCTGCTCTCCTGCTGGCATACAGCAACAGGGACTGAGGATCCTGCATACTGCTCTTTCCTGGGCCAGACCCAAGGAAAGTGGCTGCATATACTGCCTTGGGGGCCCCTAAACCATCCTGCATGGCTGAGACGTGAAGAAAGTGTCTAGGAATCTCTGTTTGACCACCACAGCTCTACCCTCCTCATTGCTCTAGGTGATGGGAATGGTATTAGGGTAGTGGCAACAATGGTTTGGGAACAAGGACTAAAGCTCAGTCTGGTCAGCAGTTTCTGTGTAGCAAAAAATGATTTTTAACTTGGGAACAAAGCAAAATGTGATAAAAATAAGATTAACAACGTGCAAATCCTCCTGCAATGTAAGAAGAAGAGAAGGGGGAGGAGGAACACGCCAACAGAAGGGAGAAGTACAACTTGGAGAACTGAAGAGGATAGACTATAAAAGCATTGCCATCAATATCTAGTAATCAAGAACAAAGAGAAACAGAGTAATGATTAACTTTTTGGCAGTGTGTAATCGAAGGCTGATCCTTCAAGCGAAAGAAAGGCTGAGCAGAATTCAACTTTCTAACCTTCAGAAGTGGGAATTAGAGCCAGAGCTAAATCAGTAATTTCTGATCTTTTTACCTTGATCGTTCAGAAATTTGAAAAAAAACCCCAAAACAACAGAAAAGCACCCGGTGAAGCTTTATTAAATGTTTTATAAAGGTTATAGTGCTTTTACAGTGACTGTAAAGCTTTCTCTCTCTCCCTGTTCCCAGGTGATGCTTTATTTAAAGAAACAAGTGACCTCTGCAATCCTGGCAAAGTCACGTAAGCCTCCACAGCCTGCTCATGAGGAGACATACCAAACAGGCATCATCACAGAGTTTACACAGGTCGTTGCTCTGTACTTGAACGATACAAGTTTTGTTTCCTCACTCTGCTCTGCCCTCTGAAGAAACAGGCTTGAGTTGGCTTGTCTTACTCAGGGTTGTTGGCTGAGTCAAACTCAACAGGATGATCCATGTGAGTAACTGCATCGCCAAGGGAGTTACAGTCACAAGTGGTTTATCCTAATTAGAAGCAAAAGTATTGATTCCATTGCTCCTCATCCTTAACAGCGTGATACATTTTATCACAGAGTGTGTATGGGAAGAAGACATACTCAGGTAAAAGAGCAGCTTAGTGATCACGGCAGCTAAGGGCAGGTCTGATCTTCCAAACTCACTATCAGATGCAGTGCTTCTCTGCTTTGTGCTGTTGAGGTGTCCTCTTCCAGTGGCATCAAGCGCATGAAGAGTCAGGCGTTTCCTGTGGCTTTTCTAAAAAGTGCATCTGTGTCTATTGAATCTCTGGAGTGTTAAAAAATCGATGCTAAGGCAACTTCCACAGCGGTTGCCAGCAACATCAAATTAAAGGAAGGCATGGTGCCATAATTTCTGATAGCTGTGTATACTGTGTTACAAATAGAAAGCCTACTCATTATTAATAACCAATTAAATTATAGACTATCTGAGTCTCTCACACATTTCTTTAACATGTAGGTTACCTTTTTTTGGCTAGTTGTTCTAAAAGCCAGGCTTTTAAAGCAAGACTGTAGTGTAAGATGAATGATGAAGGGTAGGAGGGAGAATCCAGGAAACTACAGGCCTGTCAGTCTGGCCTCAGTGCCAGGGAAAGTCATGGAACAGGTGATCTTGAGTGCTATCATGAAGCACATGCAAGAGAACCAGGTGATCAGACCCAGTCAACATGGGTTCATGAAAGGCAAGTCCTGTCAAACTAACCTGATTGCCTTCTATGAAAAAGTGACCTGCCTACTGGATGAGGGAAAGGCTGTGGATGTAGTCTTCTTGGACTTTAGTAAAGCCTTTGACACAGTTTCTCACAGCATTCTGCTTAGGAAACTGGCTGCCTCTGGACTGGACAGGAGCACACTCTCCTGGGTGGAAAATTGGTTGGATGACCAGGCCCAAAGAGTGGTGGTAAATGGAGTTAACTCCAGCTGGAGGCTGGTCACAAGTGGTGTTCCCTAGGGCTCAGTGCTGCGTCCAGCCCTGTTCAGTGTCTTTATCAATGACTTGGATGAGGGGATCTAATGCACCGTAAGTAAGTTTGTGGATGACAGTAAGCTGGGTGGAAGTGTCGATCTGCTGGAGGGTAGGGAGGTTCTTCAAAGGCATCTGAATAGGCTGGACCACTGGGCTGAAAACAATGGTATGAGGTTTAACAGGACCAAATTCTTTGTCCTGCCCTTGGGGCACAACCACCCTGTGTAGTGCTACAGACTGGGGGAAGAGTGGCTGGAAAGCTGCCTGGAGGAGAAGGACCAGGGGGTGTTGATTGACAGCCAACTGAACATGAGCCAGCAGTGTGCCCAGGTGTCCAAGAAGACCAATGACATCTTGGCTTGTATCAGGAACTCTGTGGCCAGCAGGTCCAGGGAGGTTATTCTGCGGCTGTACTTGGCACTGGTGAGACCGCACCTCGAATACGGTGTTCAGTTCTGGGCCCCTCGCTACAAGAAGGATGTTGAGGCTCTGGAGTGTGTCCAGAGAAGAGCAACAAAGGTGGTGAAGGGACTGGAGAACAATTCTTATGAGGAGCAGCTGAGGGAACTGGGGTTGTTTAGCCTTGAGAAGAGGAGACTGAGGGGAGACCTTATTGCTTTCTACAATTACCTGAAAGGAGGTTGTAGAGAGGAGGGTCCTGGCCTCTCCTTCCAGGTGACAGGGGACAGGACAAGGGGGAATGGCCTAGACTCCACCAGGGGAGGTTCTGGCTGGACATCAGAAAATATTTTTCACAGAAAAGATCATTGGGCACTGGCAGAGGCTGCCCAGGGAGGTGGTTGAGTCACCATCCCTGGAAGTATTTAAAACATGGGTAGATGAGGTGTTCAGGGACATGGTTTAGTGGCTGATAGGAATGGTTGGACTCAATGATCCTAGAGGTCTTTTCTAACCTAGTGATTCTATGATTCTATGATCACTCCTCATTATACTAGCAATTACTTCACCAATTCCTCTCCAAATGTGCAGTACTCTAGTATGTGAAAAATATATTCAGCAGTGAGACACACTGAATGCTGCAAGGAAAGTAATTATTTTTTAATATAATTTTGCAGATATTATGAAGTCTGTTAAATGAATTTATGAATCTTATCAGAGCTGATGTGAGCACATCTGTTACCCACTTATTTAACTACAGGCAAACTGCTTAGTGACACCACTCATACTGACAAATACTTAAAATCTCTGCAATGTACAAGATAAGTTTAGTCCTGAAGAGACCAACTTTATTATTTAAAAGTATAACTTTTTCAATAAAAGGCAAAACTTAAAACTATGTAATTTTTTATTGTGCCAGTAATTATTGCTCTGTGAGGAAGACAGCAGAATAAAGGGAGTCATGCCTCAATAGAAAATGTCTGGGTAGAAGAGACATAATTATAATTCCCTTGACTGGAAATCTGTTTTTAATAAGGGACTTTGGTTTGGCTAAATTTCTCAGGAAAGATAGAGTGCGAAGTTAATTGTTTCTCCCAAATTAAAAACCAACTGAGAGACTGTTGATCTGTGGGAACAAAAGCATTTGCACAAGATAGTTGTGGAAACATAGAATGAGTTAAATTAAGTGATCGTCTGTTTATCTATAATTTTTCATAGTCATATAAAAATGCTGGTATTTACAGTGCAATTATTATGCTGTAGAAATAATGAAAAGTATATGGTATTAATAAAATGAATCTTTCATCCATAGCAGTGTGCGTTGTTATCACCCCAAGCTTTAACAAACTAGGTAGGTTGTGGTATAGCTATTGCTCCGCCTAAAACAGAGATCCTTCAAAGGGTTTGAAATTCATGAATAGGTTGCCCTGATGAGGCACTAGGGGAGCTCCCAGTAAGAGCAGCAAGTGTAACCACTACCCAGGTGATCCCAGGAAGGGGGTTAACTAACGAGGTGTCTGTGAAACCTGAGTGTTGGGCTCTCCCAGTAGCCCCTTCTAGCCTAATATCGCTGGTTCATTTTTGCTTGCAGTACCCTGCTTAACAGAGAAGGCCTGTAGGGAGCCTGCTCTTCCTTTGGCTTTGTGAAGGAAGGATACAGTTACAGTCTTTACATTCTCCTGCATACTTCTGTCTTGTTCTCCTGAGAGCAAATTACGGATCACATCAGTGGAGGAGGCTCCAGACCAAAGGAGAAGTTGCAACTGGTAACCTTTTTCTATGCTAGTTTGCAAATATTAATACTTATTACAACTAATAGCTACAGCATGTTGACTAAAACTGTAGAAACTTACACTTTTATTTCTGGAGGTGTGTGGTTCAGCTGTTCTCCCTGTTGGCCAAGTGTCCTTATATGTCTCCACTTCTTTACAAGAAAGCAAAACAAGTCTGTCCTGTAAAAATGTTATCTGAGCACTCTGGATTTCTGGTAATACCATATTTGCAGCATTAAATTTTTCAATTACTTGCTAAGTAGTCCTTACTTGCTATGTTTCCTTCGTTTAAACAAAATATGTTGAAAATAATAGGACTAAGGTTTATGAGGCTCCTCATATTAATGATGCTGCTTTTTGAAGAAACATAGGAGAAAGGAAATCTTCAGCCAAGAAACTGCTTAGGTGATAGTTTTTTGTGCTGGAGTCCAAGAGACTTGAATTCGGATTTCATGAGTCATCTGTAATTTGTTGCATGTTGAAGTATATCTTGCTTTTGGGCTTTGGTTTGAAATGTGAGCTTTCTAATATAAATAAGCATGCAGGGATTGGCTTTTTAACTCACAGGTCTCAAACTGTCACTGGCTTTGGATTATATCCAAGTGTGACACACTATGGGGAACTGAATGCTTTTGATAGTGGATGATAAACCAGCACCATAATAATAATAGGCTTCTAAATGCCCACAGTACTAAATTTGTTACCAAAACTAAGAGGATATTCTGTTAAAGTATCTGCAACAGTCTTAGCTCCATTGCATTGCCTGCAATGACACTACTTGGCTTCGTTTTGCTCTTGTCTTTATTCTGCTTCTGCCTTCACTCTGCTCTACAGCACTGGTGTGCTACTATATCCATGATGTTCTCGCTCCAGCAATGGAGACAGAAGCAAGCAGACAAGAGCTGCTCTGTGTATCAGGTCAACAAGGCTCTGTAGGTCCTTGAGGCAGGCTGTGTTGGGGAGAAAGATGACATAAGGTGGGATGGGATGGTCTAGGAGAAGAGCCCCATCCTGCCGCAGCCTTCTCCAAGGGACGATATTCTCCCAGCCGTCAGATCGGCTGGAAAGTAAGTATTAGGGAGAGGAAAGGGAGAAATTCCCTACCCACGTGGACCATCTGTGGAAAGTTCACTTATTCTGTATGAAGGAGTTAATAGCATTGAAATACCTAGTGGTATTGTGATACTGTATTTTGGTTTTTTTACTGGGAAAGAATCAGATGTTATTGCCTGTCAATACTACTTAGTCCCTGGCAGGCAACGCTCAGCACATGATAGGAAAAAGACCAGCGATTCCAGCATGGAAAATCTCCAGGACCAATCTTTCCTATACAAGAAATAGAAATCCCAGCTTGAATGCCTGAGATTACAGCTCCAGAAAAATATCTCTAGATGTTACGAAAGTCAAGAGACTGAAGGAAAACATCCTTCTGTGTGAGACATGCTGTTTTCCGTGTGGCAATGAACAACATCTCTTTCCTTATCAAACACTGGGGCATTTTGAGACACACCTATTGATGCTGTTCAGGGCAAATTATGCGATGCTAAAACAACAGACTTGTGCATACGTTCAGCACTGGAATTCTTTTTTCAGTTATTGCAGCTGCTATGGTTACCAGTCACACAGTTGGTCACCTTCTGTAGTGGAATTACAGTGCGATTATGCTGTACATTGTGTGAAGAACTCAGAAAGACCGTGTGTGTGTGTGTGTGTGTGTGTGTGTTTTTCTTACCCATGGCAGAAGGAGCTGGAAGGAAAGTTGTCTGAAAGAAATACATTTAAAAGCTAATACTGCCTACATGGTTGACATTTCTGTTACTTCTGAGGAAAAAAAACCAAGAAAAGCAGATATGCCAAAATAACTAACTAACCTTGCAGCCAATGCAAATTAATGTTGAACTTTTTATGCATTTGATGGTACAGTGACCTCAGTGCAGCAGATACTATGTATGTTTGCCCCGCCGTTCAGGCTAAATAAGTAGTTTCCCTAACTGGCAGTATCCTCCTGCATTAACCAAATACTGGAGGGAGATGACAGACATTACAGGAGGTTATCTGTGGACCTGTGTAAACTTGTTTTGTCAACAAGTTTGTTCCTTCCTTCACCAGAATCCACTTTTTGTTTGGTCAGTGGTATCTCTCCAAAAAACCTAATTAAAAAGCTTTTGTCATACAGAAAAGGTACTAAGCACTCTGTCCAAAGGAATTAATTATCTACTGATGTGTGCAGTTGACCCTCAGCAATGAGGTAACAGCTATTCATGAGTTAACACATAGCTGGGCTACTAAGTCTTTACAATAATCAGATGTTTGTCACTGTGGTGTAAAAGGCTGAATTTTTCTGAAGTCAGCACTATAAGATCTTTGGGTACTAGGATGCACACTGCAGGACCAGGAGACCACAATGGTTGTCTCTCTAAATGGAAATTGTCCCTTAGAGAAAGCATAGAATGGATTTCCTCAGGACTCTGTTGGGTATCCTAACGTTATTTTAAGTGTATCTGCACTCCTGGAGGCTCTGGATTTACTGAAAATAGCTCAAGATCTCAGTCTCCAAAATCCTTAGCTATATTGTGACACCGTATTACCATTAGACATAAGTTGGGACGGGTGTCTTTCTACGAGTCATGCAACAAATGCCCTTCTTTCCTTCACTTTTTCTTAGCCTGTATGGTCTAAGGCTGGTGGACTATGTCCAGTCCTCTTTGTTTCTTCTTGTCATGAATAAACAACCGAGACCCTGCTTTGCTGACAAAGGTCTGCTTCTTCTCTGGGCAAGGGTACTGCTGCCATTGGCCTGACTCTGCACAGACACGAAAGCTTGTTCAGGACTATTTGACATTGCCCACCAGCCCTGCAGAGGCAGGAGGTGCTGCCTTGCCAGGCGCTTCTGCTAAAACTCAAGGACAACTTCTGCAGTGGCTTCTAGACTGACATAGCCTCACCTCACTCTGTACTGCAACATACCTCTGGGTTAAAATTAGATTGTCTCTGAAAGTCTTTTTCTGATCTATAAAAATCAACTGTGGGTTGGACTTTAGGAAGGAGTGAAGCATTTGTTGCTCAGACTTCATTGTTTAAATAATCATTTTAATGAAAGAGCTGTTCACTCGTCCTGCCTTTGGATATTCTTCCTGACTTTAAGCTGGCAGTGGGCAGTTGCTGATAGAAACTTGAATTTATTCTTCTTGATGCCATTGCAGCTGTTTACAAGATAGGCTGTTTCGAGGTAGCTCAACATCCTGTCTTTTGTTGCCATGAACAAATGGTGCTGACACTTGTGCAGCTTTGATTTAACTTTCACAAAAGCTGTCGCTGTGGATTAGACCGCCTTTGATTTTTTTTTTTCATTGTTCATAAGTGATGCCTGCTTGTGGTTTTGCCTGCAGCTTGTAGTATTGCCCTGGGTTTCAGTAGCCTCCACCCAAGTCTTACCCTTACCATGACCTAAGTTCAACTGTTGGTGATGGCTTCTGTGAGCCTATTGCTGCCAGTAAATCCTCCAAGCTTTCCCACTTTCTTTCTCATTCAGTCTTCCACTTCCCATTCCTTTACTGATGCGTTAACTGGGTTAAAATAGCCATGTTTATAAGACTGCATGACATATAAGGTGGCTAGCAGTAATGGTTTGAAATCTTAAAGTTTCCTGCTTTCTTACCCTACACAGGATTTTCTCTACACACCCACACCCACAAAGGCACAGTTTTATGTCTACTTCTATAGCTGCCTGATAATTAAGTCAGTTGATGGAAACTTAAGGTATCCTTCTTCCTAGGCAGCATCTTACAGAGGAAATACAGGCCCCAAATTCTAAAAGGCATAAAGGCAAAAATGTAAAGTTAAGTCAATAATGTTTTGCTTGGCAAGGAAATAGCACATGAAGTGTTGAAAGGGAAATGGTAATAAATCCCGAAGAATTTTTTTTCATTTATGAAATATTCTCATGTATTCATCTTGTCAGTTTTCCCTTCTCCATGAGAGTATGAAGAATCCTGCTTTTTAAAAATTTCATTCTGCAAGTTTATTTTCAAAAAGACTGCTGGCAGGTTGTCACAGAAGGAGAAGATTATGATTAACTGAAATGTCATCAGCCTGTTATTCTCCACAGAGGCGATACGAATGAGAATTAAGTAATGAACTTCTGCAAACAGATGATAGGAGAAGAAGAAGTAACAGGCTGGTTTCTCAGTTAATGCAGGCTCTGCTGAAGGAATGGAAGTGGCAAGATTTTCCTTTTAACTTCTTACAACTCATCAACTCTTATTACTGAAAAAAAAAAAGACAAAACTCTCTTATCAAAAAGAAATACCCAAGATCATACAGGAAGGGAAAGGTGAATTCCTTTTTATTTGTCCAAAAGTGTTGTATTTGTAAGGTTCTCTGTTAATATTTCTGTGGCATACATGCTGCTGATCTCTTTTCCAATGTTGTGTAATTAAATCACTGCAATGATAACTGATGCATCCACAGAATGCTGTTTAATTTTATCCCATGGGAAGCTCCTGCCTGAATCAATCAGGCATTCTTTAACTTTTTGTTGCTATTTTATCAAAGGAAAGACAGAACAGTACATGTTAGTCTATTATGTTACGTTATAACTCAAAATGAGTTCAAGCCATATAATCTGGATATGACTTTCAAACATGCAACACAATGAGAAAGGCCATTTTCATAGTGCTGATCTGGGTATATGGCTGGTGTTTGAAGCTTTGGGAGGTTTCAGAGGTGAAGTCTCCAGAACTGTCTGCCCTTCTTTCTTGGAGAAGATATCAAACTTTGCAGATGCCACAACACAGACAGTAATCCAGACATGTAGCACACACAAAAAAAGCCTCATCTCAAATGGCAATAAAATTGCCTTCTGGCTAGAGGTTAACATATCTTTGCAAGTAGTTGTTGACAAGTTAGTTCCTCTGTCTATGAGGAAACTGTACTCCAATATCCTTTGAAATCTCTGTCCTGTCATGTGAGGGCTGAGGAACCCTTTGGTGTGTGACAGCCATGGGCCTGGATCCCAACAGCCACCTGCCAGGCATAGCAGCTTTGCTGCACAGGAGCATTTACTCTGCCTATGTGTTACGGGTGAAAACCACCTGATGGCTGGGCTGGTGAGAAGGCTGCAATGTCAATACCTTGGGTCAGGTTCCTTGCCTCAATCCCATTCTTTTAGGGGCACTTATTTGAACACACAGGCAGAAGAAAGCATATACAAAACCACTGACAGTATTCTCAAGGTACAGTGGAGAACTCATGCAGTTGATTCTGGTGACTGTTCCTGTTCATCTGCTCATCCTGGGCAGGTGTTGAAAAAAGACTGTCTCATGCATTTAGTGCTCCTGATGGTGTCCTTGACATGTTTTGCACCAGTCCCCACTAGAGCTCAGCCCTTTGGGAACCCAAGTGGAGGAGTTCAGTGCAGATCAGCCGCACTGGGCCAGGTCTGCAGTGGGGGATCAACTTCTCTTTGCCTCCCCTTGCTCCTTTCCTTGGTGGTTCTGTGTGAAAAGCATTTCCCTCACTACTGGCCAGACCAATTGGGGTTTTGTGTTGCTTTTTATAAGCCTTCCTTACATTACACAGGAAACAACCAGCTGAGTGATCCACTGCTGCCATTTCCAGTCCCCTGGAGATACAGAAGGCAGCCTGTGGGAATGCAAAAAAAACACTACAGCACAAACCAGGTTGCCCTAGCTGCAGCACTGCTGGGTTACATCTGAGCTGCTCTGGGTAGTCTACTTGTGGTGGGCATTGTGAGGTGCTCCCCATCTCCAGAGCAACAATGAAGTAACAGCGTTGGTTAAATCATGCATTTCAAAACCCTCGGCACCATATCCAAGAACTTGTGGTTTTGTATTAAGAATGTAATGTCTCTTCCCTCTAGTTGGCAGCACATTTTCCAAGATCATAAGTGGCTCTGTAGGTCAGTGGCAGTTCAGCAGTAACTTCCGTTGACACAGTGAAGAGTATTTTGTCCGAATTACTTAATGTAAAATGCTACTAGTATTATTTTATATAACAAATTCTCATAATAACACTCTCAAATATTACAGGATTTAAGTGCCAAGATTCCATAAAGGGTCACTTTCTCTCTGTTAGTTGCTTTCTTTTCTTCTAAGCTGTAGTAATTAGAATCTAAAGAGAGTCTAAGCTGAATAGGGGAATTGAAATCTTACAATTGCTCACAATCACATATCTTAGTGCTTTGAATAAGGCAAATCAATTTTTGACAATGTTGTCTTTGTGATCTCTCCAAAATGCCTTCCCATCCTTCCCCCAACCCTAGTGTAGCTCTCTTCAAATATTTTCCTTTTTCTTTTCTTTTTTTTTTTTTTTTCCCCCTGATAAGTAATTTTACATTCATTGGCGCTGCTTGCTTGTAATCAGAGAGCCATTCCAGCAGCCGGCAGATGTTTAGAGACAGTGTCTGCTGTTCTTATTGAAACCAGGGAAGGTTTGATCCCAGGAGATGTCCTAGCCAAATCAGTGGGACTGTCTGCTGTAAAAGAAATGCTCAGTGGTAAGACAGGAACAGAGCTCCAGAGGTTTCAAGGGAATTAAGCAGGTATGCAGAAAGAATTGGCACAAACTGATTTGACAACAGTAATTCACTCAGTGATATTGATGCTGGAGAGAATTTCAGGTCTATAGTGGAATAAACCGAGCTACTGGCAGCATTCATTCCTTCCTGTACACTGCAATGAGAGCAAGACTGTTTCTGGACAAAGGCCTCCAGTTTCCTATTTCAGTGGCAGCTTCCGTAATATGACAAAGGACAGTGTACTGTAAAGTAGTCTACAGCAAGGACAGGTGTGGAGATTGTGGTAAAGAGTGTTGCACCTTTGTTGAAGAATGAGGAGCTCAGACACTGTTCTTATAGCTTTATGTGATGGTGGGTTCTGTAACAGGGCTTCCAGTTAGCTGAAGTTTGTAATATGCAGCTCATTGCAAAGAAGTGTTTGTGTACTTTGGTTGTTGCCGAAATGCATAACACAGTGGCAGATTTTAGAGACGCCCTGTTGTTTCAGTCCTCACAGCAGAGGAAATGAAACGCTACCTCCTCTAGAGAACCTATTGAGATATATTTAAAGCCTCCACTAATGTATCACACAGATGCCTGTTCCAACACTTTGTAGCAATCCTCTGTGGCCATTGGCACCACTCTTCAGGAATGTGGTGCCCATGTGAGGTTTTCTTCAAGATGAATGAGATGTTTCTTAATCCAGCTTGATATTACAGAACATCTCATTTGCTCATTTTACCTTGTTTGTAAGTTTTTTTGGTTGGCTTTTTTTTCGGTCAGTCTGAAGAAAGAGTATACCACAAGCTGTTATTCCTTCATATGTGTCTATCTTTAAGATAACAAATCTACCTTTAAGATGTCAAATAATCACTGAGTAAATTTTACTATCATCAGACTGTAATATACAGTTTCAAAACTCTGCTTATTCAGACTTACTACGTTGATATTTGCTTGTTGACATGTTTTATTTGTCATAACCAGCTGCTTCTAGTCTTGCTTCTCCCTTGGAAGATTTTAATTTTTTTCTGTCTGATTAGGTCTTACAAAATTTTAAAATCTCACTTCTCCCTTTCATGCTTTTCCATATTGTTTTAAGCCATGACATGAGGGCCACATTATAGACGTGACTGCTTGTAAATATTGAATTGCCCCTTCTACAGCACCCTGGTAATGTCATTTAAACCCATTCTTCAGGCTGTCAGAGCCGCAGAGGCATCTTGTGTAAGTGACAATCAGGTCCCATAAGTCCAGGTGTGAGATCCTCTTGGCTACAGCTGTGTTTTTTGGAGTATGAAAACAGAAATAACATTAAACAAAAAGAGCAAATGGTGGCTCATCCAGCATCACGTCAGCAGTGCTTTGGGTTGCCATGCAGGACAGCAGGATAATGGGAAGACTCAATTTTAGAGTGGTGGAAAGCTAGGGTCATCAGGGAAGACAAGTGATTTAACACAGCCCTCCATGGTAAGGGCTTGCAGCTAGCTGATAGCTAAAATAGCATTGAGAAGACCTGTGGAGGAGATTACAAAATCAACCAAGCCAGCTAAGTGAAGAGTCTGCTGCGATGGCAACAGTTGCAACAGTTTCCTTAGGAAAGAGGCTGATTCCTGCTAGCAGTGCTCTTCAACCTCTACAGATCACTTGGAGAAAGCATTACTTGGTTGACCTTGTTTGTAAGCTTCCTTAGTTTCCTTTTCTTTTTTGTCGGAATTGTTGTTCCTTCACATGTCTCTACCAGCAATCTTTAAGACAAACCTTCCTGTTTCAGCTGTATCCAGTGATTTGAACCCCGAGCAGGTGAACTGTAAGATGAATATCGAACTCTGTGGGACTGCTCACAATTAAAGTTAAGCATGTGTCTGTCCTCTGAGGAAAGAAATGACAGAGGATATCCTATCCTGACAACCCATATTTGATCAGCCAACAGAGGTAGATAGCCACAGAGTAGCTGTTCTTCAGGTAGCATTCTTAAAATCAAATAACTGAAACTGAATTTTACAGTAGCTGTACAGAACACTATTCACAGACAATGAAGCCAATCCATGCAAGCAGAGTTAATGACAATTTTTGATTTATTTTTTTTCAAACCACCAACCATAAAGGATAATAACAGTCTCAAAAAATAGCAGATAGAGAGTGTCTTATTCTTGCCTGGTCCTGGGCTTTGATGTTGGAATCACTGGCAATCACTAAACCCTAAAGGGTTGCATATAGTTTATACAAAACACGCTGACAGAGTGAGGATTGGTTTCTGCATAGGTTCAACAGTAAGGTTACGTATGTTGTATAGCTTTACCGTGTTACCTAGAAATCCTTCTACAGGCAATTAGAAATTACTGTAAACGACAAAGGCGAGGTAAGAGCCACAAAGCACTGTACAAACCGGATCCCGTTCCTGCCCAGGCTCAGATGAGTAGTGACTTGTGCTGAGCTGAGCTGTCATGTGCATTAAGCTGTGATAGTTTGTGCATATTGACACAAGAAGTGCCTAGATCAATATAGCCACTTGCAAAAGGAAGGGTATAGACTGAAATGGAACTAATATTACACAATGTAAGACAGGGAGTTTGAGCCAAAGACATTAATGTAAATACTGAAGACAGTCAGAAGCATTATGGGAAGTTTAATATCCGCACAGAACACAGTGCTAGAGCAGTAAAGCTCTCACCTGCAAAATAATGTCAGGAATATTTCACTCTATGTGCTTGCACTAATTGTGTGATTACATTTTTAAAAGGGCAGCAGGAACCTATGTAAAAGCAGACAGAAAAGAATCCTCCACCAGCAACCATATCTTACATTCTAAACAAAAGTGTTTCTCTGATGTCAGAGCAGGAATCTGATTTCTATTAAACCAGCACAACACTCAAAAACCTGTGCAAGTTAAATTTTATGTTGGTGATGGATTTCACTGAACAACATTCATTCCCCTATTTCTCAGAAGCATTAAAGGTAGATGAAAAAATATGCTGGAGGATCTGCAGCAGGAAAAACCTGCAAAATTTTCACGTGCGTTTTTAGGTATGATGATCATGTACTATTTGATTGCTTGCAAAAATATGTGTAGCATTATTTGTTCCTTACATAATTGCTATATTTATTTCATCAAGGCATAAAATTATTAATATAACTGAATTTTAAAACAGTGATCCAGTAGAAAAAATAATTAATTTTTATGCTCTTTGTCAGTAAATTATAATGAAGAGATCAAAAAGACGTGAAACAAAGAGGGGAAAGCAAATTAGAAAAGCAGACAAAAAGTATTTGCACTCAAAAATAATTTCTGTAATGTTGAAACTCTGATCTCAGCAAAGGCTATTTAAGCATTTAGGCAAGAAATACAAGCTAGGAAAAATGCACTGCTGCCTTTGCAACTATTGCCTTCAATTTGGAGGGCATTGCCAACAATGACACTTACAGGGAACTTTAATCTCCTTAAGTACAGATTTTCTAATGACTACCGGAGGGCAACTACCACAGAGAACTGCCACATATAGGATGTCTAGGCGACTAACACTTACCTCATTTTTACAATGCACTCAGATTTCTACTGAGTCTAGAGATCACAGAAGGCCAGAACAGGAAAATTAGTAATCCATCAGTGTTCCCCATTTGTTTCGTGTGAGGGTTATGAATTGCTGCAGTGTTGAAATATAGTGACTTCAGGGGTTATCAACAGATGTCTCAGATTAATGAGTCATAGTTACTGTGATTCAACTACATTATGTTTTTTTACAGAAATGAAATTAACTCCACCACACAATATTATAGTAGAACAGCCACTGTAAATTTAACTGAAATATCTGCCTGCCAGGGCAAGAAGAGAAGCTCTATATGTATTTCAGTACAAAAGTGAACAATATAAAACAAAAATTGTGGGGGGAAAAAAAAAGGCAAAAATCATTACACTTGTAAGGAGGATGTGAAGATGGCAAGTCCTTCAATCCATGTGCCTTATAAATAGATCAGCAGATGCACCTGTGTCATTAGGTGACTTAAGGAACACGGAACTGAAAGAACATATATTACTCTGCTAAATGGCATGTAAAACCCTGGGCTTTGTTTTAAACACAAAAGATTGAAATTTAGAAAAGAAGGATAATATTTTGTTGAAACTCAAAATACCTACAGAGCCAGTGCTGAAAATATGAGATATTTCAGGACATTCTTTAGCCTGGAGAAGAGGAGGCTGAGGGGAGACCTTATTACTCTCTACAACTACCTGAAAGGAGGTTGTGGAGAGGAGGGAGCTGGCCTCTTCTCCCAAGTGACAGGGGACAGGACAAGAGGGAATGGCCTGAAGCTCCGTCAGGGGAGGTTCAGGTTGGATATCAGAAAAAAATTCTTCACAGTAAGAGTCATTAGGCACTGGAACAGGCTGCCCAGGGAGATAGTCGAGTCACCTTCCCTGGAGGTGTTTAAGGAATGGGTGGATGAAGTGCTTAGGGACATGGTTTAGGGAGTGTTAGGAATGGTTGGACTCGATGATCCAGTGGGTCCTTTCCAACCTTGTGATTCTGTGATTCTGTGATTCGCAGTGAGGGGAAATGTAAAGTAAATTTGGAGATTATGCTGGCTATAGATACAAGTTAATATAGGTGCTATTACAACGTAACTAGATAATGAAAACCTTGCAATTAGACGGAACTGACCAGGAAAGGTGCCTTCCTTGATTTGTTGCTTGTTAACAGAGAGGGTAGGTCTCACGGGTGAAAAGGCAATTGGAGGCTGCCTTGGACACAGCGACCACAAAGCCGTCAAGTTTAACCTCTATGATAACAGGAGGAAAACTGACAGCAAGACCTCAACTCTGGATATGAGGAAAGCAGACTTCAGGTTGCTCCGGGAACTGCTTAGTAAGTTCCCCTGGGGAAAAGCTTTTGAAGGTGCTGGGGTCCGTCTGTGCTGGACACTGTTTAAGTATCACCTCCAAAGAGAACGAGACCAGGCAATTCAGAAATGCTGGAAGTCAAGCAGGTGAGGTAGAAGGCTGACCTGACTGAGCAGGGATCTTCTACTCAAACTGAGGCATAAAAGCATAGTGTATGGCCAGCAGAAGCAAGATCAGGTGACATAGGAGGACTACAGGGATGCTGTTCACCACTGTAGGGCAGAAATTCATTTGGCCAAAGCTCAATTAGAGTTGAGTCTGGCCAGGACTGTGAAGTATAACAAAAAGGGCTTTAAAAATATGTTAATAACAAAAGGCAGGCCAGAAATAACATTGGCCCGTTACTTGATGTGCATGGACACCTCATGAGCAGGGATATAGACAAAGCAGACTTTTAATGCATTTTTCACCTCTGTCTTCAATACTGATGATGGGCTCACCATCCCCCATTCTCCTCCACCCACCCCGCCCCCTGAGCTAGAGGACCGAGACTCTGCAAATGATAGACTCTCAATCAACCCCAAACTTGTGCATGATTTCCTGCTCCAGCTGGATCCCCATAAGTTGATGGAGCCTGATAGGATTCATCCACAGGTACTTAAAGAACTGGCTGATGTCATAGTGAAACCTCTCTCAATGAATTTTTAATTCTCTTGGAAATCTGGAGGGGTACCAGTTCACTGGAAGCTGGCAAATGTTGTCCTACTCTTCAAGAAAGACAGTAGGGGTGACTTCAGTAACTACACGCGTGTCAGTCTCACTTCAGTGCCAGAAGATTATTGAGAAGATTATCTTGGAAGCTACTGAAAAACACCTGACAGACAACACAGTCATTGGTCCCAGTCAGCACGGGTTTATAAAGGGAAGGTCCTGCCTGACAAACTTAATTTCTTTCTATGACGAGGTCACCCACCTAGTTGACCAAGGAAAATCAGTTGACATAATCTTTCTGGATTTCAGCAAGACCTTTGATACTGCCTCTCACAGAAACCTCCTAAATAGAATGTCCACCACACAGCTGGATAAACAGATAATGCAGAAGGTGAACAATTGGCTGATGGGTCATGCTCAAACGATCACAGTGAATAGGGTTACATCGGACTAGCGACCAGTCACCAGTGGGGTTCCGTAGGGATCCATCTTAGGACCAGTACTCTAATACTGTCACAAATGACCTGGATGCAGTACTCAAAGGTTTGCTAACCAAGTTCACTGATGACATGGAAACTGAGGGGAGCTGTTGACACTCAAGGGCAAAGAGGCCCTGTAGAGGGATCTAGACAAATTGGAGAGCTGGGCAATGCCAACCACATGAAGTTTAACAAGGGCAGGTGTAGGGTTCTGCAACTTGGACACGGCAACCCTGGATATACATACAGACTGGGGAGTGAGAGGCTGGAGATCAGCCCTGTGGAAAGGGATCTGGGGGTTCTGGTTGATGGCAAGTTGAACATGAGAGAGCAGTGTGCCCTGGCAGCCAAGAGGGCCAACCATGTCATAGGGTGCATCAAGCATGGCATTGCTACCTGGTCAAGGCAGGTAATTGTCCCGTTCTACTTCTCACTGGTGCAACCCCACCGCAGGTATTGTGTGAAGTTTTGGGCACTGCAGTATAAAAAGGATATCAAAGCTACTGGAGAGTGTCCAGAGGAGGGCCACAAAATTGGTGAAGGGTCTAGAGGGGAATTCATATGAGGAGTAGCTGAAATCACTTGGTCTGTTCAGCCTGGAGAAGAGGAAACTGAGGGGGGACCTCATAGCAGTTTACTGCTTCCTCACGAGTGAAGGAGGAGGAGCAGATGCTGATCTCTTCTCTCTGGTGACCAATCATAGGACCCAAGGGAATTGCAGGAAGATGTGCCAAGGGAGGTATAGGTTAAATATTAAGAGAAGGTTCTTCACTCAGAGGGTAGTGGAGCACTGGAACAAGGCTCCCCAGGGAAGTAGTCATGGTGCCAAGCCTAACAATATTCAAGAAGCGTTTGGACAATGCCCTTATACACATGGTGTGAATGTTGTAGTTGTCTTACGCAGGGACAGGAGTCCGTCTCAGTGATCCTTGTGGGTCTCTTCTGAGTCAGGTCATTCTGTGTGTGTGATTCTTACAGCATGCTGAAAAATATTATGGTGAAGAAGTTCTATGGCACAAGGCAAAACTGCAATTCTCCCTGTTCTATGTATACTGTATGAAATATAAACTGCAAAAAAAGGAAAAAAGAAATGTTCATACACCTGGCACTTCTCCTTTACAGATCTCTGCACCTGTCCTTTAAAGATTATTTCCATTTCCTATTTGTTCTTAAGGTGAATTCCAATTATTCCAATTGCAGTTGTAAGTTGATTTGCAATTTCAGTTCTAACATGTTCCTTTTCAGTGGAGGCTACTTTGGTAAAATATCTGGAAGATGATTTCAAAGTAGCTGAAGCCTGATGCATACACAGCAAGAGAAGAGGAAAACATATATTGAGTTTTGGACTGCACGAATTGATCTTACAAGATCTTAATTTGTCAATCTCTTCCAGGTAACCTTCTAAATCCCGTTAAGGACTTTCTAACCCTGTGGAGGCAGAAAGGCATGCTGGAACCTAAGGATGCAAAGGTGATGGCTGAAGAAAAGTCATCTGGCTTATGGAAACCCTACAAAATGGATACTGAGGGAGAGGAAATACTGGTCTGTGCCCCCACCCCCAAATATCTTTGTGTTGACAAAGTGCACACAAGATGGGAAGGTCTCTTTTCAACAGAGAAGGTGGGATTCAAGCCCAAGACCTACACAAAGAAACCATGACCCAGGGTGATCTAGGACAACCCACGCACAAATGAATAACCAAAACAGAAATGTAGCTAGTTAGCACAACTTGCTTCATTGATTTAATGTACTCTGTGAGTATAAATACACTTTTATAACATACATAGTAACTACAGGAGACCTAACTCTTTAAAGAAAGTGCGGAAAATAATTTCACGTTTTAGCCATGCTCCGGAATCTTTTTGTCAGATTTTGGATTTCAAGAATCACAAGTGTTTTTCTCTCTTCCTTCTGGTATATGAAATCCTCAGACAAATAACAGAATGACTAACACCCTTTGCTATGGAAAGAATGAAACTGAGTATTCAGAGAGTTGCCAAAAGCAGAATAAATAAACTGATATAACAATTTTTCCCCTTTCTGTCTATTATGGTGATCTCAGTTTGAGTTTCAACATCAGTACAGAAATCCCCAGACAGAACAGATTTCCAAACAGATAATATCTCCTTGTATGTCGTATTAAAAGCAGCAACTTACTCTGCTGCATAATCGAAGCTGCTGATACCACAACATTACTATCTCTTGGTAACAGTACCATCTCCTTCTCTGCAAAGTAATTGTTTCTTCCACAACAACTTAGGCCACAGAAACCTGCAACTGCAGTTTGTGCTTCTAGAGGAGTTCTCAGAATATATCCCAGGGCTTCTGGTGACTGGCAGCTCTGTAAAAAGCAATAGCTAGCCCGACTATCCATCAAGCAAATGAGTGGTAAGTCATTTGGAATTTCTCCCAATGCTATTCAGTTTTCTGTAGAATTTAATTCTGTTGTGTGTAGAAGAGGTTTCCCAAAGGTTAATAAGTGTGTCATTTTATATTTTGCTCAGAAAACTGAGAGCTAGAAATCCATATTTCAGGCTAATTGCGTATAAAATAGTTTAGAAAATAGCCACCTTGAATTATGGACTTACAAAAAGGAAATGTATCTGGAGTCTTTTTATTTTATATTTTCTTCAGAATGAATAATTCAAGTCTGTTTAAAAATTCTGCCCAAACTTACTAGACATTGCTAAGGATAGTGGTTTTTGTTTTCCTCTCTTTTAAAATAAGTCTTCTATTAAAGTCCATGACTAGACTAGGACATACCTCCATTCCTTGGTATTGAATGCCTGGAATCATTAGCTGGAGATAAATGTTCATTACCAACAGAAAGAAAAGGTCACACTTTCATTTTCATATGTTGCTAGCGGAAGCGCTGCTGCTCTTTTCTGCCTGGACAAAACCTGCCCTAAATATAGGGCACTTGGGTTACATGTTGACTCCGGACCAGATGAATCTCCAGCTACATCCCTGACTTCCCAGGCACATGCTGTAAACTGAGCTGGAGCCGTGTCTTTTCCACTCCTACCATGCCTTATTCCAGCTTCCCTCTTTTCTCTTTAAGTCTAGGCCTTGAACAAAACTGATGTGTTTGTTCCATTCATGCTAAGCAGCGCTTCTGTCCAGAGTAAGCTGATACTGCCATTGAGCTGTTTACCTGCCCTCATGGCAGTCTGTTTCTGTATCATGTCCTCTCTTTCACCAAGACAGGCATTTATGAGGCTCCACTCTAAACTGAATCAGGAAACTCCTCTGGCTGAAAGCTAGTGGTTACTAGCTTTCCTAACTGCTGGGTTAGTTTCTAGTTGGAGCAGTCCTCTGAGTCGTTTGGCCATAGAGTCACACGAACATACAGGCAGCACAGGGGCAGGAATAGGCAGCCAGGAGGGAGAAGGAGCAGGATGCGAAGTAGACAGATTTACTTCTTCCACTAGGAGTGCCTATGTATGCTGTCCTTAGGCGTTACTTAAGCCACAGCCTTTCTCCAAGGTGCCTGGGGTTTGATTTGTAGAAGCATTCACAATTACAAGTGAATTCCAGGGGAGATGTGCTTCCTTGAAAAGAAGAGTTATCTGTCCCTTGCTAATTGTATTGAAAAACCAGGTGCTAGCTATTTGATCTGTAAAATGGGGATAATAGTATTATCTTACAGGAAAGGGGTTAAAATGCATTTGTTGCTGTTTTTGAAATAGTGTGCACAAAGGAAGGTGTGGAGCTGTGCTCCAGCTCCCAGGCTTCAGAGAAACTGTGGAGCAAGTTGTATAATCATGTAACTGCAATTTACATCATAGAGTGCGAGTTCCAAATAAATCTGAAATAAAGGTATAAGCAGATGGCATCTGGCATTTATTACTTTTGAGTGTTCGACTATTCACCTCTAATCTTTTAATGCACAAGGATGGGGTTTTTTGTTAAATACAGTTAAAAAGCACTTTGGAATTTTGCTTATGTTTGTGTCCAAGTACTTTAACAGTATGATTTGATGACTGACAATGTATCAGATTTGAAAAATCTCTCTCCACAAACATTCCTTTTGCATGATCTTATAGTTTTCCTTCTCTTTCTTTATGCTTTCTCCTAAACCTGTATTACTAAGACTACTCGATACACTATGCTGACTTAGCAGGCATTGGTCTAACCAGATATGTCCTTGTTCCAGGAACTGAATTAAAAACAAAAGGTGACATCAAAATAATATTCTTAAGTATTTTGATGTGCATCCAAGTAAAATGTGTTTTTTCTGGTTTTTTTTCTATTAAATTATTCAAGGTTATTAATCGTGCCTTTACTATTGAAAAGCATTCTCGATTTGTAAAGCTCTATGTGCATGACTGTAGATTCCAGACATGTCCTGAGTGTGTGTTCTGTGATTTCTGATGATTATATAGTTGTCTAACTAGTGGCTCCTGCTTTAGTGCAGTTTCCAAGCCTCTCTTCTCTCTTTCAGTAGCTTGCTAGTCCACTGAAATGCAAAAGAATAATGCAGATCCTTGCAAATTATGAGAAAGAGGCTACTGACTGCAAAGCAGGACAGACAGGCTTGGTAGGAGGAAACTGCAATGTGAAGATGTGCCTCTGTGAGCCCATGTACAG
Source organism: Cuculus canorus (assembly GCF_017976375.1). Classification (NCBI taxonomy): domain Eukaryota; kingdom Metazoa; phylum Chordata; class Aves; order Cuculiformes; family Cuculidae; genus Cuculus; species Cuculus canorus. The sequence continues at coordinate 55,461,842 of NC_071405.1, read as the reverse complement.
CTGAGAGGTTGCAATTCTGTCTGGTCAGACTTGACACTGACCATTTCATTCTGTATCTCCTACTTGGCAATACCTGCACCAGAGTGCAGGTTTGCCTGCACACTTTCTTCCATGGTGCTGCTTTGTTGCAAATGCTCCTGCAGCCTGCCTTTCTTTTCAAGTATTTTTTGAGAGATATGCAATATTTCTACTAAGTTAAAAGACCAAAGTCAGAAACATTTCTTTGCATTTATTAAAAAATACATTTCCCCCACTTGAAATTACTGTCTATTTATTATCTTGAGTTTAAATTACTTCAAATACTTTATGCTCAATTAGTAATTACCCATGCCAGTAAATGGAATAGGTTTACTTCAGGGCAAATTCTTATAAGTTGCAGAGAGGGTTGCTTTAAAATGCGTGCGAAATCCCTTAGGGAGTTCAAAGATGACTGTATGACTTGCACAGAGTTACAACTGGTGAAGTCAGAGTGTGTTACGTACCTGCTTCATGTCAGAAAAGTCCTGTTGGTGAGTGGGAAAAAGAACGCAGAAGTTATAGTTCACAAGATACTGCCTTTCCTGCCCAAGCCGGCTAAAGAAGTTGCCTCTTATTCCTGCCCCCAGTGCCTCAAAGCAAAATTGGCCTTTTCCCATGGCAGTATAACTCTTTATGTGCTATAAACTGGATCACTGAAATGATCCGCATTAAAGACAATCCTCTAAACTCCCCAAGCCAATTACGGTAGAAACTACTCTGAGACCCTTAAACCTTTCCCACATATACTGACTTCCTGGGACCATGAATGAGAACGTGAGCCTTTTCCATATACTGAAACTCACTGATTTTGGGGTCTAGCAAATCATCTCTAGGCGGATTACTTTTCTGGTGCACTGTATATATAAATCGTAATGCTTCTTGGAAGGGTGTGCTGTATACAAACTTTTACATATTCATTGTTCATCAATGAATAAACTATGCACTCTGTTTCAGGGTGGTTCAGATCCTTCACTAAATTTTTGCTGTGCCCCCAGTAGCTCTGGCTAGCCCTAACCAGAAACACTCCTACTACTCATCCTTTCATAAAGCCAGACCTTCAGAGAGCAACATAAATGTGAATTATTTTACTCTCACCTCACTCCTCTGAGGTAAATAACTGTATCATTTTAGTTTAAAGGGGAAAATTAAACCAGAAATGAAGTGACACAGCAAATTAGTGGCAGAAGATGGGTTGGTGTTCAGAAACTCTTGGGGCTCTTGGGGCTTGTCTACACAGGGAAATCAACTGGATGCTGACTGTGCATCCTTCATTCTGTAACAGCTAGTCAAGCAGAGGCTGATGTGTGAGCACTATGTCAAAGGGAAGAGAGTCCTTTTGTTCCGGAATTCATTGTGCATTATTAAGGCAAGGTAATTATTTTGGAATAAACCCCCTCTTAGCCCTCTTATTCTAGATCAGCTATTCTGATTACTTCCTTATACAGGCAGGAGGTAAACTCTAAATTCCCCTCCTCTCCTCCCACCTCTCCAACCTAGTTAATTATAAAGGCATAAAAATGTTTGTACTTCCATGTAAAGAAAACAGATGACTTCTGGATATCTGGATATCTGGTGAGAACATGCATTGATTTTGAGTGCTGCTGCCCTGCTAACTGCCGCTCTAGACATCATGCATGGGGAGAACATGGTAAGAACAACAGCTCGGCCATGTCTCGTGCCATCAGCCCCCCATGCAAGGACCCCTGCACTACCAGATGCTGACCTCTTAGACCTGGGATTTAGAAAGACACTGCAGGGGCCCAGGAGCAGGAGCCAGCTCCAGCGTGGGACTTGAGCCAAGGGTGTGTGCCCTATCTCAGATAGCATGGAGGCTGGGTTGGTGCTTGATATCAGAGCCTCTTGTTCACTCTGCGACCCTCCTTGATATCTCCCTCATCTAATGATTTGACACTTCAGCAGTGTGTGAAGGAAGATCACAGAAATGGTTTGGGAATGCACTAGCCTCATTAACCTCATTAAAAAGCTTGCAGGCCATGGCTTCACTATCTGAATTCTTCTCATGGAAACAAATTCAGTAATCACCGCACGCCACAGTTCCTGATGCTGCAGTCACATCCAGCACAGCTGTACTTATACACCTGAGGACTGTAAGCCTGTTTGGACATCGCATTTGCAAGAGTGGAGCTGAAGTTGCCAATAATAAACATTTCATTTACATGAAATAGGCCGAGCTTTTCAGATGGGTGGTATAAGATAAGTGTGTTTAAGTACCAAAAATATTCCTGTTTCTCTGGATTGCCGATTCTCATTTTGTTCATGCCATGGCAGCTCTGGAATCAGTTCTTCATCCATCCAGAATGTTCCTTCTACTAAGCAAAATGAGATAAGGAGTATTTCTGTGACTCTGTAACAACTGCAGGAGTTGTGACCTCAAGCTGGGGAACCCATAGGAGCATGATTGCTCTCTGGGAATCTATTTTTACAGTACCTCACACTGTGGTATTTAAATGTCAGTACTAAGGATCCATTAGGAACATCTTCAGAAGCTTGCAAGCTATTTGGATCTGCATGTAAGTCTTGTTGGTCTATGCTATCCAGACATTCCTGGAAAGTGGAAGGGAGTGAAGCTAACAACTCGGCAGTGGAGCAGCTGCTTACCACAGTCGGTTGCTCTAGGTATCACCATTTTGCAGGCTGCTGGAATGTCACCAGCCCAAATCAGAGATGTTTCCTGGAGCTTCCTAATTTCAAAGACAGCTCAGGGAACCCTTAAGTTAAATTGATTTAACTGAGATTGTTAATGTTCTGCCAAACCAAGGATGATAACAACAACCAGCAGAGTACCCAGAATGGGTTACTCACAGCTGATTTTGTTCAAAATTCTGGCTATTTGAAAAGAGAGCTGTGTTCCTGCAGAGCAAGGAGTGATGTTGTTCCTTGCTCATTTTTCTCATGTGCCTACCCATGTCACTAATTCGTTACCTCCAGCGGGCATCTAGAGAGAGAATTCAATTGAATTTGACTGGCAATAGAAGAGCTTGGTATATGCTATCAATACAGTATCAGAAGGTTTTGCCTGTGTGCCAGCAGCTGCTGTGACCTTCTTCCCACAGGTCTCCAGGAAGCTGGAATTTGATGTAATGATCATAATGGGGGTGGGGAGAGATAAAAGACTGTTATAATACAAAAAGTTGTGGGAGGCACAACACTGCAGTGTATCTGGTATGTTTCGGGGAGCCTGGTCACCAGCTCTGCACATACAAGGCGCTGTCTCAAGTGACACACTGGTGAAGCTACACATCAAACACTGTGTTCAGTTTTGGGTCCCTCGCTACAAGAAAGAAGTTGAGGTCCTGGAGCGTGTCCATAGAAGAGCAACAAAACTGGTGAAGGAGCTGCTGAGTGAACTAGGGTTGTTTAGCCTGGAGGAGGCAGAGGGGACACATTATTGCTCTCTACAACTACCTGAAAGGAGGTTGTAGAGAGGTGGGTGTTGGTCTATTCTCTCAACTGGTAGGTGATAGGACGAGAGGGAATGGCCTCAAGCTGTGTCAGGGGAAGTTAGGAACGTTAGGAAAAACTTCTTCACCAGAAGGGCTATCAAGCACTGGAACAGGCTGCCCAGGGAGGTGGTTGAGTCACCATCCCCGGAGGTTTTTAAAAGGTGGGTGGATGAGGTACTTGGGGACATGATTTAGTAGTGGTCAGGTACAGTTGAACTTGATGATCTCAAAGGTCTTTTCCAACCTAGTAATTCTACGCCCCTGGCCCCACACCCTGAAATTACCGTGGGTCACGAGGTGGGGGCCCCCTGGGCTGCCTTGACCCTGGTCATGGAGTGTGTCCAGAGAAGGGCAATGAAGCTGGTGAAGGGGCTGGAGAAAAAGGAGCGGCTGAGGGAACTGGGGTTGTTTAGCCTGGAGGAGGCTGAGTGGAGACCTTATCGCTCTCTACAACTGCCTGGAGGTTGTAGAGAGGTGAGTATTGGTCTCTTCGCCCAAGTGATAGGTGAGAGGACGCGGGGGAATGGCCTTAAGCTGTGTGAGGGGAGGTTTAGATAGATCATTAGGAAAAATTCCTTCACAGAAAGGGTTATCAGGCACTGGAACAGGCTGCCCAGTGAGGTGATTGAGTCACCATCCCTGGAGGTGTTTAAAAGACAGGGAGATGAAGTGCTTAGGGATATGGTTTGGTGGTGGACAGGTACGGTTGGACTCGACGGCCCCACACATCCGATTCCCCGACTCTGTGCCCGCCGGGTCTCGGCGCAGCCTCGGGGCGCTCCTGCCGCGCCGCTTCCCCGTTGCTATGGGGACGCGGCGCTGCTTCCCCCCCCCCCGCCCCTCACCGCCTCTCGCGAGAGCCGCGTGGGAAGGGGGGCGTGGCGCGCGGCGCGGGCGGCGGGTGAGCTCATCGCGGGCGCGGGCGGGGAGCGCGCGCGGAGCCCAGCCCAACCCAGCCGCCCGCAGCCGCCGCGGCAACTTTGTTGGGTGAGTTGCGAGCGGGAGCGCCGGCCCCTCCCTCCCTCCCGCCGAGGGCCGTGCCCCCCCCACCGCCAGCCGGCCGACCCGGAGTTGGCGAGGGCAAGCGCTGGGGGCCCGGGCGAAAGTGACCGGCGGAGCCCCCGCAGCGCCCCGGACCGCGCCGAGCAGACGACGCGGGGGCGGGTCGTAGCGAGCCGGCTGCGATTTTCCGGATTTGTGTCTTTTTCTCTTTAGGAAAGGCAGCCCCGAGTGGGAGCAGCGCCCCGGCGGGGGGACGGAGGAGGCGGTGAGTACCGCGCCGAGCGAGCTCCGTGCAGCTCCGCGCCGCGTAGCTCTGAGCCCCTCCGAGTCCCTCCGCGCCGTGCGTGCAGCGCTCCGAGCTGCTCCGCGCGCCGCCCCCTCCGCGCCGTGCGCGCAGAGCTCCGCGCAGCTCCGCGCCGCTCTGCTCCGCACCCCGCGTGCAGAGCGAGCTCCGTTCCCCTTTCCCGGCGCGGTAAATAAATCTTTCGGCGCTGCGAGTTTTACCTCAATCTATCTCTTTTTTTATTTTTCTTCTCTTTCTTTTTTTTCTTGACTTTTGGTATCCAGCGAGGGTCTCTGAGCCGGTGCGGAGCCCGCAGCACCGATCAGAGTCGGGCGATGCGGCGGCAGAGCTGGGTTGGATGTTCGAATGCACCCGGGGTGGTGAAATACAGTGTGTGCCGGTGGTTCATTCCTTCACTGGGAGCATGGAAAAGAGGGAATGCCTTAAACTGAGATCGTGAGGAGGAGATGGAGAAGCAAGGAAAGGTAGACGAGACAGGGGTAACCTTCCAAAGCTGAGTTTGTCTGCTCTTCCCCCATTTTATTCTGTACTAAGGGTCGATGCTGATGTTCTCGTGGTGTAGTTAAAAATAACCGTATTATTTGTTCTGGGTGACTGCGATGCAGCTTCAGTTCGCTTAATGAGGAATTCGCCCATTCGTTCCCGGTAAAGCAGGGAGAGAAAACGGGCATCGCTCAACTTAATGAAGATCTCCTTGTAAAACCTTGGCCACCACGGTGGAGGTGGAGGAGGCACGTTTTTACCTAGAGAACAGCACAGAAGCGTTTCTTTTTTGGTGACCTTGCCTACAAAATCACTCTTAATAATTTTAGTGATGGTGCTTTAATGAACCCATTACTGGGTGCTGAATGGAGTGTGTCTGTGAGCCTTGGTGATGATACAATGCAAATTTGTTTTCAGAGTAAAAGTGTCAGATTTCATTAGGTTCCAGAGCTGTATGGATGAACCCAGATTGGTCTTTTCTTTAGAGAGCAGTCTTTTCATGATGGAATTTTGATTGAGTTTTATTTTCTTCGTTGTTAACTATGGGAATTAAGCATTAGTTTCCATTTTAATTTAAGGCATAAAACAGTTTTGTCAAAGGAAGACAGCCTTCCCCCCACTGCTATCCCCAGTTTTTGCCTGTTGTTCCCGCAGGTACTGCCTGAATAATAAGCATCTGTGTTTTCTTGGGTGGAGAGTTCGGTTGTTATGTATTTGGAAGGTCTTGCTGGGCTGGCTTTCACCCCTCTTCAGCTGGAGTGGGAGAGACTGGTGAAAGTACTAAGGTAGAACTTTGTGGCAGTTGTAATCGGGGAGAGAGAGATCTGAAAGCTGTATTTCTCTGTCAAGGCTTTTATGCCTTAGGCCATCCTAACATACCAGTTATTAACCCAGATACAGTGTGGGAACTTCAGATTTATTTATTTATTTATTTATTTAAAATATAATAAAGTTATAAAAGCACGTGTTCTATTTAGGTAAGGTTATAAAGAAAAGTTTTGTGATTGAATGTTTTATGTAAATACTGTGTCTCTGCTTTATCCGTAAGTATCTAGGGACAAAAGATTTCCCCCTCCCCCCCATTTTCACAGTGTTTATGGCCAGTTGATTAAAGGTGTGCTTAGTTGCTCAACAGCATATTAAGAAGGTGGGACTGATGCTAATAAAGTGCTTGGTTTTAACAATGCTACTTGGGATAGGCATCCCTAGCTTTCAGTTGTGGTTTGTAGAACCTCTTAGCTGATGAAGTCAGAAGCAAAATGGGATGTCAGCTCTGACTATTGTAGGGCCGTAATAAGTTGCTTGACTAAAAAGGCTAGGAGGTGTAGAGGCAGGCATTGACACAGAACTGTGAAAGGGTGGAGCTGCAGTCAGGGAAAAAAGCTTAATGCAGGGACGTATAATTAATATATTTTTTCTATAATACAATGTATGATTGCCACTTCACTCATGCATAATTGATTTTAGGTTTGAAGACCTTTTTCCTACTCTCTTATTTATCCAAAATGTTTTTAAAACAACAGCTATCCAAAGGTTAATCCCAAACCTTAAAATAACAATGTCCAAAAGTGGCTGCATCCCTCCTCCCCCATGTTTTCAAGATTTCTTTTTATTATGTTTATAAGCATTCTGCTGCTGCCTAGAGCGTTTGTTCTTTTGTAGCTCTTTTTATCTTCTCAGTTTTGTAAATGTATCTCACGTCTTTTAAAATGTCTATTTCAGAATTATTAATTCTGCTGCTTATGAATACGTTTTTTATTTTCAAGATGAGAGAACAGAACTTAATTTCAAGATCATAAAATAATTCTAATATTTTTTTTTTTAAATTTTAGTAGGATCATATCCTTCCAGTTCAGGAGGATAGTTTTGGAAATACATTTAGAAAATGAGAGGGTAGGCTGGTAAGAGAAAGGGTTGAGGCCCAGTTGAACTTCTTTTCTATGCCTCTATCTGTTTTGTTCTACAGCATTTCTATTGTAGAGAAGAAAAAGGAACAGTTTTCTCCATATCAGTAGTTTAATCCCTTCAGCAAGGGGCTTGCTGCAATCTATTGAGTTCTTATTACTACTGGTTAGAAACCCTGGATACCCTACTGGGGTGTTCATCAAAATTTCAGTCACACAAGTTCTTTTCCCTAATGCTGATGTTTTCAGAGGTTTAAATTTATTCTCATTGACCCAATGTGTTGGCTACTTGGCAATCACTTTTCATCTGTTGTTTCCTTGGATTTTTTAGCTTTAGGCAGATTCCTTTTATTCCTCAGCAGCTCCTTGATTTAAATATTTAAGAAGTCAATGAGGCATGACTTAGTATTCTGTTAATATATTTTCATATCTTCGCTTTGTTTGCTTAATTATAATTTAGATTTTTATTTTATTAATTTATTCTGAAACCCATTCATTTAACTTCTTGTTAATAAGCTATGCCAGAAATACAGCAATAGTAAGCATGGTTGCTTATTTCTTTTATCTGTGTAAATGTGTATATTCTGAAAGCTGCTAGGTGAGGTTTTGATAGATCTGTCATGTAAAATTAATCATATGTTAAATATCTCTGAGCAAGGGGGAAAAATGTTTTATTGTTCTGTGTTGTATGTTTCTAGGGAGATAGGACTCCAGTGACTTGATTTCAAGTATATCCTTCTAAATAGAATTTTTTCATAAATCTAAGCTTTATATTTCACCCAGTTCAGGAGGTTTAGAAAGTGGGATTTTATACGTCTAGGAAAGTTGAGATATTCTCTGTTTAATGAAAGGCAGTGTTTCCTGGGAGTGTAACCTTACCAGCAGTGGTTAACTGAAGGAATAGTTGTAAACCTACACTGTGGCCATTAGTCAGGCTGAGTGAGAATAATTTTGTGGTTTTGACTAATTCTGATTTTTTTTAATCCTTATGCAGGTGGCAGTGCAAGATTAACACAGTCTGTGGCAGTTCCAGTGTTAGCTTTGATAGTAGTTTTGCTTTCTGAACTTTGGGAAACCCTTTAGGAGTTGCAGAGACACTAGAATTGCTTGGTTATTTAAATGTGTTTTTGAACATGAATCAGCATATAAAATGGTTTTAGATGTCTGTCTTTGCATATGTAAAGCTAAATTATGTCATTGTCTCAGTGTCTTTAATTTTGAATTCTATGGCAGCAGTTTGCTGGGTGGGTTGTTTGATTTAGATTCTGCCACGTCTTTTATGTTAAGTGTTAAGTGAGACTAAGTGTTTTCAGGGCTTTGTTTTCTTTGGAAGCATGTTTTAAAGAGCACTTCATTAGAACGTGGTGATATAAGGCTTTTCATAATCTTCATAGCTGGTGAATTGTATGATTGCTAACGGAGTATTCATCAGTATTGTTTCAAAGATCTGTGTATGTAAGTGGAACCTCTCTAGAAACCCTTGTTTGATTAGCAGGATCAAAATCAATCGAGGCTTCATCTCTTCCTAGTACTTAATCTTGCGTTGGATGCTGCGGTGCAACAGTAGTAACTCTTGTTCCCTCCACAGTGGATGGATGCCTTTTTTTGAAGAGAGAGATCAAGTTCCTGGAAAACGCATGACTACAGAACAACTTTTCTGAAAGTGGGTTATTTAAAAAGATAATAAAGAAGCAATAGTTGTTACTGGGAGCAGTGGTTCATGCTTTGGCCTGAGAGGCACTTTTATTTTTTTTTTTTGATGTTTTAATACTCTTATGTTTTGGTCTTGGGCTTGGTAGAAAGAGCGTAACACTTTCTTTTTAGATGGATGTTATTAAAGATTAGTGAAGTGCTTTTTGAAGATCAAGTTTCATTTCATAACTTGTCAACGTTTAAATTAACTACTAGCACATGATAGTTTTAAGGTTGACTGTTCTTCATGATTCTTTATGGTTTACCTTCAGTGCTGAAAAGCCTTTTGGTGGTATTTATTTTAATTTTTGTTTTGTTACCTCAAAAGGTAAACAAACAGTTTTTTTTACCTCAAAATAATCCATTGCAACTTTGAGAGACTAGTTTTTACTGCAACTGTGAGAGAAATGTGGCGATACTGAAATTGTGCATTAATGTGGACTTTTAAGTTAATGAAAGCATTTCAAGTTAACCCTGAAATATCATATTTTTCTTAATTAATGGTGTTATAAGCCTCAGAAGAAACAGAAAACAAGCTCTTATTCCAGGCTGCTGAAAGCACAGGCCAAAAACTGAGTGTAACTCAGAGAAAAGTTGCCTGTTGAGTCTGCTTGGGAGACTTAGTTATGTTTGATATAATTGGCTGGCATTATTTTGATAATCTTAATGCTTACTTTTCTGCATGGGAGAAATTGCCAAGCATCTTCCTTTGCTCTGTAGCCTACCTTGCTGCTCGTCTCTTTGTGGCGGATGGTGAGGTTCCAGGAGGTACTAAGGGCTGCTTTTGTAGCAGGGCTCTGTTCTCTGAATTTCTCGAGTCACAATGTATTTTACAGCACCATCAGCTAAATCAATTGTCTTTTGACCTTTGAATTCAAATGGCAGGCTTATTGTGTGCTGATGTGATGTAAAATGGGATTAATACAGAACTTTTTTTTAATAGCAGCAGATAATATCTATAAAACAACTGCTGTGGTAGCAGAACTTTCTGCATACCGATTGTTCACATCAGCAGCTCTGATAGACATCTTGGGTTTTCTTGTTGGTGGTAGTACAAACAGCTCCTCTAAATAACAAACATTTTTACCAGTGTACATTTGTTGTATTGACCAAAAGTTGTATAGCCCCAAGAACATTTTTACATTGTTCTTGGAACTTTTTGAAATTATTGAAGTTGTGTCTTTGCATTGTCTGGGGCTTTTTTTTTGGTCTAGTTACAAGCTACTGGTCTTGCTTTGCGCTCACTCAAAGTCTTAACTCTACACCATCGTATGAAGTGTTCGGTGCAGACCCATGGCGGTGGGTGTTTATAGAGATTTTAACTTTCTAGGTGATAACTTCTTTCTCCTTCAGTCCTCCTGTCTGTGTTTGTGGCTTTGTCACTTGGTCTTACATTAGCAAATAATTTGGCAGAGTAGATAGAAGTAGACCTTTGGCTGAAGATGGGGTTGATAAGTTTCCAGATTGACACTGTCAGTATTTCAGTAAGTTTACTTTTGACAGAATTTAGTCTGGTCTCCTAAACTGGATGTCCCCAACATGGGTCTGGTTTGTCAATTTGGACTTTTATGACCATTAAAGGTTGGGCCATGTTTGGTGACTTTCTGGGGAGGGATTTTTAGCTTAGTTTCCTCTAGAGAAATACAGTTGATGCACACCAAAGTGACTATAAAAATTATTATGAAGGTCATCTCTGGTCTGAGCAGGAGGTTGGACCTCTGATTTAAACCGTACTGGGTCTGCAGACTGCTAGCTGGAGGGCCTTCTCAAAGGTCACTACTGTTTGAAATGCTGATGTAAATACAGTTTAAACAACTTCTGAGAATCAAGATGTCCATGTAGTGAATATATATATCTCTATCTTTTTTTATACTACTGTGAGGCGCCTTTAGTTTGGTATCCAGCCCATGTCATGTCTTTCACTTGGGTAGCAGCACTACCACAGGTGTCAAGTTTATCACAGTGTCCTCGGGTTGCAGACCTGCAGCAGGAAATGGCTGGCTCTCAGGTTGCAAACCTGCAGCAGGAAACCCCATTTCCTTTATCTGTGGGCAAGTCAGAAAGGGGGGGCGGGGTGGTATTTATTTATTTATTTTCCTTGAAGAGGCCTATGTAAGAGGAACCGTACAGGTCTTGAATGCTTGTATTTTGGCAGGGCACAAATTTGCTCTTGCTGAAGAAACTGTGGCAAAAATCAGACTATTTTCACATTTCTGAAGTGTAACATGACTTTGTCTACATGTTTAAAAAAACTAAAAATGATACAGGTGATGAAACTCAAGCTGCCATCTTAAATGTGTTACTGTTACACAAAAGTCATTGCAGTTCTTATCTCTGAACTGTTAAAGATCTCTTTGGACAAGGCCTCTGTTCACTTTCTGAATTAACAATTTGATTGTTTGAGGGTGTTGTTTGGTTGGGGTTTTTTGGGTTGTTTTCTTTCGGATTGCTTGGTTGTTTTCTTTGGGGTTGGTTTTTTTCAGCTTGGAAGCGGCCAAGATTTCTTTTATGCTCTCAGTCCATGCAGGACTGCATAATTGTGTAGAAGAAAGTTATGGTTCTCATGCCTTGAAAATAAACTTGTCTTTAAGAATGACGTGATACTGGCACTGTCTGCTTTGCAAATGTATTTAACAGCTTGTTGCATGAATCATAATAAAACAGTTCAATAGACTGCACTGTATTGATTATACAGCAGCTGGAATAAAGAGTGAAACCTGATGGTTTCCCCCAGCAAACAACTAGAAGTGAGAAAAGAAGAGGGATGTAAATGATATAAATGTGGTTTGTCCTTTCCTTGAATGTTTTTTTTCTTCACTCTTTCTCTTCTGTTGCCCTTCTTTTGCAATTTTTGAAGAAGGTGGTGTTGACTGAAAGTCAGGATTTTTAACCCTCCCTCCGTTGACTTCTGCAGCATCTTGCAGGATAGTAATTGACTCATAATTGACATAACTCTGGAAATTCCCATGATGTCCCAAATATATTGTTTATTGCATTGCCATATAGAGAGTTGGTAGGAAGATCTTTGCTAGGATGCCTCTGTTAATATAAACAAAAGGTAAATGCTAATATAATCTTAAAACATGCTGTTTATTTGAAATTGAAAAGGGCTTTGGGGGATTTTAAGTTCTGTGGTATTTTAGGGCATATCTGTGCAGTGAAATGAATGATTCTGGTACTCTGGAGTGCTGACTGCCACAGATAGTGCCACTGTTTTTTCAACTGTGGTACAAACTCTGTGGAATACTTTGAGAGCCACAAGTTAATTCTTGCCTCCCTATCTAGGCAAAGCTGGCAGACTGCAGAGCTACATAGGGTTTTTTTTATTGTGCATTAAGATTGTCAGGACTCCTTCTTTTAATCCTGTACTATTTTACTTTTATTTTCAGCCAGAATTTTTAAGGTTAATTCATATGCTGCATAACATTTGAGAACAGAAGGGATTATTCTGTCTCCAAACAGCAGCACTAGAATTGTGTGAGTGTGCAACATTGTGCTGTATGTTCCAGATTTAATCACTTGTATATGTAGTGTTGATGCAGTAAAGACTTTCAATTTTGTTGGTAATTTAAAGCACATCTCCAGTAAAACAAAGGAAGGATAATAATTAGTAATTAAATGTTGTAAGGGTGCTCATCACTGTTATTTTAACAGAAGTTAGTCATTATGTGCTGATTGCTGGCATTATTAAATCTCAATTTTTTAGTATGTAAGTCAGTGCTTATATACCTGAGCAGCTGAGCTGAAATTTTCTGTGCATCGTTGAAGTATCTTTTTTTTTTTTCTGAAGTTTTCAGATGTCAAGTGTGGCGTCTTTCCTCAGACTGCCAACGACTTTATACAGGCCAAGGGCAATGTCGTGAATGTGCTTTTTGACTAGCAGACAAAAAGCATCTCTTCTGAAAATTTGTACGTGGGGAGCAGTCAGTTTATTTCAGCAGTTGTCCAGAGATGCCCACATGAAAAATAATTGTATGCAAGATAAACATTGCCTCTTGTAAAAGTATAAAATGATCAGAGACAGAAAATGTCTGAAGTGCTGGGGGAGGGGAAAAACTTGGCTGTTCCTTATTTTTTGTAAACATGCGCTTTGCTTAAAAATAAAAAAATCCAAAGCAGTTTATAATGGTTGCCAAATATTCGTAAGTAAGATGCAGTCTAACTTTAGGTGACAGGTTTATTCAGGTTCTTGAGGCAGGGATTAAGTGATGTAGGGCTAAATAAGACAGGCCTCACTGACTGGTATAAGGAGAGAAGTTAAGGAGCAGTTGAAATTTGTATATAAAATCCTCCTTTCATTGTTCAGTTATGTAGAGTTAACGGGGGTTAAATGTGAAGATATAGTTGATGACGAGGAGGGCTAGTAGCCAGATTTAAGATAAAGTAGCATTTTGATAATTTTTTTGTTTGGAAAAAGCAGAAGTAGTGTTGCAAAACTTAGGGACGCTGAAGAGGGTAATAAGAAAAATAGAAAAAGCTGAAATAAGATGATGAGGAGTTGTAAATGATTGTCGTGTTGTTTGCCGTACCGTTGTCAGTTTTTCTAATGTGGAGGACTAAAAGTTTATTGGCAGAACAGTGAGCTTCTACTTGATACGGTGTTAAAGCATCTCGAATAAGCATGACTGATACTTATTTTTTTGTAGATAACAGTACTGAAAAAGCAATTTTCTGAATTATTTATTTCGTAGCTGAGACTGTATGAATGACTGAATAATACGTTCTATTTTCCCCTCCCCCTCCCTCTTTTTTCTGAATGTTATAATTTAGAAAAGAAGGGTCCAAAGATATCTCTGTTTTTCTAGCTTGAAAAGTCAGAGAAGAATTGAAGATTTACTTTAAAGGGATGTGGGAGAAGAATCAGCATAACTCTATAACGATGAACCTAAACACTTAAAATTATAACTGATTTCTTAAATTTTGAATCCTGCTTTCCTCTGGAACGATTAGCATTTTTTCCAAGTATTGTCAGAAAACATGGCTAGAATTAATTCTTACTTGGAACTTAGCTACAAATCAGAACTTTATTGCTTGTAACAGGTAAGTTACGTGAGGATATAACATAGACAGTTTACCTGACTGTGTGGTCTTTTATGCTCCCTTTTTTACAGAGGGAAAGAAAAGGGCATGTGCAACAGTGCTGCTCAATTTCAGGAACGTTGTGCAGGTGGCAATAAAAACTCTTGGCTCTCTGACAGATAAGTGGGTGTTAGGTGCTTGCAGGTAAAGTCGTGTAATGTTAGTGCTTAATAGTACTTTTGAAAATGAAGTAATTGCATGCATAGTATAATGTAAAATACCCTTAAATATTGGTTGTGTTCTGCATTACACTGTCTTGTTGCAGATAAAGGAGGCACAAAAGGCTTTCCATGTTAGGTTCAAAGCAGTTTTGATAGGTAGTCAAGTTTTCGAAAGGTTTTGTTTTTTTTCTCTTGGAATCTTGTGTTAGTGCTGGGTGATTGCTCTGTTTGCACTGTTCTGACTCTAAAAATGTTAGTAGCAGTGGCTGTCTTGTTTGCTATAACCCTTCTTTGTTATCGCCTCAGTACTTAGCTGGAGTGCCAAAGGCTCTTGAAGTGCATGGAAGCTTCAGGTAGCTTAGTCGCTTGAATATTGGCACTCAGAGTGGCAATGTAGTGTGTTATATTATCCCTGTGCTCAAAATTTGGAACCGAAGACTTAGGATACTGTTGAAGTGCCACTACTGTTCAGTTTATAACAATGTAAATTAGTGCAGAATGTCATTAATCCTAGCATATGCAATATTAATAAAACTACTTGTGAAATTGAGCTGTTGTCATTCTGTCACTGAACAGCTGTACTGAAAGGTTGCTTGACTTTTCCCAGGAGGAAATATAATTGAGAAGAGCTTACAGTGTGCCTCTTGAGCCATAGCTGTTCCTTGGGAACAGATCATCTGGTCTCGGTCACCTCTTCTCTCTGAGACGCTGTGGTCACGGACCAGGCTGCAGCGGGAGGGACTGTTTTAATAGCAGTGTATGGCTTGGACAGTACTCTCGTCTTGGGGCCTTTTCTTGCCTTGTGAATGAAAAATAGTTATCCCAATCTTGTGATCACATGTGAAGAGCGGGTTGTTGGTTATAGTGAAGTTAATATAATCTGATCTGCTCCTTTTCTGCATCTGAAAGGCTGCTGGGAAAGAGGGGTATATGTGGGGAAGGTTCTGTAAATTGTTTTTGCTAGTAGCAGAAACAATCTTTTGGGATGCAGTTTGATTTTCATACACCTCCCAGCTTAGTTTTAGGCAATACTACCTGACTTGATGTAAGGAAAAAAAAAAAAAGGGGCGGGAGGGGATGGGTGTGAATCAAGCAGGATAATTACAACATTGACAGTAAGTATTTTATACTTGTGTCTGTACTGTTGAGGACTGGAAAGGGCCAGAGCCCTAATCTGACATCTTAGGCAAAATACAGAATCATCTACATAGGTAATGTGCAGTGTAGTCACATGATAATTTAACAGCACTCCACAGAGTGCACTCATCTTCACTCACTTAGGGGTACTAATGAGATTGTGTTTTGATGTGACATTACTGTAATATCGGTGCCTTCTATTCATTCGTTTACCTCATTGACTTTATGAAATAAGGAAATGCATATGCCCTTGAGCAAGTTATTTTAATACACACATGAGAAATCTGTAATGGTGTTCAAAGCAGAAGCTGCCTTGGGCTTCAGATTTCATCTTGCTATGGACAAATTTATTCAAAACTAGCTGTAAAGCTGTGCTGGAGACCCTTCAGACAGCTCCAAGGAATCTAGTGGCTACATCTGCACTTGTCTGCAGCCTGCTTTTTGTTCCATAGAGTGGCTCTGCACATCTCCAGTCCCTACTGTTCACTGGGAACAAACAGTCCTTACCCTCATGGGATCTCCTGTACATCAGTATCTGTTAGACAGCTTGAAGAAAGTCATGACAGTTGTGGATTAGTGCTGAAATCTGTCCCCTGTTCTGATTTTATTTAGTATTACTGCTTTAGCTCACAGTGCCTACATGGCATAATGCAACACTGTGCTGAGTTTGTTGCTTGCATTTGGATAGCATTTAATAAGCAGTAGCATAGCATTGCGTATGAGCCAACCAGCCTTCCTCTTCACTGGGGCTTAGTGAGCTCGAAGACAGCATTGTTTTAATGTGTCTGTCGTGGTTCTGGTGTTAGCCGGGCAGTTTTAGCTCAGAGGTCAGAAGAACAATAGGGACAGCACAATAGCTGTCATGCTACAAATGAAAGTAATAAAGGAATAGATTACTTTGGGTTTTAATTGCCTGCTGGACATCCCTATCTTAGTGAACTCTTGTGCATCTTTGCCTATAGCAGTATAGAATGAGGTGGTCTAGAAAATTGCAAAAATAATGAAACACTGCACCAAAATGAGTAAACAAAATATATAGAAATTGTCAAATCTAAGGCCATTAAAATGTATTTTAAAGAATTCCTTTAAATCTGGTTTAATATCTGGAGTAGGCTCTGAGGTTGCGTTCAGGAAGAACTGTGTTCAAATGTTACATGTGAAGTACTGCTGAGAATGTCTCTGCTGACACCATGCCTTGCAGGAGTCAGCCAGTGAGCATCACATTGTCAGTCTTGCTGTTTTTCTATTTTAGTTTTTGTCTGGTTCTAGCAAATGTGTGGATAACATTCTTTAGCTCAGAGCTAGCTGCTGCTGCATGGCAGTCCCTGCTGAGATTGCAGTTTCTGTATTCTAGATTTCTGATAACAGGTTTGAGGCAAGGTTGCCTTAAAAGTTTTTGGTTTCCTATGGAAACCATCTTGTGTGGTTATGCACTGTGTGTGCCAGCCTCTTTGCTTTTTCCTTTCTAACACTTCTTCCTTCTCCCTAACCTTCTAAATATTTTGAATTTGGTGGCTTTTGTTCTAGACCCTTATCACACACAGAGTCCAAGAGGCTTTGTAAAAGCAGACTACTGGGTCTGTGATACTGAGTCCCAGTGGTGGCAAGAGCTGTGCCATGCACAAGGATGTTATTAGTCACCAGAGAAGTGGTGTGATTAACATGATTGTGTTGGAGAAACTTCAGCTGGAGTGTGTGTATTAATATGTTGAATCTGGTCAAATCCAAGAGATTTGAAGATACCAGACTTTGTTAATTCATGCAACTACTTGTTCTGTACAGATTTCGGTCAACTTTTGCTTCCAAAAAAAGAACAGAAGACAAAATGTAATCGGAGCCTGTAGTGATATCTGTGTTTAGGCTGCTTAATAGTTTCTGCCGTGAAGTGTCCTATGACTTTGCTTCCACACCCCCATCATCCCTCCAGAACTGTTAACACTAAGATTGCGTGAGCAGCTTTTGTGTTGCTTTTTGCTTTTTTTTTTTTTTTTGTAGAGGCGATCACTTTGTATCAGGGAAACACTTTTTTCTCTTTTCCTTCTTCCTCCCAAAGTATAACGGTGTTGTTGAAAAAGAGAATATTTTTTATCAAAAGCTTTCTCATAGAGGTTTTCTCAAGAAGAATCTTGTCCATGTGCTACTGAGGTGTATGAATGCTAAAGGTTGAGCTTATCCTGCAAGCTTATTTGAACAACTGGGATTCATCTGAGGAGCACAAACACAAATTGGATCCTACCCTTTCGCTGTTCTGCCAATTCAGTGTGAGCAGGTGCTCCTGGCTTCCTCTCAGATGCCCGGTGCTTACTGGCAATTGCATTGTAAGGCTTTGTTGAAAGGAGTTTATCTGATGAGTATGAAAGATGGTTTTGTTCTTGTTTTTGCTGGTCTCACCAGTTAAAACTTAAGCATTTTCTTCTTCAAATTGTTCCTGTTCTCTTTGAGAAGCCAGATGGGTTGATTTGGTATCTAGTCAAGGGATGCAGATAATAGTTGCTCCAGGTGTCATTGAAGGAGCAGTAGGGGTGACATCCAAAGAGACTGTCCTGACTTGGAGAAAAGGTTGTATCTTCTGCACTTGTAGGACTTTTGAATGTTGGGCAATATGGCTGTAGGTAACACAGGGCTTATAATTATTTATTTTTAAACTTGGGATTGATTATAAGGTAAGTTTGCAATGTAAGATCTGTCCCTTCTGAGGCAAAACAGTGTTTATATCCCTCTGAGAGGGGAAGGTCTTTGAGTAAGCTGCTTGCTGACTTTGGTTGTCTTTGACACTGGTACCATGTGAAGCAGAAACTGGGCCAGACTCTTCTTTCTGCCTCTCAATCTTAGCAACTGCCATATGATTTGCAATCTGGGCTCAGTAAGCTTTTGCCTGCCTTCCCACCGCTCCTGAGAATGGGGATCTTTGATCGCCTTGCCTTTCAAGAGGACAGATGCAGGTTTCTTCAGCTGCACTGGCTATTTGCAAGGGCTAATACTAGACCATAATGATTCACAGTAGTCTGTCTGACTGTCAGGTTCGGTAGTCTGAACCTCTTTTAGCCATTCAGTGTAAGTCAGATCTGGAGTGTTGGTTTGTAGAGCTGCTGCAACACACAATGCTTTTAACTTTCCTCTTGGTAAAAAGTGGAGGGAAAAAAAGCACAGAAAGCTGTGTTAGTTGGTGGAAAGAACATTTAATTAATATATCCACGCTTACCTCAAGGTTGCAAAGTTTGAATACTGGTCCAACTATGCTACAAGCAGTGCTTTAGGATTCCCAATACAGGGTCAAAAGTATAGTGTCATTTGTAAAGTACCAGTCTCATAAATTACACCATTTGCTTTAATTAAAGGAAAAATAAAACGCATACCTGGTAGCAGCATGATTTATTTGCATTAAGCATTATTTATTTAGGCCGCTATATTTTTATACCAGATTAGCTATGAAGAAGTCCTGCCACTGATACCAATTTTGTGTAATATTCTGGCATGCTTTATACAATTTGATCAAGTGGCTGAGTCTGTTTTGGATCAAATTTGTCATGGTTGGTGGTGATAATGAAGAGATTTGCTAGTGGTGGTTGTGAAACCAACATTTCATCTTCTGTAACTTCCTGACAACTTTATCTTTACAAATGTTTGAGAAAGTTTGCCTTCCACTTTTATCTAGGTCACAAATAACTATTATTTTTTTTATTCAGTGATTGAAGAAGGGATGGTCTTTACATGTATTGTACAAAATTTGCATGCATTCTGTAAAGTTATTGAAGGATGCTTTTGGGTGTGGTGAATGCTAACCTTCATGACATTTATCTTCGTTTTCTTCTTCATCCATTCTTAATCTTACGTTGAAAACAAGGCCTATTTCTAATTTTGTAAAAGGGGAAAAATAGTTCAGTCCTAGTAAAGCAGGTTCTTTCTTGAATTCTCTTTAATCTTTTTGATTGATGCAGAGTCACATATCTCTCTATTTGAAAAATGTTTTTTAAAAAAGGGACCATTAAAGGAAAAGATTTTAATGGAATCATAAATGTTCTGTTTGGACCCGTCTTATTAGATGGCTTGGAAATTGAATCTCCTTTTGAAGGAATTTACATAGTCTGAGTTCTTGGTAATTGTCCTGATTCTACTGAGCAGCTATTTATGTTTCAAGACTTGAATTGGTCCTATCTTTTGAAGTCTTTTGACCTTTCTTTGGGAAGGGGGAAGTGTACACTTAATCACAACCCTATAAGAGTATTTTTTTAAAAACTAAAAAAAATCACATCGAGCCTGGGGACAGTTTCCTACAGTGTAGGAGGTGCTTTGGTTCATAAGTAGTGTAGTGGGTGCTACGGAACCTGGCTGAATCTATGGTGTCAGAATGTGCAGGGTGAGGAGATTTCTGATGTGAAACTTCTGACAATATTTAAGGATATGGATTCAGGTATTTTTTTATTATTTGTTTTACTCTATGGCAGGTTTTAAAAGTTTCCAATTATTTTTGTAGGCATTCCTTTCATATTTCCTCTATGTCCTGCCCCTAGTGGCATTTATCAGAAATGTTTATTTTAGTGGTTTTTTTTTAATATGCAGAGTTCTTCTGTTTACATCTCCTACAAGCTGAGGAGTCTTCCCTTGGTTTGACTATTGCATTTCAGTAGCTTAAGTTTATGGTATGATCATGTTTAGAGGCATAAAAGAAAATAGATGAAATACTATGCAGGTTTATCTTGAATTCTGCAGATAGATCATAGAATCATAGAATGACTAGATTGGAAGGGACCCGCTGGGTAGTCGAGTCCAACCATTCCTTACACTCCCTAAACCATGCCCCTCAGCACCTCGTCCACCCGTCCCTTAAACACCTCCAGGGAAGGTGACTCAACCACCTCCCTGGGCAGCCTCTGCCAGTGCCCAATGACCCTTTCCGTGAAAAATTTTTTCCTGATGTCCAGCCTGAACCTCCCCTGGTGGAGCTTGAGGCCATTCCCCCTTGTCCTGTCCCCTGTCACTTGGGAGAAGAGGCCAGCTCCCTCCTCTCCACAGCCTCCTTTCAGGTAGTTGTAGAGAGCAATAAGGTCTCCCCTCAGCCTCCTCTTCTCCAGGCTAAACAACCCCAGCTCTCTCAGACACTCCTCATAAGACTTGTTCTCCAGCCCCCTCACCAGCTTTGTTGCACTTCTCTGAACACCCTCCAGAGCCTCAACATCTTTCTTGTGGTGAGGGGCCCAGAACTGAACACAGTACTCGAGGTGCGGTTTTACAATGCTGAGTACAGAGGGAGAATAACCTCCCTGGACCTGCTGGCCACAGAGTTCCTGATACAAGCCAAGATGCCATTGGCCTTCTTGGCCACCTGAGCACACTGCTGGCTCATGTTCAGTCAGCTGTCAACCAACACCCCCAGGTCCTTCTCCTCTAGACAGCTTTCTAGCCAGATGTTTGTATACACCGACCCTCCTGGTTTTGAGGTAACTGCAGGTGCAATTACCAACACTGTCCAGTTGGGTTTTGAACATCCCTGAGGATGGAAACACTGCAGTCTCTCTGTGTGACCTCTTTCAGGATTCAGTTGCCTTTTAACATAAAAAAGAAAAATTTAACGTGCTGCTGTTGTATGCATTTCTGAACTCTGCTTCAGCACAGAGCCTATCAGGAGTCAAGGGAAAAGATTCTCCAGGACACTGTTCAGAAATTGTTTCATTGTTTGATTTACATTCTTTTTCTGTTTGTAAGTTTTACGGCAATTGCAAGCTAGAGCTGTTTGTTGGATCTCTCTATTGTATAAGGAACAAAATGACAAACTAAGTTTTTGACCTGCTAGTCTGATGCAACTCTTGTCTAATGTGTTACATTTTTGAGAAAGCTTTCAAACAATTTAGAATCATAGAATAACCAGGTTGGAAAGGACCCACCAGATCATCGAGTCCAACCATAACTTCATCCATTTCATTGGTGTTTTTTGCTGGCCTGTAGAATCAGGGGATGTAGTCCTTCTGCAGGTATGCACAGAAGCTTCCAGTCTTGTGGAAGCTTGACAGTATAAACATGCACAGTTTATAGTCTATATGACATGCCTATATCTGAGACTTTGATTTATAGAGTTAGCTTTGATGCATACATGTGAGTCAGTCTGCTTGCAGTCTGTTTTTTTCCTTTCTGGAAATGCGGCATCTTTTTTCACATGAAAATGGGGGCAAAAATGCATAGATGACAGTTTACTCCTGCATCTCTGTGACTTTGGAAAAGCTCGATACCATGGTCTGAACTGTAATACTTCAGGAAAACTAGTATTTTGTGTGCCTTGCTGTTCATTCTTTTATTTACTGCACTTGCAAGAGTAGTTGAAGTGAGGCTCAATTTTACAGCAAAATTTACTACTTATTTTTAGGTGTTTTGTATCAAATGTGATGCCACACAGGCAGATTTGGAAATTTCACTCATTCCACAGAAAGCCAGTGTTTTGTAGATATTTCTGTTGTGCTGTAATAATCCAATAATTTGAGTAATCAGAAAGCAATATAAAAAACGGGGATGAAAACTTTGATGGATGATCTCCAAGTTGTAGATTGATTTAGCCTAAAAAGGGCCTCTGGAGGTCATCTGGTCCAACTTGCCTCGCTGAAAGCATGGCCAGTGGAAATTGGCAATGTACAATGATAGTGAGTTTGGCTTAGTCCTTGCTATAAACTCCCTTTAGGTAGATGTGGAAAGCAAGATGATTTCCCAGGCGTTCTACAGAGCAACAAAGGTAAGTGTCTCAGCCCATCCTTTGTGTACTTCAGCCCACGTTAGGTGGTCTCATTGCTGGACTTGATCAGTTGTGTTTTTAAACTGGCCAGTCTAGAACTGGACGTGCTTGTTCAGCAGCGATCTCGCTAGTCACTTAGAGCGCTGACAAGCACTGCAAATGCAAATATTAGTAACCTAAGCTTGTTACAGCTTGAGATGGTGCATTTTCAGGAGTGTTTGTTTTTATTCCTAGACGTATGAAGAACCTTTAATTGAATAATTTTTTACTGTATTGCTATTTCTAGAAAGGGGCTATTTACTTTGTCCAGCTTGAAGTATACTTTCTAATTCATAGCCAAACTTGTTTAACACAGCTGCAGATTTAATCAATATATTTCTCTGCTCTTTGAAGTCTTTTTCGGTCTCAATTGTACTGGGTAGTCACACATCATTTTAGTTGTCCTGCCAATGTATTTTTGCCTCGTGTGCCATGTTATATTGGTTTATGTTCTGTTTCTTAAGGCCAGCTATCAAACAAACCATCATGACTTGGAGTAGAAAAAGTAGTTTTCTGCTCACTTTGTTCTTAGCATCAGCTTTCAATTTATACATTACTGTTTGTTTTATCTGCATGTGGCGGTGCGCTTTGCACCATATCTTAATGTGTCATAGTTAAAATCAATAAAAGTAATGTCTGAATAAATGTTTATGGGAGAAACATGAAGTGGGCATTCTCAGAAACTGTGTGAAGGGGAGCAAAGTAGTGGTGGGAAACAGAGAAGAGACAGTGAGTGTACTTTTGTCCAGCGTGGCTCAATATTTCACATGAGCCAGTAAAACACAGACACTTTGCCCTTGCTACTTGTCTCTTCTACCATGCTACTTGTGACATGTAGCAGGCTGCATCGTGCTGCCAGAAGTGTAGTGAGCCATGATAGAAACCGTCTTGGTGCTCAGTCCAGGCCATTCAGAATTCAGACCCTTGGCTTAGGTTCAGACCTCTCCTATGGTAATGTTTTCAGTCATATGACTTCGATTTTTGCCAAAGACTAACTTTATCTAAAACTTGCTGAGACCTGTACAGTATTATTTTTTGGCAACTGCAGCACTTGTGCCGTGAGCTGTCAGCAGGTTGGATCACTAACTTTGTTTATTAGAGACAGCGTGGTGTTTCAGGACATAAGGACAAATCAGCTTGCAGCTTGTGCTTGTCACAGCTGTCTTGCCTTTCACCTCATGGGAAAAGATTTACCAGGCCTAATTATGTTTAATTGAACCACTCTTGCTATCCTGCCATTGTTACTTTTTTCTGCTAATTTGATCAGTGGGCACAGATGTGATAGAAAAAAAATAAACAGTGCCTATTTGAATAGCTTCATGCTTCTTGGATTATTTAAATGATTTTTTTTTTTTAAGTCTGCCATGACATAATGTTGATTGTTGTATGGAGTTTCAACTAACTCCATTTTTTTACCTCTTAGAGCTTATTTAATTCCCATGAGGAACGTTCATTTTTTTAATCAACTGTAAAGAACAAGCTTATTTTTGTAATGCACCTGCAGCTTGCTTGCTGTAGTCAGAGGTATGAACTTTCTAAACTGTGATATGTTCTTTTAAAAAACCTTTTAAGTCTGCACTGTCCACAAGAAACTGGTCTGTGTTAAAACTGAAGTCAAAGCCTTGTCCAGACCATTTTTTAAAAACTGCATGTAATTTTTGCTTAATTTGCTTTTAGATTGGCTTCAGATGTGTGTTAATCTCTCTGGTGTGCATTGTGTCTCCCTCCCCCCCTTTCATGTCACTTGCAGAAAAAGAACATCCACCATGTTTATATTTACAAATGTTTTACATTTGAAACTGTTAAATGCATTTCTTCACTCTTTAGGAGCTTCTTAAAGAACAGTGGAGGTGGAAAGGCTTATCACTGGAGATTTATTATTTATTATTTCCCTGCTCATGGCAGGCGGGTTGGAACCAGATGATCTTTAAGGTCCCTTCCAACCTAAACCATTCTATGATTCTATATTAGTATATCTAATGGTGGTACTTCCTGCTTCTTTTTAATGGTTTTCATTTTTGTTGCTCATATTCCTAACCTTACTGTTGAAATTATAGGTGTGGGTCAACTAAAACTCATGAAACTTGTAGTCATCTATGTTTTGGTTTATATCTGTAATTCATGAACGTTGCAGGAGAAGGCAAGGCTGTATTTTAGGGTAGGGAGTCTCTGCCTTTGTATGTATGAAACAGGGTTGACTTTTATATGGCATGGTGCAGGCATTGTTCTTGGGTGAAGGTCTGTCTAGTGTACTGAATATCTTGAAATACAAATGGTATGTTGAGGACTGAAGGACTGGGAGATAAAAGTAGGAGGAAGGGAAATAAAACTGTTGTTACTTCAGGCTTTACTTTGTTTATCTGCAAACTGTTCTGTATGTGGAATGCTCGTAGGATGGATAAGCTGAAGAAAATTGCAGTATGGTAAATTTGAATTAGTTTTTTCTCCTTTGCCACTAAATGCATTATTAAATGTTTTGGGTTTTTTTTTTGTTAAAAACTGGATGCTCATAGTGGCAAAATATTAGAATTACTGGCAGTGTTTAGGATGTGTAGCCTAGGCCCATCTTTAGTTGGAGATGAGAGGTTTGCATATGTGCAGGAATCATTCTAAAGCAGCTTTCTGTCATCATTTCCTTTTAGGACAGCGATCTACACCACATAACTCACATATTCCATTCGAGATGTAGTAAGTGTTTAGGCTGTTTTTTACTTGTGCTAGGAAGGTTGAAACTGAAGACATGGCTGGTTGTATTTGCATTTCAGTATATATCAAATGCAGGATTATGGAAACTACACCTGCTGTAAAGCAACTGCAGCCAAGGTGAATGCAGTCCTATTTCTCTTCAGTCCCTTCTCAACTGACAAATTCAAAGAAATAATCTAGCGAACGTAAATATATCTTAGCTCTTGATTTCCACACCCTCAAAAAAAAAAAAAGCCTCAAAAACCCCAAAACACCACTCTCTCTCCCTAAAAGCTGTCGGGAAAAATGCTACTGATTTGGCATACTGCTTTGTAGTGTTGCTGTACTGATCACTGCCTCCTGAAAGGCAGAAGTAAAAGTTGATATTAGAACATGTGTTCCAGGTATACTCATAGAATCACCAGGTTGGAAAGGACCCACTGGATCATCGAGTCCAACCATTCCTAACACCCCCTTAAACCATGTCCCTAAGCACTTAATCAACCCGTTCCTTAAACACCTCCAGGGCAGGTGACTAGACCACCTCCCTGGGCAGCCTCTGCCAGTGCCCGATGACTCTTTCTGTGAAGAATTTTTTTCTGATACCCAGCCTGAACTTCCCCTGGCAGAGCTTGAGGCCATTCCCCCTTGTCCTGTCCTCAGTCATTTGGGAGAAGAGGCCAGCTCCCTCCTCTCCACAACCTCCTTTCAGGTAGTTGTAGAGAGTAATAAGGTCTCCCCTCAGCCTCCTCTTCTCCAGGCTAAACAACCCCAGCTCGCTCAGCTGCTCCTCATAAGACTTTTTCTCCAGCCCCCTCTCCAGCCCAGCTTTGTTGCTCTTCTCTGGACACTCTACAGAGCCTCAACATCCTTCTTGTGGTGAGGGGCCCAGAACTGAACACAGTACTCAAGGTGCGGTCTCACAGTGCTGAGTACAGAGGGAGAATAACCTTCTTGGACCTGCTGATTACGCCATTTCTGATACAAGCCAAGATGCCATTGGCCTTCTTGGCCACCTGAGCACACTACTGGCTCATGTTCAGTCGGCTGTCAACCATTACCCCCAGGTCCTTCTCCTCCGTGCAGCTCTCCAACCACTCTTCCCCCAGTCTGTAGCACTGCATATGGTTGTTGTGCCCCAAGTGCAGGACCCGGCGTTTGGCCTTGTTGAACCTCATGCCATTGGCCTTGGCCCAGTGGTCCAGCCTGATCATATCCCTTTGCAGAGCCTCCCTACCCTCCAGCAGATCCACACTTCTGCCCAGCTTAGTGTCATCTGCAAACTTGCTGAGGGTGCACTCAATGCCTTCATCCAGGTCATATTTCCATATTTTTAAATTGAGGCTAATGGCAAACATTATTAATGCTTTTAGTTTTCATACTTTATTGTGTAACTACTTTCAGTTGTATGTAAGAATCTTCTTGGCTGTGTACGTTTGAGTAACAAAATTTGAAGTAGCTCTTGTCTAAGGCTGCTGCTGTACCACTGCCAAGAGAATTCGGTAAAGGTTACCTTAAGTGTCAGAGGAAGGAAAAAAAACCAGCCCAAAATCATGAAGTGCAAAATGACTGGTTATTTCTGCTAATAAACAGATGGATCTGGCAAGTTGTCCTGCTGTTTTAAGGTATCTTGGTTCAGTAGAACCAAGTGGTTGAGCTGTGTCAACTCCTGTGCTTTTTAAGTTACTATGTTGTTATTGCGGGGTGAGAATGGCTGATGTTTTAAACAGGCAAATGTTCAAACTGATGGTTCAGCTAAAGGATGATCTTGCCATAAGGGCTTTTTGTGTTTTGAACAAATTGCACAAATTGATTCCTTTTGTATACCTAAAGGAATATTGAAGCATATGGTGCATCAATAATTGAACTTGCCATGCAGCCTTATTTAGTTTATCAGTTTGCTCTGTGAATCGCTTATGGTTATAGCTGTGACTAAAATTATTCTTGATAAGGGTTTTACAAAAGAAGAAAACAAGTTTAGAATATTTACTTTGGAGAAAAGAGGGATATGTTATTTTCTCTGTGTGTCGTGATGCTATTGCCATAAAATCAAATCTCTGTTTTTTTGATGTGTTTTAGGTGAAGACCATTCATTGGACTTGACCAGATATTAACTCTGACAGGAATGAAAATCTGAAGGCTTTCGTGAACCTACAACTATCTAAAGGAATTGATGATCAGGGTAAGAATTCACTTGTGTTTTGTAAACCGTGCTTTTGTGGCTATTAGCTATTATAATACAGAATATGGCACTTCCTGCTATGGAAGTGGAAAGAACAATGGAAATCATGAAGGGTAGAGACAGCAGTCAAATCCAATCTGTCTTCATTCCTGCATAAAGCAAAATATCATTGCTCTGAATATTTAAACTTGGAAAATGGTAGTGGTACACAGTACAGATAATGGTGGCAGAACACTAAGTTTGAAGGAAACAGGTGATTTTTTTGGTGTCAGTTTATTTTGAAATGTAAGAATAAGGTGAAGTGGCGTGTTGACTATGAAACCTGGGGAAACAGCATTTTTTAAATTGTTTCTCCTGTATGGAAGTTATGAGTATTACTGAGGAATAACTTCAGGGCATTACTTTGGGTTTTAAATATCCCCAAATCCATTTCTTTGAATTGGAAAGCTTTCTTTTCTTGTCAGATGTTAGTTTTGCCTGATATTTTTTTGGCTTGTGGTAGAAAGCTCAGATTGGGAAGAAGCTTAAGCAGAGTGGGCTGAGAACAAGAAACCTCTCATTTCTTTTGAAGGTCTATTTTTGCAGTATATAGTCAAACCTTATCTAGTTTTTTTCTGTTATTTCTTTTATAGTCTTTAGCTTCATAGCTATAGGCAATTCATTTTAAGTTTCTGTCATTTTGTTCCTATGGGCTCTGTTGCTAATGGACTCAAAAGTAGAATGACTTTTTGAAAAATACCTTATAGGAATTTAGAAGGGTCTTGATGGACAGGAAGGTTCGTTGTGTGGCAAAATTGACACTAGGTATTTTACAGTTTGAAGCTCTTCTATTTCTATTTCTACCAAAGAAAATGTAATTCCTGCAGTCCAGTGCTAACATGGAATTGGCTTAAGTTTTATTTTTAAACATGATGAGTTTCTGTGCTTGACATGATGGAACAGGGAAAAGTAATTTGCCTGTGTGCAGGTGGATTTCTTATCATATTTCCTAAAACAAGGACACCTGAGGGAAGAGTAAAGGTAGTTCTAACATGCAGTGTAGTGTTAGAGATAAGCTAACAGTAGTTTAGGTCTTTTTGCTCCTTGCAGATTGGAAAATTATTGAAAATGTCTTTCCTTAGTGCCTTCTTCTGAGGAGTACTTAAGGAGGCTCTTCAGTGTAATGAGTTCAGTTATGTTTTCCCTGAAACGGTTTGTACTTTGATTGTATTTTGGGCTGGTTTTCTTAAAAGGGTATTTTGTGAATTTTCAAAACTTCTTCCATAATTGCTACCTTAGCTAAGCTATACAGAGATGTCTGTTGCATGCTGAATGGCCCTCTTTGGCTCATTAACATTCATAAATCTAATGTGCTTAAGTGCAGGTGCTAGAGGCCAAGATTTCACTTGCTGTCTTTTACTGTTTTTATAGAGATGTCTCTCAAATTTTTATTTCACAGCCTAGGAAAGGGACCTGCAACTTAGTGTAATATACGTAATTATGAACTAGGGTGCCTTATGTCCTGTGGGCCTCTGTCCCAGGTATGTCACTGCTGCACCAGTCATTGAGTCATTTTGCTGTCGTCTCTGTCCTCCTCCAACTCATACATGCTTGCACAATTGAGAAGGAAGTAGAGACACAAGAAGCTGCACCAAAAGATTTGCTCATCAAACCACATCCCCAAAAGAGTGTGGTAACTTCAAGTGTTTGTATGTCTTTATATGTTGCCTTCTGTGAAGATGGGCAAAGCTAGTAAATATATTTTTAAAGAGCCACAGATCAAGCTGGGAAAGGAAGTTGCCTGTCTGGAAAGTTACCAGTTTCAGATTTTGTTTGTAGAACGAAATGAACATAGGTTGTAATAAATGCTACTTTGCGAATATACTGCAGTTGCTGTTTCATTCTGAGATAATTCACAGCCACAAGAATTATATAAACCCAAAGAAATTATAGAATAATTCTGCAATGAGGATGTTAATTGAGGCTGCTCTGGGTCACTTTGGACACAAACTGGGATGAGGCTACGTATTTTTCTTTATGCCATATGTAGCTGTTGGATGAGAGTAATCTAGTTATGTTTTAAGCTGTACTTTAAATTGATAGGTGGTAGATTTCCTTGGTTCTCTTCCCTCCTACCTCGTTGGGAGTGTGTCACTCCTTTCATGTCTGAGTGCAGTTCTAGAGGGTGGGAAGGGGAGCAACCCACCTATTAGTGATCTGAGGCATTTATGAATCTTGTGTGTTCCTATAATGTAACTTAATATTCTGCTTTTTTCCTCTCCTCTTTCAAATCTATATTACAATAGCATAGGTGTCACTGCCAGCTCTATGCAGGGCAGATTGCTTCTGTGAATGCATTCCAACAGGTGTGTTGTTTTTGTTTTCCTGGCATTTATTTTGCAATTTAGTATGAACATAATACTTAACATCTGTATTTCAGTCTCGTTCGAACAAGTTTAGTTCAAGTAGTGGTTGAGTTGCGGTTTTGATGGAATGATTGTTTGGCAAGCTTTGTCTGTAAACACTTTCGTGCTTTCAGCACATAATATTTTGGGGCAGCAATAACGCAATTGCATTATCTTAAATTATATGCCTGCAAATAAGAGATGTTTATAAGGATTGAATGCAAACCTTGAGCAGTCAGAAATTTGGTCCATGAAAAAGGATCTAACTTCTTGTCATTATCCTGGGCTTTACTTTAAAAGCTTCATTTTATGCATTGTTCAAGCTAATAGGAATCTTCTGATGATACAGGAATGTGTGGGATTTGTTTCATGTTTTATTTGGGCTCCTTAATGAAGTATTTTGTTCAGCTTTGGTTGCTCATCTGTACTTTCAGGTGACTCATTTGTAACCCCTGTGACATTCCACCCCCTCCCTAGCCCCCGACTGTGGCTAGACTTTGATTTAATAAGAGAAAGTTCTGGTGGTGTTCCGGAAATGCTGAATATAATATGTACTGAAAAATGAGACAAGGCCATTTCTTTTGATAATCTGAGAGTGACTTAAATGCTTATCAGTCAATGCTGTTTTACATGTATCTGTTTGGGTGACTGTTAGATGCAAGCCTTAAGCTTTTCAGCTTTTTTTGTTAAAACTGCACCTAACAGCTTCTCCCTTTTTTTTTTTTTTTTTTAAATATGAGGAGAAAAACGTAAGAAACAGTATATTACAAGCAGTTGTTTACAGTGTTCTAGCTTCAGGGCTGCCAGCACTGGAGATACTTAAGGGTGTTACATTAAAAAATGCCTGACTTTCAGTGGATTCACTTCTTGAATCAAACTATAATTCTGACTTGGATATTGACCTGTGGTCAGAATAATATATTGTGGAGAAGAAAATTGCTCTTAGATTTCTTGTTAAACTCTGATTATCTTACCAACATTTCACCAGTCCTTTCATTCTGTGGATAAGTACTTCCTGCTTGTGTTCATGATTTTAGCTGTGTCTCTTTCTTTAAAAAGAAAGATACATACTGTATCTTTGGATTGTTTGTCACTTTTTCCTCTAGTCCCTGTCTTTTAGTGTAACATTAGTAACAAATAGTAGTCAAGAAATGTGGTGGTGATTTTTGTTTTGTTTTCCTTTCTAAAATATTCCAGTTCTTTTCACTTGCCTTTTGGTTGTGTAAAGCTGATATTTTGAGTCAATTATCTGTAGTGACTTCAAGCCTTTCTGAAGGGTTAACAATGAATGTGAATCTTGTTAATATGTGATTCACTCAAGGTTATTTTTCCCTTCCTGTTGCATTTATTGGCAATGTATTCCATCTTGCATTTTATTTCACACTTAGCCTGTCACTGTGCAAACCTTCTGTAGGTATCAGTAGTGACATTCAGACCAGGGTTATTCTGACTAATTCTGTATGTCATGTTTTTTAGCTTTGCAAAGTTTACAGAAGTTTCTGTATCTTTCAGTTTACTCCATGTTTACGAGCATGGGTCAAAGTGAAGATCATTGAAAAAGGTTCAGTGCATCATACTTTTCCCTTTTTTCTCCCTGGGTCACCGTTTTAAAAAGCTTATTGCCTCTGCTTATCTCCCAGTTCATATTTGTTGATTAGTTATAATTTTCAAGTCATTTGTTGCTCCTTCATCCTATGAGAATTTGGTTTCTTTAAGACCTATAAATGAGAAATCTTGCTGTTCTTGTATTTTTATTAACTTTTCGGATGTATGAAATCAAACATGTATGCTCATTCTCTCCTTTAGCAAATCCTAAATGGTTCTACTTTTTTGTGGAAATTGGGGTGCTTTACTACATACCTTATTTTAAGGAAATGGTGGTGTTTTTCTTGGAACAGGCAGACGAAGGAAGATGAATAATAAAGAGTATCTCTAGCAGAGCCAAAAGGCACACCTTGTAGTTGTGGCAATGGCATGAGATAACTCCGAATGAGTTTTAACCTATTGCATTGTGCTGCATTAAGCCCAGGCTGCTGCACAGAAGAACTGGAAATATTTGAAAGACACGTGTTCCTTGCCAGTTGGGAGGGAACTGCACCCAGACTTGCTACACTTATGAAGGTGCATTTATAATATATTGTAAACAGTTCCTCATGGTTGCTGTGCAATAAGAAGGTGATTTAGTGAAATTTTTGGTAGGAACAAGTGCTGTAAATCTCAGCTTTACTTAACAGGTTCTTTTGTTTGAACACTTCAAACTACTGAATAAAATGTGTGACCACAATTAAGGTTAACTGCATGTGTAGTACTGTGATACCACCAAGGCAGCTCTTTGTGCCTGTACGCTGTGCTTAGGGGCTGGGGAGGTCTCCCAGGTACTACTGCCTTCCCTGAACTTTCCTCCTCATCCTCTTGCTGGCTGGGTAAATCAACAATGCTGGAAAAAAAAATAAACACAGGCATATTTTAGGCCTGTCACGTCCTAGTAGCTGGCTGGTGGTCAGAGCTGTGCTACATAGAGAGGTGGCTAATAAGGATGTTTTGAGAGCCACTATGATAATGTGGAATAACTATTTGCACTAGATTTTCAGAATATCTTTGAGGCATCATGTTACATTTCAGATAGCAATGGAAAGATGCTTAGAATACTTATATTATGTTTGTCTTTAGAAGTATTTCTCTGGGACTTCTAGATAACATGAAAAGGGAAATCTGTTGGCTGGGCTATGGGGTTGTAAAGTGCCAACTATGATAATTGTGAAGTAGTACATGAATGAATTTGTTTCTGATAGTGTCTCAAGTGATATGTTAATTCTAGAATGATATTCATTAAAATCACATAATCTTAATGTAATTAGTGTTTTGTGGATGATAGTGTTCTATGTAAGTTCATTTTGCTTTTGAAAATTAACTGCAAGTACAGTTTGATGCTCTGTGATGCCCACTTATGAGATAAGTGTTCTTTTGTATTGCAAAAATAAATGACATGAGTACAAGATAAACAAAACAAATCCTCCAAAATTTTGTGGTGTTATCCACAGAGAGAAAATCCTCTTTTCTGACCTGTTCTTAGGCATAAAATCATGGAAATAACAAGGGCATTTACTGCTTCTATTATAGTTGTACCCAAAGACTGGTGGCTGGGTTTTTTTTGTTGTTGATGGCTACATTGCTTTCTACCAAAGGATCTAGTCTTTTATTTTTAGGTGCTTTTATAGTTAGAAAATAGTGCCTGATGGAGAAAACGCCCAAGTGTTGTTCTGTCAAAGTGTGCTCCCAAACATAATGCTTCAGTAGTTGAATAAGGAGATCTTTGTTATGTAATAATGCTTCTTCCGTTGTTCTATAGATTCTCATGGTATTGCTTTAACCAGTCCTGTTACTTCGAAATGATTTTTTATGCCTGAAATAATAGTTGCAGATAGTTGGCAAGCATACATTATTTTTGAAGTTCTGTGCTGCTGTAAGGGGTCTGTCAAACTTTTTTTTGATGGCAGCTGAAGTAGTAGAATACAGAATGGCAGTTCTCATCAAAATGTGCCAGCTCATAGAACTCCTGTGAAATAACCAGATGTGATTCATTCTGAAGCACGAAGAATGTAGGAAACTGTCTAAATGGGTACATCATTCTTTGTGCTTGAAAGCCTTCGGTTTATATTTTTTTTTATTACTTGTCCTTTGCTGTTGTTGGCATCCCGTACCCCAATAGGTCCTGGGACTCTGCTGATGTCCAGCAGATGGTAGTTCTGAAGAATTGGTGGTTTCAGCTTCTAAAAATCTGCCTCAGCTTTCATAGATGAGCTGGTCTGGAGGTGAATGGTAAATCTACCTACAATTCTTGGATATTCAAATGTTGTGAAAGTGTGTGTGTGTGTAACAATGAACACAAAACTTTTGCAGGTGAATTTCCGTAATTAAACACTAACTCTCTTGTATATATTGCCTTTTATTTTGAAGTTGATGCTTTTAAGGTTTTTCTGTTGATTGTTGCTGACTTGCTCTGCTGATGCTAATTGTTAGTCATGACAATTTGTGAATATGGAGGTGACATGTGAACTGCAGGCTAGTCATAAACATACAAGCTGACTTCAAGGAACTGCCCAAGTTAACTGCTGTAAGGAAATGAAAATAATCTGTGAACAGAATACTTCAGCCAGGAAGTTACTTGGAGACAAAAGGATTCCTCCAAATTACCTGGCTGCAATTGTTTCTTGAAACAGAGCTGTTTTGGATAATCTGGGACAATATAAGATTTAGGAAGTTACTCAAACTCCAGGAATAGCACATATAGCCCTACTATCATTGATGAGTATTTACTGTATTTTTTTATACCTCCCCCATTATGAAAACTAGTACTACTTTCTGCTATTTATTTCTCATTAAACATTGGGACAGGAAGTAGTGTGATATGACTGTCCTACATTAAAAATAAGTAGAACCATGGTTGTATAGTGGTTCCTCACAGATAAAAGAACAACTTAAATGTATTTCTCTATGTTTTAATTAGCTTAATGTATAGTGGTTCCTCACAGATAAAAGAACAACTTAAATGTATTTCTCTATGTTTTAATTAGCTTAATGTAAGTAATTATATTTCCATTATACTTCTACAGTCATCTGAGTTTTAAAAACAGAAGCAGTATTATCTCACTATAGCATGTTACTGTGCATAAAGGACTATGATAATAAAGCAAAGGTAATTCTGATACTGTATTCAACAAGACTTTTAGCATTTGGAGTTTTGTGTGCCAGTAGAGAAATTTTAGCCATCTTTTTTACATGAGAAAGACAATAGTTAATGGATTTGGCAATAAAAATATTTTTAAATGAATTTTGGCAATCTGAGGCATCCCTGACACATCCAGGATAACAAATACAATACGAGTACATTTTAATTGTGGATGAGATCAAGCTTCACTCGGCACATGATCATGGCAGTTGAAAATACATGGACTTTAGGACTGGAGTTGAATCTCTGTGGGCTGCCTGGTACAGAACAGTGTGTTTGTTTAATGAATGCTTCTATTTCTGAACTTCCCTTGGTGAGTTACTGTTGGCTAGTGATGTTGAATGATTTAATGTAAGAATTTTTATCTTCTAAAATTACATATTAGGTTTTAGGGATGGCTTATAAGTTTCTGAAATTGAGGAGTTGGTAAAACAGAAAATGGTGTTTCTTCCTGAAGTATTTTTGAAGGAGTCTACTTAGGATTTTTATGTGTCGATAATATTTTCATAAAACTTGCAGCCTGCTAAGCATGCGTGACTCATCTCCACTGATAATCAGGAACAGCTCTGTTGGTATTTGAGGGTCTCATCTGTATAGTGTACTAAGGCCTCTTGGCTTCTTAAGAAAAGCTGCACTGCATTCTCAGTTTACTGGAAAGATTTCATTATTAGATGGATTTAAAAGGAAAACTTGATTGGTATGACCATTTAATGTAGAACAGTGCTATTCTGCCAAAGATTATTTCTTTTGTTACTTTTAGTATACTCAGTAACAAATTATATTGATCAGTACTGTTAAGAATTTCAATTGTAGACTTGTTTAATTTTTCAGAGTTTGCATTTCTATGGTAATTATTTTTTTATTTGAAACTTTGAGATGTTTCTAACAGCCTCATAAAATGTTTCTGTTATTTCTGAGGGAGAATTTTTATTAAGACATCTTTCTAATCTTGAGTAGGCAAATAGTTGAATGACTTTAATTAACAATAGTACACGTGTTCTGATTAATTTCTTAACATATTTTTCAAGTACAAGTTATTTTATTTTTATATTTTATTATTTATTTTTATAATTTTTATTATAAATGGCTTTTCAGTGCTTGTTAAGAAAACGCATCTCAAACAGAAAGCTGATCTCAGTGTTATGACCTTTTAAATCTACTTGTTGCCACAGCATAATTGCATGTGAATGTATAGGTATCCACGCAAGGAAGTTTTGAGTTAATGGGAGTTCTACATGGGTAATGAGCAGGAGACTGTTTTTGCGTGTCATACAACTGTGGTGGCCATGAACATATGCTTTGAGCTTTTATTTATTGCTGTAGTTGATAACTGCCTTCTCTGGTTGTGAGCATAGTCCTACATTCTGCGTGGTAATTTTTTTTTTATTTGTCAATGTAGAGTAGGGGTAGAAGATGTTTTGGAGCCAAATAGTTTGATCCAGATTCAGTTAGTTGTAGTGTTTAAACAGTAGACATCAATTTAAAACAACACAAAGTTCAGTTAACAAATGTAATGTCTTGTTTCTACTAGTTTCTAGAAAATGATAGGAACAAGAAGTAGTGCAAAACAACATGAGAACTTGGTTTATCTGCTAAACATTATTCCATCGAGACTAGCCTCTACGTTATTATAACCATGTATATTATAAGCATACGTTAATCATGTATTTTAGGTACGTGTATATATACATGTTAGAGTGCTTGCAGCCTTCACACTCTAGAAGGAGTTGCTATATACTGTACCAATACCAGTTATTTACGCTCATGTGTGGTTAATGAGTCTATTTCATCAAAGAAGTCAGTTAAGCTTGTGACTGCATGGAAGTACTAGATTTCAAGGAATCAACCTTTGAGGAGCTGGAGATTAGAAGACTGTCTCTTACTGTGTTTTGTTTATTGTTTCTATGCACTGCTACTAATGTTCCTATCAGATTTTTGTTACTCTGTAAAAGATGAGCTGAGCTGAAAAACTTTTATCACTTACTATGCATTTCTAAGGGGAAAAAAATAATGCAGAGCCCTCCGGTGCTGTTCTTTTAATCCTTTTTGTGAACCAGTCTGTCTTTCTGTTCAGGGTACAATTCCACGTCTGTTTCCGGTGTCAAAGGATAGACAAAGAACTTTGAAAGCAATAATTACTTAAAGGCATGTGAGAGAAGTATATCTTACACTGGAATCTTCAGTCTGTTTTTGCTCATGCTCTTCATGAGTGGTTTTTGTGTTTTCTCTGTTCTTTAATGTGTTTTTTCTGATTAAAATTGAAGTGTAGGGTGATAGAAACTGTAAATTCTTTCTTTTGAGTTATAAGGCCTTTGAAGACTTTGATTACTCATGAGAGTATGAATTCTGATGCTTGCATACGTGTTGTTTACTCAACTTCACTTTGGGGTAATATTTTACGGCTGTCAGTTGCTGCATAGCACAGAGCTGCCTTGTGAAGAGCACCAACTTCTTTGTAGCCTGCCAAGAAGTGTATGTGGGTTGGTGGCATGAATGCCATCCTTTGGATGAAATTTTTTGATGCCAGGATTAAGCCACAAAAAGTGGAAGCGAAAAACAATGCTGAGACTGTTTATTTTTGAAAGAAAATTAAATAAGTTAGTCTTTCATTATAGAAATGCTGAAAAATAAAAACCAGTTGTTTATTTCTTCATATTTAGACACCTTTTCCAAAACGTTTTGAAATTAGCGAGTGATTTATTAAAAAAAAATTAAAAATAAAGCTTTTCAGTAGTGTGCTAAGCAAGCAGGAAATTTTGAAAGTGGGTATTATCTGGTTCTATTAGGTTCTTTGGCTGCTTTCTTTAGGTAGAATTTTAGTTATTAGACACTTTGCAATTCAGCGTTTGGTTTACTCCCTCAGGAGGGAGTAATACTAAAGTCAATGCATTCTGTAGCCCAAAGTTCTATGGTAGTTATATAAGGCACTTAGTTTGTGAGTGCAAAAGGCGAAGTGGGGGGCAGATCATGCAAGTTATTTCATGAATGCAGTGGGATTTGAGATGCCAGAGAATATAATGTTTTCATTAAAGATCTGATTTCCTGCTGCATACTTTTCTAATACATGTTCTGATTTCCCTAGTTGGAAATGCATTGTTCTGAAACCATGAGTAAAAAAAGTAATTTAGCTAAAATTTGGCAGTGTCCTAAAATGAAGTTTAAAACCTGTATTGTAAATGAGGTTTGATCTTTGTGGTAGGTTACAGAACTGATTCCAGACCACCTCTAAATGTGCACCATGTTCCAAAGGCAACTCCCACAGTGTGTGCAGTTGGAGAACATGCTGCTCTTTGGTTTCAGCCAAAGATGAATGGGGATCCCGTGTATGAGGTGAGGCTTTGTGCTGGAGGCAGCCTCAAATTGCACTTCTGCTAGCTAATTTTTCTGCTGAAGCATTCTACTTGCCTTTCATGCAGTAGTACTAATAGATTGGCGTGTAGGCAGTGAATCAGCTCAGCTCATAGATTTTGCAAATACTTTTTTTTGCTTCTTGGCCAGAGCAGTAAGGTGATCTGGCTTGCTGCTCGCCACATACTGTTGCGGACACAGGGGAGGATTGAGATTGTGTGGTTGAGACACAGCATCTTCTGTTAATCAATGGAGTGTGGAATGGTCCTGATGCACTTGTGAAATTTTAGTATTTTACTGCTTATGGTGTTATAGAATTTGTTTTGCATATGTTTTAATTAATAATCCAGGTATATAAAATTGAAGCCTAGTTAGTTTGTGTTTCTGAAATCTTTTTAGAAAAGCTTCCAAATTCTGAATAGCTCTTTTCCTTCCTTTTTCTCCTTTATAAAAACCAATCTGATTTGGTTTCTGCAGTTTTGTTGCTTCAACTTCCTTTCAGTATCTGATGATTATTTCCAAAAAGCAGAGATATGACAGGTTAGTATATTTTTTTATTTAAAAATATCATAAGATAACACTATCACTGTTAGGGCCTATACAACAAAAGTAAAAAGTTTGGTTTTCATTTTAAACTAGTGATAAGAACAGCATGTCATCATGAAAGATGCTATTTAGTGCTGATGATAGTGTCTTTTTGAGGGAATGTATTCAAGTAAAAGTAATGTAAAATAATTGTATCAAAATCATAATAACTTCTAAAAGGCAGAGAGCGTTTTGTGCATGTCAGTTATTTTTCTTCATATTCCTGTTCGACGTTTTAATTTGCTGTGCCTCTGTAAAAGACTACTGTATTATGCCTTCACTAAAAACTGAATGTTGCTTTTTATAAAATGCATTGTGTAGCTTGTTTGTTCCTTGGTTTGCTTATGGAAAGGATGTCCTCTGTTTGTTTACATGTGTGGATTGCTGTCCTTGCTTGTCAATTTTCCGAATGCCATTGCTTTTAATGTTTTCATACTTTTTATCTACTGATAAAAGATTTGATGATAGCAAGTTATTGAACTGTTGATTATTACAGAAGGTTTGAAATAAGAGCTAGACTAAAACTAGGTGTAAAAGTGAAATTAGCAAGTATTTGAAATGAGTATTGTATTACTCTGGGAGGGGGGGTTATGAAGTGTTTAGAATAGATGCACATCAGCTGTGAAAAGAAAGGCATAAAGCAGAGGAAAGTCACAACATGTAAGTATTGTTAGGAAGTGAGGCTGTTGTGTAGGAGCCCTGTGTGACTGGGACAAGGAAGTGCAACAGTGTTGTGGTAATATTAGATGTTCATCCTTCTTCTTTCCTATTTGTACTTTTTCTATTTAAAAAAAAAGTGATTGAGCTATTCAGTAGTGCTTCTTTTAAGCACCAAGTATGCTGATTTGGAAAGTAAGAATGGTAGAATGTTGCTTGGTTTGTGTCGATTTATCTATCCCTTGCTCCGAGTGGGTGGTTATCGGGGAAATCTTTCAGTCCCGTG
Source organism: Cuculus canorus (assembly GCF_017976375.1). Classification (NCBI taxonomy): domain Eukaryota; kingdom Metazoa; phylum Chordata; class Aves; order Cuculiformes; family Cuculidae; genus Cuculus; species Cuculus canorus. The sequence goes on along the minus strand of NC_071405.1, from coordinate 55,422,985 downwards.
TCTGGTAGAGATAAGAGTAAAGCGTGAGTACTGGGAAACAGTTTAAGTCACTTACATGAAATTTAACTTTAGGTTCTGCTTCAGAAGAAGTGGCCATATGCTGAAAAATGTCAACACATGTTCATAGAAATGAGTAATTATGAAGTGGAACTTGACTTAGTCTCCCTTAATTTCCATAGTCATTTAAAACAAATAAAATGAATTTTTCTAAAGTAAACTGCTAAGGTTTGTTTGTCCAGCCCTTCAGATAACTAAATCTTGTGGTTGATAAAGAATAGCACATTATCAGGCTGTGAAATAGAAAAGATAGTGATAATTTCTAAATGAATATGCTAAAAATAGTTTTCCAGAGTGTAGGCATGAGTGCTACTGTAGAGATGGTGCAGATGCTCATAATTGGGTTATTGAACATGATGTATTCTGATCCTATTTTAAAAAATAGCACTGAAATGTGCTCAGTCACTGGTGTTGAGTGCACTGTTGCATTAGGAATTCATAGTTTTGTCCTGGAGCTAAAAAGACTAAAGTGTCCTTTGGATGATGTGTGTGATAGAGGTCTGTATCCAGGGTTACCTGACCTCTGTATGGGTGTGGAAGGGCACCAGCTGCTTTTACACATGTACATGGCAGCTCACTCACAATTGAACGTTTGTATTTTCTGTAGGGATTGTGAGACTCTGAATAGATAAGGAGCAGTGAGGAGTGAAATACCCAGTAGATACTTAGGCTTGTTCTGAGGTGCTCATGTTCATAAACACTTCATGTTTCCATGGTTTCTCGTGTCATATTTTAACTGTGTTTTGATTTATTATAAAAAGTATTTCTAAACTCTCTGTTGGCATATTGTATCTTCAGCTACAGTGCTAGCTGTTTAATAATAGTTTGGACTGTTGCATAATAAATGTTGTAAAATTTATTATGTGTTTTTTTAAAGTTTTAATTTGTTCACCTTCTTTGTCAGATCACTATAAAGAAAAGGGTGTTGCCTTTTTAATTTTAAGTCTAATATCTGGTAAATTACTATTAGGCATGTGGTTCTTTTAAAGTATAAAACATTATAGAACAGTGAAAAGGAGTTGTCTATACAAAGCTTTATTAGAGACTTTCTGCCTGTCTTGAGAAAATTTTGAGAGTAGGAGGGATGATGTGGTTTATACCTTTGTGCAGGTGAGAAAGATGTCTACACATGTTGATGCATGCCATCACAGAATGACTTCTCAGATTCTTAGAGAGAAACACCATATTGAGACAGACCATTGGTGTCCATGAAAAGGTCCCTCTCCTTGTCCCACCACCAAATAGTTCTCCCTTGCCATCTTCCCAATTTCAGCTGCAGGGGTTGTGTGAGTGTTGTCTGTCTCACTTGTATCATCCTTGGTTGTGTAAGCAAGCGATTTGGGTTATTAGTATTTCCAGATAAACTGATCATGTGTAAAACGAGTTTGCGTGGGACCTGGATTTGCAGGGAGGATTTGGTTAGATTTCTCCTCTCCTTTTTTGCCTTGAGTAGGTTCTCCTTCAGATAGCTGCTTTATAAAGCACAGCATGACAACCAAGGTTGCTTTTATTATATGCAGAGGTGAAAATAGCATGTCTAAGGAAGATGGCGAGTGCCTTGTTTTCGAAATACAACCTTTGTCTCTTACTGTATTCGTGTTCAGGGGATGAATTTGGTGTTCACAGTTATTCATTTTATGTAGTGCTAATTGATTAATACTAGAATGCTTCACATGATGGGTTGGGTTGGAAGGAGTCTTTAAAGGTCACCAATATTCATCATGTTGCTGAAATGGAGCCTGCGTTTGTTGTACAGGGATGCATTCATTGTGGTCTGCTTTCGAGGAAGGGAAGGGGCTGATATCTAAACTTTCTTTTCAAATGAAGCTAATGTTCTTTGTGGCATATTCACTTCCTACAAATCTTGCTGGGCTTGAGCTTGTTTTAGCCAGACTGGTTTTTACCACCACTGTTGTTCAGAGGTAACTAGAATGCATTGTGTAATATACTTTGGTCCTAATACAAAGAAAACACTGCAGCTTATTCAGAGAACAGTTTCTCTGCAGATAGATTGGTCTGGTAAATAGTTGTAAAGTGTATGTTGTAAAGTGTATGTACTAATAATTTACTAATAATGTTAACATTATTAGTAAATGTTTTTAGAGCTCTTTGAGGGACATAGGAAGAACACCTAGGTGAGTGCTGGGCAGCACAGCAGTGAGGAATAGACAGACAGGTTCTGGTCGAGACATGGTATTGTCTCGGGTCACGTCGGTGTCTGTGAGTTGTCTTTGTTTGGAAAGATGGAAGACTACTAATTTCTTTTGTAAGGCCTAACTAGATGTTTGTGAACAGCTTTGAGAAGCTTTTGATTAACGTCTGTATGTAATATATGATTATATGACACAGAATAATAGCGGGTAGGAGGAGAAAAATTTGCAATGTAATTCTTGCAGCATTGTGAAAACTTAAGGTTTTGTTCCTTTTCAAATGCTGTCTTTACATTTAAACATAGCTGCTTCTGCTGCTTCCCCCTAATCTTTAGCTCCTCCAAAACAATAACAAAACAAAAGAGAAGCATATCTACCTTCTGGGAAAAGGAAGAAGAGAGTGTAGGGCATCTGTGTGCAGTTTTGGCTAGTTTGTTTGTTTTTTTTTTTTTACTATATTTAATCTGGTTTTGCCATGGTCTTCTTTTTCCAGCTGGCAACTCAATCCATGACAATTTACTTCCTCAACTTTTTTCTTCCTCAACTCACTTCCTTTTTTAAAGCATTGGTAACTGATGAAATTAGTTTTTTTGCAGGCTTTTCAGTGCCAGTTGTTTAACTTCGTACAACTGTAGAGCAACACTCTACCTCTCCAAGTTTAAAATTTTTTCTGATCTTCATTTACCGTAGTAACTTCTTGTCTGGAGTTTCTTTGCGTTGCGTTTGCCTTTAACATGCACCCAGCTTTTTTTGCAAGAGAAAAGAAGTTTCTGAGCTGCCTCATCTGAGGAGGTTTCTCTGGTAGCTGTGGATGGTAGGACCTGGGCTGGGGTTTGGTAGGAAACTTCTTGGGAGTATAGTGGAAAGACTTGTGTGAGCCAAGGAAGGCCACTGCAGTGCCAAAGCTTGCCAGCAGAAAAGCAGCAGAGAAATGGAGATGGCTACTCAGCAATCCCATCATGTGCCACAAGGCAGTGAAGTGGATTTATGCAATCTGAAATGAGAGTACTAGGTGAAATTCTTCTTGGAGAACTTTTGTTTCTAATTTTTTATCATTAAAAAAAGGAGGGGGGGGGAAACTTAGTAGGTGCAAGTAATATGCTGAAGGAAGAAGCCAGTGGGAGAAGTTAGGAACTTATCTACCAAGGTGTTGACTACAGAATACTTCTCTGGGCAAGAGTTCTGCCAGAGAAATCACATGTGGTTTGTCAGCTCAATGTAGGTGGGTAGCAAGCATGTAATGTGCATACTAGCATTTTTTGTCAGTAGCAATGCTAGAATATGATGAAGAACAGTAATAGAATCATCAGTTTTATTGGAGTTTACCTGTAGGAGGCTTGTGATGAATAGGAGATTTTCCCTCTCCAGAATTTTTATCATCAATGAAGTTTGAGAGAAGGAACTGATATCTTTGGTAGAAATACTGAGTTATTCCTAAAAGATTTTGGGTTTAATCTTTTTAAATCCTAAGTTGGTGCCACTGAAAAATAAATTCTTGCTTTCTCTGAGAAATTTGTTAGTATTTTTGAGAAACATACGGCAGTGTTATTTTTTATATTGTATTTAAGCAGTACCTTTGTAGTGAGTGAAGAAATGAATGAAGAAACTACAGTATATGAAACAAAAAAAACCCCAACCAAACAAAAAACCTGAAAACTAAAAAACTGCACCAAAAAAAAACACAGAAAAAAAACCCCAAACCCTCCTTTTTCTTCCTTTAGCACATGAAAATTTTTTTAGTGTGAAGTGAAATGCATTTTACTTTAGTTGCTAAACATTCAGCTCTGTTACAGTGGGACGGTTTCACAGATTGTTTTGGGGGCTATTTGGTTAAAGCTAGAAATCCTGTAATCTAAACATGTATTGCAGTTGAAGTGGAGGCCAGTAGGCAGTTGTAGATTGTATTTTGGCCATGTGATTTAGTTCACGAAATCTAAATTACAGGATTAGACTTCTGAACATATATGAAAATGTTTCAGTGGCATATTCATTCTTGATGAAAGATTTGGCTGATATGTTGGAATTCTATATATATATAGAGACCAACACTAGTTAGCAACTCTTATTTCAAGACATTGTACAATTGTAATTGGTGCTGATGTTCAAAGTTGTGGCCAAGAGACAACTAGATGTTTGTTGCTTTCCATTTCATTAGGTTAGCTTTCTACTTTCTTCCTGACTCTTGCTCATTCTTAAACTAAAAGAGTAATAAATTGTGTGAAATTATTTTAATATATCAGCTCTTCATTTACATTGTAATTCTTGGCTTCCTTGTTCAATGCTTTTTTCCTTTTCTAGGAAACACACAAAACCAGAGATAAAGTGCTGCAATTTAAGTGTGGAGTTTTGTCAATTAACACATTCAATATTGCTTAAGTCTAGCTGGTGTTAGCATAACAAATGAATGTGTACCACGCTAAAAACAAGACTGGCATTTATTGTTGGCTGGGTAAGTCCAGGTTAAGCAGAAATAAGACAATGGACAGAGAGAATGCAGTGTCACATGAAAATTATTAAGTCTCAGCAACTTGAAGGTAAAATTTGTCTGTTTGTCACACTCAGTTGTGGTCAATGTCTCAATGTCCAAGTGGAGACTGGCAACAAGTGATGTTTCTCAGGGGTTGGTAATGGGAATGATGGTGTTTAAGTTCTTTGTTGGAGACGTGGTCAGTGGGATTGGGGGCACCCGCAGTAAGTTTGCTGAGACACCAAACTGTGTGGTGCAGCTGACATACTGGAGGGAAGGGTGCCATCAAGAGGGACCTAGACAGGCTTGAGAGGTGGGCCTGTGCCTAAAATCAGGAAGTTCAACAAGGCTAAGTGCAAGGTTCTGCACCTGGGTCGGAGCAGTCCCAGACAGAAGTAAAGGCTGTGTGGAGAGTGGATTCAGAGTAGCCCGGAAAAGAAGGGCTTGGGGTGTTGGTGGGTGAGAAGCTCAACATGAGCCAGCAGTGTGCACGTGTGGGCGAGAAAGCCTTCATTATCCTGGGCTGCATCCAAAGAAGTGTGACCGTGAGGGAGGTCATTCTGCCCCTCTACTATGTTCTCATGAGACCTCACCTGGAGTACTGCGTTTAGTTCTGGAGTCCTCAGCAAAGGAAGGCATAGATTTATTAGAGCTCTAAGTCCAGAGGGCCACTAACATGATCAGAGGATAGGAGCACCTCCCATACAAGGACAGGCTGAGAAAGTTGGGGTTGTTCAGCCTCGGGAAGAGAAGGCTCCAGGGGGACCTTATAGCAGCCTTCCAGTACCTGAAGGGGGCTGCAGGAAAGCTGGGGAGGGGCTTTTGATCAGGGAGTGCTGTGATAGGATGAGGGGTAACGGTTTTAAGCTGAAAGAGGGGAAATTTAGGTTAGATATTAGGAAGAATTTTTTTGCTGTGAGGGTGGTGGGGCACTGGAACAGATTACCTAGAGAAGATGTGGAAGCCCCATCCCTGGAGGTGTTCAAGCGCAGGTTGGAAGAGGCTTTGAGCAGCCTGGTCTAGCGGGAGGCGTCCCTGCCCATGGCAGGGGGGCTGGAACTGGATGGGTTTCAAGGTCCCTTCCAACCCAAACTATTCTCTGATTCTGTGATTTGCTTTGAAATACTGGCACTTTTTTTCCTTTCATGAAGAAGTTCAACATAAGCAACATGTTTAATAAAAAGGTGGGAGAAAATTAACTCTCTGTGTGTCAGTTACCTCATAAAAGACCACAAACTTCAGTCTGGACAGTAGTGATGTGTTGGTGGAATGCTACATGACCAGGGAACAAAACCAGGAAGATGCAACAGGAGGTATAACACTTCTCATGTCATGGTGAAAAGTCATAAGGGTCTTAAAGTTGAATAATTGATTCTGACAGGTATGCTTCCTTGTAAACTCTAGCAATTTCATGGTCCAAAATGCAAGTGTACTAAATAGGCTTTTAAAAAGGAAATTTGTTTCGTATTAACAGGGAAAGATTAACTTTTCCTTACAAGCAAGGTGGGTAGTACTGATGCCATTTTAGTGTTCCAGTTTTCTTCACTGTTAAAAACTTTCTGGGATTCACTTGGGAAATTTCTTACTTTTTATGCTGTTGTGTAGCCTTTTCCTGTTCTTATTTTTAATTGAAGGGTAATAGTAATATTGATATATATTAAAAAATTCATATCCTTTTATTAAACTCCAAGCCCCAAGTGCTAGTCAGTTGAAGCTTCTATCAGAACATAGTCTGAGATTTGGTGGAGACTGGGAAACATTGCACTAGTGCCCTCTGAAACTAAGTAAGAGACTTTCTGATTTTATGTAAAGACTATCACAAAACCCATATTGAAGTATGGCTTGTGTAGTTTTAACTTCTTGCTTTGAAAACCATTGCTGCTTTTTTTTTTTTATAAAACCTTTTAAATATTCTGTGTATATGCATTGTGTGTGTTGGCTCCCTTTTTGATGATGGGTTATGCCCTTCATGGAGTCCATCAGGTCTTACTTGTAGGTGATATCCGAGGCCAATAGACGCCTGTTATTGGTAAGTAACAAACACCATTATGAGATAATTAGAAAACCTCTCCATAACTACTTATCCAGAACCTAATCTTTCCCCATCCCTCCCTTCTCGTGACAAGGCTGTGTCTGACTTGACCTGGTGCAGGTTGGCTAAGCCAGTAGAGAGGTAACACCGAAGGATGGGATGTGGAGAGGAAATAAGTTCTGTCGCGTTATGGCTTGTGGCAATAGTGAACTGCTGTGTAATGTGGCTTGAATTAATTTAACTTCATCCATTTGGGGGGGGGACGGTACTTAACTGATGATGTTTCCTTCAGATTGCTTTTTTTAATGTTCTCTCCAAGAGAGCATGGTAGAAATTGAGCACCGAAGGCACTGTGAGAAGAAGGAATCACACATCTCTGTCTCTATGGAAGCTTGAAAACTCGGGGATCTGGTGTTATTTCTATTTGCCTCAGTTATAGTTCACAAATATCTGAATAATGCTAAAGCTTGGGAGTGTTTGTTTATAAATATGTGATAACTTCAAGGAAATGTCACCTGCCTTCATGATTCCAGCACCAGCAGAGCATTTTGTGTAACTGAGATGGCATGTGAAAACTATGCTGCAGCAGTAAGACCATTAAACTGTTTCACTAGTACTTTGGTTGCCTGTTGTTTCACGTGCTCTCACTTGGCCAAATGACTGCCAGATGGGCATTACTTTATATCTATCTTGCCAGTCTATAGAGCGTTATGGGGGGGGGGGCTCTACCGGGGAGCTGGTGGCAGGGAAGGAAAGCCTTTGTAGGGGTGAAATATATATATAAATATATATATATATATTTAAAAGTTTAAAGTATGAGTTTTTGTAAGCATAGGCTAATCTGTTAATTTCCCACAGGGTGACCTAGATTTCTGTAGTGTAAATGGAATTAACAGTGTTTATGGGAATAAGCTAAAAACAATATGGAAGTTAAATAGCTCTTTTTAAAGGTTATTTTCTGATGCTTATCTTAAACTGTTGAAACACATAGAGTGTTTTCCCTAGCCTCTTAAAAATACCTTCTCTCACTTCTGTCAAGGTTTGTGTAAACAATCCCAATGTGAAGTAAAAAGCCTGAAAAATAAATAGGACAGCTGCTACTTATAGAAAAAAAAAGTGCTTTATAGTTCTTGCATACATTTAAAAATTGGTTCACTGGGATTTTTCACTAATTAATTTTGTAAAATAATTTGGCCCTTGGGATGATTTTAGGGGGCTGTAAATACTCTAGAGTATTGGAGTTGAAATAGCATTTTTCATGTATTTGCGGAACTAATTCATTAAATATTATCCTGACAGTTAAGTTTTCATGTTGTAAATGGTGGTCACCATCGATATTTTCCTTGCCTTTTCTAGCTACTGTGCTGCACCCTTTTTGGGGAAGAACCCACACCTGAATTGGAATTATACAGTTGAATTGAGGAAGCCAGGCTGAGAAATTGTATACCTGTTACTAGGCTTTTTTTCATTTTTGCCTTTCTGAGAGAAAAATACAATTTTATTAATTGGCCGGATGATGAACAGCTTTATTTTTTTCCTTGAAAAATTTTAAGTATTTAGAATTAAATTAGAAGATAACAGATTAAAGGCGAGATATTTGTGTATAAAGAGAAACTTGGCAACATGTATTTTTCTAGGGAGTTTAAGAGGAGTTTGTGGTGCTTCCCAACAACAAAGCAGAATCATCTGAACTACTTCTCTATTTGTTCCTGTTCTTTTTCTACATGTGCAGAAACAGATGCTGTCAGTTCAGAGGACTGTTGGATGTATTGCAGTCCTGCTATCTTTTCTGGGGGAATGTTACCTTTGAATACATTTACCTTCAGGCAGCCTGAGGAGTTGCGTGGCATTTGGTCTCATGATGACTCTGGGCTGATTTTACTGTCTCCTCCCCCCAATTAATTTTAGATGTAGTGAGGAGACATTAAGGACTTGAATGTTCTGCCTGTTAGCAGCAATATTTGTTGGTGTTTATCCAGGGGTCATCCACAAAGGGAAGATGAGGTCAGGAACTGCCGCTGGTATAGGAGTTTGGCTGTAAGCTGGAGCTGCAGTGATGCTTAACAGCCAGGTCAGAGGATGGCACTGTCATGCAATGTGATCTGTTTGGCCAGTTGGCTGCTTGAGGAGCACCAGGTCAGCATGGTGAGGGGTTTCCTTGAGTTAGCCCCGGGTGACTTCCTTTGTAACACTGCCCCTGGTGTGGTTACAAAGTTGGTTTGTTTTTTACCATCATCAGGCAAGGATGGGTGTAGTAGTTTAGCTTAGGTTGGTGGAAAACACTTCTGAACATTGCTCCAAACAGCTTAAATACATAGCCTCAGGCTTTTAAGCCCCCTCTGCTTCAGCAGGCTTCCTTCACTAGGGGCAAGGTCTTCTTAAAGTCACTTCCAGAAATTGCTTTTGCCTGCTTGCGTTGCTGTGCCTGAATCTGTCTTTTCTGTTTCAGGTGTGTGTTACTAGGGAGACGATGAATTCCTGTGCTCTGACTGCAACAGCTTAGACCAACTGAAATGTAGGGATTTGCATACTGCATAATTAAATTATAACTTCACTGAATTTATGTAGATCAGATTGAAACAAGCAAACCAAACAAGATGTTGCACAATAGAAAATTAACTTGTACATCCTTAACTATATGGCATCATTCCCTCTGGCAGAGAGAACGCAGTTTCAGTATTAATTGCCTAATACTCACAGTATGACAAGTAGTTTAGGTAATTGTCAGGAACTGGCTTTGGTTTTGCTGCACCTAATACAAAGTAGATCCTATTTTGATTTAATTTGTTATGCACTATGGTAATAGAAGTATTTTAATAGTGTTAATTCTTGCTATGTGTGCTTTAAAATCAGAATCACAGGGAATTTTTATTCCCCTTGAGGAACATTTTGATATCCTTTTCTGAAATCTAAAGTACTGTGCTTCACAATAAAATCAAACACTGTGCTGCACCCCGTGTTTCAAGTAGCTGCTGTTCAGAAGTATGATGTGTACATTCTTTAACGGTTCTGTGACTATTCAGCTATAACTCTTGTGCCCTTTTTTGTCTAGACTTTGAGGGTTGTGGGGTTTGTGTGGAAATGCATATATTATGGCATGTCAGAGCATTAATTTACCATCTGACCGACTGAAGACAGACTACCTTTTGACAGTCAAGTGGCATAATTTGCTATAATACACAAAATGTTGTAGCTCACCAGAACAGAGAATCATGATGTGCCATATTTATGCATGCACACATCCTTATTCTGGTGTTTGCCATTGTGATTACGTAATGCATTTCTTGGGTTTCATCAGCACATCAGGGGGAGTTGGTCACTTCATTGCGGCTGGGTGGATTTGAGTAATAGCCAAGCCTCTCTCAGGGAGGGACCTGCAAGCTAAGCTGCTGAAAGTTGAAAGCAACTCTTTCCTCTTATTTCCAAACTGACATCTAAAGGAAATAAGATCTATTTCATAGGTTTTTAAAAACAGAATGAATGAAGGAAATCCCTCCCTGATCCAAAAGCTCCTTGTAAAGGTTCTTCTCAAATAACATGTCTTCCTTGCTCTTTCCATTCTGTGCTTTAATAGTCAGGATGAAAGTAGAAATGGTGAATGAGATGGCCATTTAATGTATTTTTTTTCTTGTGGCCATAGGAACAAGAGTGTATGCAGTAAAATCAATTTCACTTTTTTCAAATAAGAGATTTACTGGTTTCACGAATTTCTTTGAACTTGGAAAATAACAGTATTTTTTTTAAAAGGGGAACTGGTCAAAGAACTGGTTAATTTGGTTCTTGAGGAAGCAGTATAGTATAAATATTTTTCCCCATGAGCCTTCAGTGTGACTGCCTTTTAAATATATATACGCCCAACATTCAGGCCACAAATGGCTATGCCGTGGAAAGGAGAGAGGTAATAATTGGACAAAGGAAACTGTGATACAGGATATGGAAGGTGCTATTCCTGATGGCTGGAAGCATCAATTACATACGGATTTTGTGCTTTAGGATGGCTGTGCCGTTCTGCAGGTATACAGGAGGATCCTAATAGAGTTTTCTCAAGCCTGGGGAGCCTAGTCCTCTGGCTGTCTGTTGTGAAGTGAGACTAGAAATAAAAAGGCATGCCGTGAGCTACTGTGCTGGGAAGCACAGATGAGGGAATGTTTTCTCTTCAGGCCTCCTCTGAAATCCATCATGTACCTTCCTGCTTCCTGAACTGTTGTTACTCCTGTATATTTATGTTGGTCCTATCTCTCTTGTGGTCTTACCTTCCTACTTGGAGAAACAACACCGCAGTTGTGCTCCCAGGATCCTCAGAGTGGGTGCTTTTCAAAATCTTACACGCCTCCACTTTCTGGGTTTTTTTTCTTTTTAGAGGTCAAGATACATCTGCCTAACTTAAAAGCTTTGTGTTAACTCTCCCTGGCTGAGTTTGCTGTTCTAGTGAGTCAAGCTTTGATTCTAGGGGCAGGAAGATTTGTTTGGGTTTTTTTTTTTTTTCTCCTTTCTTCTGCAAGATATATGTATACACATACATGCACACACAGTTGATAATCCTGGTATATATTGTAAAAGTAAAGCAAAAAAATAAATCAGAAAGTATGCGTCTTTCCATAAAACATGCAACCGCCTAGATAGAGAAGAGTTATGCTAGTACAGGCTTCATTAATGTGGTGGTTGTTTAAGAGGCTGGATCTGTCTTGGTTTATGAGTACCTCTGCTTGATTTTAAGTGTAAAACTCAAGGTAGGTATACAGCTCTTGTGCAACAGTGCATAGATCTTCTCAGTAGTACTGAGAAGTTAAATCAAAATTTTAGTTGATTGGAGGAAACTTAGCAAGTTGGAACGTGGACAGTGTTACTTCCTCTTGCTAGGAGTAGGGAAACAATCTGGTCATCCCTCTTCTGTTATAAGACTGCTTCAGGTTTGACAGCAACTAAACTGATCTGATCCAAGAGGAAGAGCAAGTCCTGATGAAACATCTTTTCCTCCCGGGATGGATTATTCCCATGCATTTGCAGTTTTAATGTAGTTTTCTATGGCTTAAAGCTGAAGTGAATTGTTGTAGTAAATGTGACACCTCAAGGTTCAGAGTTTTATTCATAGTTGCATCTTGAAATGGTATTGTGATTTGGCACTGAAGTATACATTAGGCACACAGCTTAAGTTTCTAAGTCATATTTCCAGAATTGCTTTGGTCCTATTTTTATTGCAGATGTTACGAAGTGTATGCTTCATCAGTAATGAAAAATTACACAGTGAATGTGGAGATGATTAATTAGGAATGGTTGCTTTTCTAATGAGTTGTGATAGAAATCAGAAGACTTGAGCCTGAAAATGAAGTCTTGGATCTAGATTTTGTTCTTGTCTGATCATCTCTTGTCCAACATTTTATATTAATTAAATCTGATCTAATGTTGTGTTTTTCTTTCTAATGTATACTGATGCTGTCTAATAAAGAAAGTATCAGTAATGCAGTAAGTTTCAGCTAGGAAAATCCATTGATATTGTAAGACTCATAACTAATGATTATAGTGATAAGGTTAGGATTGTATTGGTTATTGTAGTCCAGTTGTTGTTGTTAAAGGGTTTACAGAAGGAAGCTAGTGGATTATTAAGTGTAGTTACATGTCAGTTTACTAATAATTTGGCTAGTATAATGAAAGATTTCTGTTGTTAGGATATTTGTATTGTGGACATTGAAGATTGAGTATGTTTTAAGATGTTAATAGAATAATGGTTTGAGGGAACCACGACAAAGTCATGTAGTCCAGTGCCAGGAAGAAGTTAATCTAGGTTGCTCAGGGCTTTTTCTAGATAAGTATAGGCTGTTTCTGAGGGTGGAGTTCCTACAGACTCTCTAGTAGCCTGTGGCAGTGTTTGGTGTTCCTACCTTGGGAATCTCTTGCTGGGACACAGGTCTGGAAGATCTTTGGATCCCCTATAATTGCGGAGAAGGTAGCTGGGACTGAATTTCAGAGTTCATTGGTTTGCTCAGTGATGGGAATGAAAGCCACAGCAGATACTTTATGTACAAAGCAGTGCAGAGATGGAGAGACCCAATGGGGAAGTGAAATAAGTATAATAATTGACTTTTGATTGCCTGTGGAATGACTTACCAAGGTTAAGGGCTACTTGTGCTGTAGCACTCTTTCCACTTGATACGATTTCATTCTTTATGACTTCAGATGGTCCTTTCGGTAAGGTAAGACATATTTATTATAGGAAAATGTAGGATATGTGTTTCGTTTATTCAGTTACCTAATTTACTACTCCTCTTTCCCTGTTTTCTTTGATACTTAACACCTGATTCTGTCTAGAAACTTTACTGGATGCTTGACTTTCTCCTTATTAAAAGAGGTGGAGTAGCTAGTCAAAATTAAGACTATGTCAAAAATCATATGCTTAGTTATTCACTAAATGTTTACTCAGCTTTGTTCTAAATGTACTTATCTGTAAAGCATCATTTTCCTAATAACCATACTACTCTTTGGATGATTGCTTCTAACATTTGGTAATTTAGTAGCTGCAGGAGGGCAGGAATGCCTACTATTTAAACTAATAAAAATTAAAAAGAAAATCTATTTCTGTCTTGATTTTGTAGTAGTACGCTTCCCTTTACATAAAAATAAAAGTGGCTCTTAAGCAATAGTAACATAATAAGTATGTGCCCTGCATTGGTAGTTTGGGCATGCTCGTACATTGCCCAAGACCATGAATGTGCCAAACCATAGCTTTCTGACTGTAACTCCCAGTAACTGGTTGTCTTCTTGTGTCCCAGCAAAGTGCTCTGTTGAGACCAATTTCAGTAGGATATGCTGCTTTCTTTGGATTGTATTCTGTGGTTGAATGACTAGACTGGATGTTACTGTCCAGCTTGGATTGTCTGTTGGTTAAAGAAAAGGACTTGTAATAAATGATGGAATCCTTCCAATACTTGACATGCATGCAATTGTGTAATGTTTAGAAAATGGGGTTGAGACTACCCCATCAAAAAGCCGTTCTTAACCTTAGTCTAATGCCAGAACTCCCATCTGAATCTCCAGTTTCTGTTGCCATGCCTAGTGTGTAAACAGGAGCCCTTGCTCTTGTTACCTAGTGCAACAGAGAGAGGGGAGCAGTGGAGACTGTCTAGCTTCTGGAGGTGTGTAAATGTGACCGTGTCAACTGCAACTGCCAAGAGATATTCAAATAGAGAGCAAGCTGTTAAGCTGGAGAACAATATTTAATTTGGCAGTAAATTTTATGTTAGTATTTCTAGGGAGCTATTAACTAATAATACGAGGAAAAAAAATTGTAGTCCAGGAAATGTGGGGCTCTGAAACTTATGAAAGTTAAGTAATAACAAAGAACACATCCCCTCTGTGATCAGATGTGGGTGTTCAAGCCTGGTTTCAAACCTTGGTTACAAGATGAACCTGTCTGTCTGTAATTGAGAGGGTTTAATCACGCCTTCACATGATTTCTGGAGCCTGCCTCTTACATGTGGCTAAGGCAAAGCTCTGAAGTGTTCTGTTTAACTCAAATATTGCAAAAATTTCCACAATCTGTTTTTTTTATAGATTTGTGGATACTGTTAAGCTTTGCATTTCCATCTGCTTATGTAACTTTGGCAGCCAGAGATGCCTACAAAAGTTTTAAAGGGTTTTTGCTTGTGATTAAGTCTTTAAATGTTAATTCATCATGTAGTAGGTAAAATTATATGTTTAATATGGTATATATTTTCATAAAAATGGGATGTTTGATATTTATATGAGTCCTCGGATTGATTCCTGCCCCCTTCTCCTTCCTGTAAGAGGTATTTTCTGTCATTTTCCAAATCTGGCAGTTCTCAGCCTGTTTATTCTTCCCTCTTTGCAGTGAAGTTCTTACTGTCAAGGCTGCTTGCGGTCTCTGTTAATGTCAGATATGCTATTAAAAAAAAGAAATGTACAATTTTAATTTTTTTCCCCCTTAGGAAAATGTGTATTAGTTCCAGGGTGATTCTAATCAGTTTTTCAGTTAAGTTGCACCTTAAAGTAAAGCTGTTGCATCAGATTCCCTGTTTTGGTGAAACTTCTTTCTAGGAAATATTCAGGAATCTTCAGGTTCTGAAGTGTAAATGAAAGCAATCACAAATCAAAATTTCAGGGCTCTTGTGACGGGCTGCCCTGTGGTATCTTCATTACGGAATGCCCCTGTCTTTCATGGAAACATATCTTTGTATGCTTCCATTTCAAAATTTTTGGCTTGTTTTTGCTATGGATGAGCTGTCTGTATGTTGGGTCTGCAGATTGTTTGTGTGCTCAAGTTTTGTACTGCCATTGGAATAGTCAGACATCTAAACATGCACTGGGTTTGGGGACTGGACTGACCTGCTGGTGGTTTGATAGTGGTGTGAAGTATCCAATTCCAACAGCTAAAGCCATATGGTGTTTAAGATCTTCAAGTCCAAAATACAAACTCCCTTGCCTTTTCTTTAGTATCTCAGTACCCAGTCTATGTGCCTTAGAAGCTGGCCTCTCTGTAGCTCCTTTTGTGAGTTCTGTCACTTTTAAACATTTTGCCATTCTTTTTTGTGGAAGGCCTGTCCTCTTGCTGTTTCCTCAGCAGTCTATGTATGCTTTTTTCTCCATGTGTGTGTTTTCACTTGTCATAAGAGATAGAAGAATGCAATAGCATTGGTGGGAATAGAGACTGCTCTGTGAGGTTTCTTCAGAGGGATGCTGGAATGCACGCAGGAGGAGATCTACGCTAATAGAGCCAAATGGTTAAAAGTAATGTGGGTATGAATGAAATAAGGTTGTTTTAGCTTCGTCCCAAATGGAGAAGAGCAGGATTTCTTGGAATCGTGGGCAAAATCCCAAATCATGCTGGAGTTTGAATTATCCACGGTGTGATAGTGCATGGAAAGAATCTGAAGTTGGTGGAGGCTTCAAGCTATTTTTTTTTTGCACTAGCTAGCCTGGATTTGGGTTATTGCAATCCAGTTATATTGGTTTATTTCCATTACCTGTGTTTTTGTAATTCAGTCACTGTAATTCTTATGTAGGTACTGATTTAAGTATTTTGATGTAAAGGGTATTAGAAGGACTGCAGCAATCATCTTTAACATGTATTTAAATCTCCAGTCTGAGAAAGATCTGTTTTCTTTTAAAAAGGAGAGTGAAATACATGCACTTGATATGTAGGCATGGGTTTATTTGTGGTCAAACAGTTGTATTTATTCATCTCCCTAACCTGTTTGCTTTTTCTCATGCACAGGAAGGGCATTTGAAATGTATAACAGTCTCAAGGAACATGGTGATCTCAGTGACTCATCTGTTTACTCTAAAACATACTGTGAATAGGTTCTGTGCTAACTGACAGGGTATGATTGTGATGAAATTCTGGCTATTTGAAAATCAAGACCTGAATATACAAAAACAATTAATGAGATCTGTCTGAGTGTGCCTTGTGTTTTCCACTTGTGGGACATAGCAGAGGGACTCACTCTCCTTGTTGCAGTTAGGAGCACTCATGTACCACTTCCTACGGCTCCGTCACTGCTTCAAAATCTTCTAAGGGTGAGGTGAGAAAAATGAATATGGGAATCTCTGCCTCATTTCAGTCCAACAATTTTGCTTTTGAATTTCAGATCGGAGCCGCAATCATAGGGAGTGTCAGGACTGATTGTTGTAATGGACACACCCAGGGTGTATGCTGAGGGAGTATCAGGGGTTTATAACGCCTACTCATGCTCTTTCATTAGTTTATCTTAGAATAGAAGAATATCTTCGAGCTCTCATCTATTTCTACCCTTAACTGCCTAGACTGTAGGACTGAAAAGGAATCTTTGGTTGTCTTCTACAAATGCAAAATCTGGAATCAGTTATCAAGAAAAAAACAAACCAAACAAAAAACCAGCCCCAAACCTGGAGATATTAACTGCAGTGGTATTTAGCTGAATCGTATTTGTACAGGCCGGGGTGTAGCTGCCAGCTAGGAGGGAAGAGGGAGAGGTGCAGCTATGTATACATGAGCCAGAGCAAATAGCTGTCTGGTGATCCTAGTGGTCTCCATTAGCCCTTCTTATGCCACTGTAGTGGACCTGTACTTCTCTGAGCATACAGTTGGGACTAATAGCAGCATGGCATCACTTGAAAATGAGCTCTTTATTGATAAATTTAATCTTTCTTGAGAAGCTTGTGAAAGTTGTTTTCAAGCAATAAAGAATGCTGCTCATTTGGTCTGGTATAACAAGTGGGTTTCTCAGTTCAGCCAGGAGAGATCTGGATGAGGAAGCGATGTTCCTTGCTCTGTTTCTGTTAACAGTTAGAAAAGAGCTCTTTTATGTTGGCAAAACAAGTTAGAAGGTTTTCAGACCTAGCATATGCTGGTTTTTAGTCAGGGTGATATTTTCTTTGGACTGCACTGTAAATTTTTCATCTTCAGATTGTTTACTTACTAACATTTTTTTCCCCAAAACCTCATGCTTATAAAAGAAAAACTAGGCAATATACCTGCGATGCTTTTTGTTTTGTTTCATTTTTTTTAGGATTGGGACAGCATTTTCCACTAATGCTTTAATTGAAATAGCAAAAATAATTTCTCTGTTAGTATTTCAAATTTGAAGGCATATTATACTGAAAATACACTTTCAAGTGAAAACAGACTTTGCATTCCTGCTCCAGGTTTAAGAATACAGAATGCAAGAAAACAAAGTTAGATTTTTATGCTCAATATGTCTTCTTATGAACAATATCTCCAGTAGATTCACTGGTTTGAATCCTACTACAGAACATTTAGATTTTAATAGATAACTTGTGCAGTCTCTTCCTGCATACAGAATTGGGACATCCTGAAAATGTTTTTTTATGTATTATATAGAATTCATTGGTAATGAGGAATGGGTGATTGTGTATTCCGTGATCATGGAAATACAGAAAAAACGTTGCAGTGCAGTTGTTGAGTTTCTGTTATGGCTTGATGATTCTTTTTGTCAAGTGAACTTACATTGTACTAAGATGATATCTTGGAAAAAAAGAGGAGAACTCATCGTGAGAGTGCCTGACTCTTTTTAGCTATAAAATAGCAACAATTTTTAATTTGAGGATAGCAAAGATGCTTTCCTTTGACCAAACAAAAAAAAATTGTTTTTAAAATATTTTCCATTTTACATGGCTTAGCAGAAATTATGATTTACCTTAACAGTCAACAGCAAAGCTTAACTGGAGTTAAAAGCAAGGAATGGCTAGTACAGTCTCATAAGAATGACTGAATGAATACAGTAAAGGTACTCCAGGCAATACCTGTGAACAGGTTTGCAAAACGAAACTCTGAGTTTTTTCAAGTCAGGCATACATATTTTTGCTTAGCACCTATTGATATACAGGTATTTTGTTAGGAGGGGTTTGGGATGTTTTTCGGTTGGTGTAGACTTTCATGTTGAAACCCTAATGTGATAATTTTATAGTCAATGTCAATATTTGATTAGAATGAGTGAGTCAACCTGTGTAATACAAACAGATGAGCAGGTGAATATTGCAAGAACATGTTCTACTTTGGATTAAGCACCCCCCGCCCCCAACTTTTAAGATCATGAAGTCACTTAAAGTTCTTCTCTTATCTAGGAAAAGGTATCTTATCTACTTTGAAGTTTGTTAGTTCCTGACTGTACCAACATAAGGACATGTGTTAATTTGTGAACAGTTCAGTTAGCTTCAGCAAAAATATTCCCAGAAGTGAAATGACTCATGAGCATAGTTGGGGTCTGCATTTTTTTTTAATCTGGATTTTATAATGTTTTTAAGTGGTAGTTTGTCAAGGGTTAAGTAACATTACCAAAGGTTTCGTAGATAGAAAATAAGCTGAATTTGTCTTGTTTCTGGAAGGCACTTTGAGAACTGTGAACAGTGTTCTGTTCTGGTTTTGAGATGTTAGCGGCACTGTGAAGAGGAGCTGGCAAGCCTTTTGGGGGCCCTGGCTTCCCTCGTTGCAAAGCAAGGAAGTTATCTGTACTTGAAGGTTTTTTTGTAACTTAATCTGTCATAGGCTGAGTGACCTGTTCTACCAGCCACAAAAGCCAAAAACCAGCAACAGCCTTTAATTTCCATTCACACAGGAAGACTGTGTAATTCTTGTTGTTAACCTGTTTCAGAATTCAGTGTAAAGTTTCCTCCCTTATCCCTTTCTCACGAGACCTGGAAATCATAGAATCATAGAATAGCTTGTTTTGGAAGGGACCTTAAAGAACACCTAGTTCCAACCCCCCTCCAATGGGCAGACACATCCCACTAGATGAGGCTGCCCAAGGTCCCATCCAACCTGGCCTTGGGCACCTCCAGGGATGGGGCAGCCACAGCTTCCCTGGGCAAACTGTGCCTCGTGCCTCACCACTCTCATAGTTAAGAAATTCTTCCTAATGTCTGGTCTAAATCTGCCCCTCCCCAGTTTATACCCTTGAGAAAGGCTATGTGGTAAAGTGATGATTTTTTGGGATGTACCTTTTATGAGTACATGCTTAAAAGCAGGAGCACTTAACTATGATTTGGTCTTCACACTTATGTAGCAAGTAGCTGTCTCCATGTACTGCTTCACAACTTTGCTCCAATTTAACCAACTTTTTTTTTTTTTCCAGGCTTGTCCTCTTTCCTCTGAGCTCAGAGTACCTCTTAAGGTGACAGCATTTATCATGTTTTAAGTTGGAGGGGAAGAAAGCTCAGACACCTTGTTCTGAAGAACGTATTTATATAAACACTGCAATGTACAAATTCCTCATCTCTAAATTCTAGCATTCTCCTTTTTTTCCCTTGAGTGCGAGGTTTGCAGGATTGTGTCTTTGCACTTCTTGTCTTGTTATGTGTATGTGTTTCCAAATTCCTGCTTGGTGTACGATGCCATTATTCCCACCAGCGGCCTGGTTGGTAATGGCGAGGTCATCATGTGTTAGGCATAAAGCTTTAGAGGCATTGATACCTGTGTCATACAATTAGAAGTAATTCTGGTAAACGCAACCTTTGCCTTGGTACAGATGTGTGAAACGTTTAGTTCCTGTAGTCTCTCTTGATTGGAGTTCAAGCTTTGCTTGAACAGTACTTGCAAAGTCCACCAAATCCAATATTTGCTGCAATGATTTTAGTATTTTGTTTTGGTTCAAGGGTTTTACAGCTTAGCTTGTGGGAGAAAAGACCACAATCACCAGCTACTGTCTTTTTGTTTGGATTTTTGAGGTTAGGAATATTATCTCTGTTTTATCAGCATGGCAAAAGAACACATTTTGAATTGATGTTTTTTAAGTTTCTTATTACAGGTTAGAACGACATAATCAGCCTGATGCTAAAATTATCATGTGTGATATAACTTTTTGTTGATATTTAGCCTTTTCCTTACTGTGACAGTAATGCCTGTATTAATGCACATATTTGTGTGAAACTAATTGGATCGCATGAAAATTTGAGTAATTATTTCCCTTCCTCACCTCCCCAAAAGAATGAAGAGTCAATATAAATGAGCTGCAGCAGAGTCCTGCAGTGCCCTCCAAAATCACTTACTGAATGTTTGTGTTTTATTCTGTATATAAAAAGGAAGATGGCAGTTTGCATTTTATTTATGTTTTAGAAATTCTGGTAAAAGTATTCTAGAAATGAGTTTTAATTTAACTCAGTATAATGTAGATTTGGTTATCTAAAAAAAAAATATCTGGGAAAAAAAGGCCTTTTATTTATAGATAATTTATTTGGATGTGAGAAAAAGAACAATGTAGAAAGGAACTTGATTTTATAAGTGGTGAACTGATAGTTGACCAAACTGTAGTTTGAAAGGTGGTGAAAATAGCTTGGTTACTGTAAATGACTCAGGCAGCAGTGGCCATGTGGAATGCAGTAGAGCGCAGATGAGAGCAGTGAGTGAAATGTCTGGGGCATCCAAAATGCAAATATCTGCCAGTTCTGGACTGACTTGTCAGTATCTTGTGCAAGACTATCTTTAGATATGGGTTGACAAATGTAAGCAAAAGTTATCTGAAAAAAATGTAGTTCCATAAGCGTGAAATTAGTACTCTTCCTACAAGTTACACTGAACACTTAGTATCCAGCAAGAACTGAGACAATAGCAGAGCTGCAGCTTCTGTCTCACCGTGAAGGCCAAGCATTCTTTTTACCAAAAGCGCGTAGCCAGAAGGTTGTACGTGGATCTCTTTGCCAAAGTTTAATTTGAGTTTACTAAGTTCATCTGGCATCATCTTGTGCTCTGCACAGATCCTTAGTGTTAAAATTCTGCATTTGTTGCCTTTGAAACAGAACAAAAGCAAGTGCTGTTTTCGTCATCAGGCACTGGATATGAAACATTTTGAAAAAGGTGTTAAAAGTATAAGCGACAAAACAGGAAAAGCTTAAAGATTTGTTTTATATATGCTATGGTCTTTGCACCTAAAAGAAACTTACTTTTCATGCTGTCTGTAACTTCTGTCACAGTGGTGAGTCTTCCTAGTACGTCTAATGCCCTGTTTCTACATAGCTCACTGCTTCTTTAGAAGTATTTAACATATGCCCTGAAGTGCCCCTTCTATCTGAATGATGTGTAGTCCCTGCATGTTTCCTGGAACCTCTGTTCTGGCCAGATCTGCTGGAATAAGATGCTATGACCACCTAACATTCTTTACTTGCATAGTGTTTTTGGTGTTGTGGTATGTTTTTTGTTCTTCTGAAGCTCCAATAATTCATTTAAGTAAACCTGTCATATTCTCATTTGGTACAGATGGCAGCCAAGCTTCTTCAAATAATGTCACTTCTCCCAATAATGGCTCTTGCTGGTGTGAGCCCTCTAATATATGTGCTTACAGAATATTTTTAAATGCTTGTTACACTCAATCCCGTATTGCTATAACTTCGAAATATGAAAACGTTGCTTTTTTCTGATTTTTGTTGTGTTTTCTGTATATCTGATTTTTTGATCCCTGGAACAGATTTCTGTTTCCCTGATAAAATCCATCTGCTGCTTAGGTGGCCTTGTCTATCTTTGTTACTGCAGCAGCTATGGTCTTAGTTCTTTATATTATAAAGCTTAAAATTTACTTTGTAAAGCTAAGTCGCTCTTTAAAAGATGTAACTTGCTGTCAGTAACTGCAGAGCTAATGATGTAGATACCAGAGGGGTGACATGATGTGATTTGTATGGTAACTTTCTTTTAACAGCAGCGTGCCTTCACATGAGAGCCTGCAAGTAATTTACCTGTTTCATCTGTCTAACGCTGGTGAAGTTGGTGATAGCACACTGTTCAGAAGCAAACTGCAATTCATTGACATCATGTGAATTCTTTTTCCACTTTCCTCCTCCCCCGATACAGTATCAAGTCACTGCATACCATCATTAATTTATGCCCTCTTCGGGGCATAGTAGTCATTTGATAAGATCTGCTTTGGTCTGCAGGGAAATTACTGGTGTTTCAATCGGCTAGAATGATAGCCAGAGAGAAGTATACTAGTTATTCTTGCTAGACAATTAAAAATCCTTAATACTCTTGATTTCCCTTGTTTTAAAAACATGAATTTGTTCCCTAGAGTGAAATATATTAGTTACAATTATAATGCCCTATATATGTGACAATTATGCTTATAATCCAGTCTGAAAATGGCTGAGCATATCACTTGCATTATTATTTCATGACTTTCTCTATATGATATTTTTCTTTTTAGAAGTATATTAAGTTTAGAAGTTACTCTAAAATTGGGTTTTTTTTGACGTATATTAATGCAATATATACCAAAGTATTTTATAAGTTAATATTTTTTTTAGGAGATGAAATATAGTTTAATGTCTTATAAAGTGGAAGTCTTGGTAAACAGTTTTGTGAGCAGTCCCTTTGTTCAATGAATAATAAGTTTTAGTTCATATACTACGGGACTTGGATCTACTGATTTAAAGGGAAAAAAGTACACAGGGGAAAAAAAACATCAATTGCACTGCTTCAAATCTGAGAAATGCTTATTTACCCTTTTAATTGGTACTGACACCCGGCTTCCTGAAATTTTAACCGTCAGTGCCTGTATTAGTTGTTTTCATCTAGATCCTATTCTTCTTGACCTGTGTGAGATGTACTTCTGCTGGGCTCTGGTTTAATGGCTGTGTGCAGTGTGCGTGATTGGACTTTGGTGTACCTGGTGGTGTGATGGAAGAGGGGGAAGAGTGTCTTGTTTGAAAACCCAGATCAGACTTCCTGATCTGGTTTGTGTTTTGTTGGACAGAAGATAATAAAAAATTCTCAATAGAACCAGAGACTTGGGAAAATGACTTGTGGAAATGTAGATGTAACTCCCCAGCCAATTCTAATTCAGCCTGAATTGACTCAGTTACTGCCAAAAACTATGATCTTGTACTCGCCTGCACTTTTCAGTGTAGCCTTTTGCTAGATGTGTACCAAAACACATCTTATCTCTGTGTTTTGGTAGCCTTTCAACAAACTTGGCTGAAAACTGCTTTTTCATTAAAGCTAACCTGCCAAAGAAGACATTTCAGGTTCCATTTGGGTTGGCTGTCTTGATCTGGGTCATCATGTCATCAGATGGCTGTTTGGTAACAGCATGTAAAAGGGCTGAGAGAGTGGGAAGGACCAAGACACTGTTTTCTCCAGCTGCTACTTGCTCCAGGCTAGCATACACATGGCATTATGCTCTAACAGTTTAACCATGAAGGGCAAAACTATGATTTTGTACACTGTTTGGATGTGCGTGTCCAAGTGCTTTTTCTAGGCAGATTTATGCTTTTGGGGTGTCAGGCCGCAGCATGTGATGGGGAGTTGTTTTTTTTCAAGTTGGTCACTTTCCAGTAGTGAGTTAATTGGAGGACCAGCTGAAGTCCTGTTAAAATGCAGTAGCGTGCAGCAGACTGTGATTCCGTAGTGGTGACTGCTACCTTCAGTGTATGGTACTGGGCTGGAGGTGGCTGCTTGGGGGGATGTGAGGGGGTCTAATGTGCCCAACTAGAGACTCTGACGCTAGGCTTGTGTGCATTGGTGATGCCTCTCTGAAATGCTATAATTCTTGTTTCACAAAACTGCAACAAGAAGGAATGCTTAAAGACTCCATTAAGGAAGTTATATGTGGCATATGGATTAGTCCTGGCCTGTACTGTTCAACTTCTGTAACCCATGCAAATCCAGTATGCTGGTATAGCTTTTGTTTCTCTGTGATTAGCTTAGTAAAGTTTATGCAAGTCTGACTGTGACCTGGGCAATAAGTTTACTAAACTTTCACTTCCTTCAAAAGAAAAAGGAAGTTTAATCAAAATTGCCGTATGAAGATGACCAGGAATTCAGAAGTATTTTGTTCTCCAACCCGTTGACTCACTTGGGACTGTTAATTCCAAGAGAGTTGTTGGTTTGCTGTGAATTAAAGTAGTGCCTAAATACGACAGAGGTTGAGTGAAAGCTGTCTTTTAAGGGTTTAGATCTAGATAGGTGAAGGAGACAGTTTTGCAGATGCGAGTGCAGGAGCAGTATTTTCCAAGTTGTCAAATGTTTTTATTAATGCACCAGCCTCTTCAACCTATGAAGGTTGGTTGATAAACATCCTCTATTACTATAAACATCCTCTTGACCATCTGCCAACTAAGGCCTGAAAGGAAGGAGAGGAAGGTGGGGCCTTTTATTTGAGAGTGTGTTTTAAGGCAGATATCCCATTATGTGTGGATTTTACTGAGAAACAGATGGTTTATGAAATCAACTTAACAAAAATGCAGCGGCAAAAAAAAAAAAAAAATGCTTTTGAGTCCTGCAGGTGATATTTGTGCTGTGAATATAAGGGTGTTTAATTACCATTGTTAGTGTTTCCTTAAAGGTAGATGGTTTGAAAGCCTTGCCCTTGTCTTCGAGAAATACAACTTATATTTATGAACTTTTAGAAGTCCACAAAAAAATCTGAAGGAAGAGAGGCTGTACACAGCGGTTTCTTGAAGTAAGGGGTTCGGCATCTTGCTGTTTTCCCATTTCTTCCTCTTTCCTACCAGATATGGGCACAATTGTTGCCGAGTTAGTGAATGTGAATCAGAATTCGAATAGGTGGAAAATGAAGTATAAACACAGCACACACATGCTGATAGGCAATTTCTTAAGAGGAAAGTTCCTATAATATTCTCTCAGTAGCCAGATTTATTTGGTGTTCATTATCACCCAGCTAAATTGGTCTTCCATTACACTGAGCATGTGTTGGGGTGTTTTTTTTGTGTGTGTTTTTTGTTTTTTTTTTTTTTTTCTTTTGGGGTGAACTGGCTTGGAATAGTGTTTACCTTGGCTTTGCTTAGAGAGTAAGGTCGCCCCAGGGCCTCACAAGAGTCTCTGGTGCTGTCACTTGCTGCAAGGAGGAAGGGTTTCAAGACTTGAGTGGTGACGTCACTCATCTGCAAGGTTTGGTTTTGTTGTGTGGTTTTTTTTTTTGTTTATTTGTTTGTTACCTTTACTTGGGAGAGTTGTTTTGTTCTAGTAATGCTGACATTCTTTATTTACCTGTTTCCAACTACAGCTTTATAGCTGTTTCTTTTTCCTGAAATGATTCTTTCATACGGGCTCTTACTAGTTGCTGTGCAGTTAGTTAAGATTTGATTGGCAGCATATTAAGATTGATTTTCTGTAACTTTTGTAACACAAAACTAACTGACATGCTTGAGTGAGAACAGCAGGAAAGCACTGTGTCTGTGAGTACATGCTATCCTGGTGGCTTTGTTTGGTAAAGGTAGTTCTCTGTTGGAGCCTTGTGCTATCTTGATTTTCCTGTCCTGTCAGCAAAACGGTGTCTGCAGCCTGCTGCCTTGTGCAGGGATCACAAAGAGCATTCCTTTGGATAAAAGCAAACCTCTCCCTTTGGAGAAGTGCAATTCAAGTAACAGTTGAGTGTTTGGGTGAGGTTTGTGATTGGAGAGGTTTTCATGTGTTGAGTTTAGATTTGAGGAAAGGAACCATTACGTGTGTTTCACTGATACCTAAGTATTTCAGAAAGTCAAGGAGATGTGACGAATACTTGTGGTCAAGATATTTTGGGTTTGAA
Organism: Cuculus canorus; assembly: GCF_017976375.1. Taxonomy (NCBI): domain Eukaryota; kingdom Metazoa; phylum Chordata; class Aves; order Cuculiformes; family Cuculidae; genus Cuculus; species Cuculus canorus. The sequence goes on along the minus strand of NC_071405.1, from coordinate 55,397,299 downwards.
AACTATCCAGAACTGTAAATTGAGGCCCTGCTGCAATGTAAGAAAAGAACAAGTGAGCAGTGTGATAGGACACCCTTCTCTTCTGGAGTAAAGCTGTGTTGACAGCTTTTCCATGGTGTCTTACCAGCTATTTTGAATAAACCAATCTATCTGGAGATAATGTTAGTAAAATTTAGAAATGTGTTAAAAATCTGTGCATCTCTAGGGTGCTGTGTGAACATGACTGCAATCCTATGCTGAGTGTGTTTGTGCTGTATGGTTTCATCACTGTGAAACGGAGTGCTGTTTCCCTAACACACTGGCTTTATGTGGCTGTGGTTGTTAAGACCCTGGTGATGGGGCACTCCTTTTAGGTCATCTTCCCAAGTATATGATATCCTCTAAATTATCATAAAAATGCATACCTCTTTATCTGAAAATCTTCCCTTGTCAAGAAAAGACCTTTCTGTTTACAGAATCAAAACTACAGCAGCTGATTATTCTGTACCCAGATACTGAAGTGATATATGGAATAGTGGATCCCTGTATTCTGAATTTCAAATACCTTTTCATTTAACATGCCACTAATACTATATTCCAAATATTTAAAATTTGGGCAGCAGAAAGTTCTTGTATGTAACTTTTAGATAAACATTTGTGACTTGTATAAAAACTAGTTCAGAAGAGCAGTTTTACATATGAATTATGAGATTACTCTCCACAGGTCAGGAGAAGATCCGTTAACAGAGTGCACCAGTCAAAACTGATTTGATTTCTTTCCCATCTATGGGACATCAGGACTGCAGAAGCTCATCTTCAATTCTCCTTACATCAGTCATGCTAAAAAAGGGAACTGTGCCGTGTGTGGTAACTAAATCTGCTGCAGCTTTCTGAAATGTTTCTGCTGAATCTCTTGGAATAAGATTCAAACTATATCCAAACCGAACTTTGGAGTGTATTGGCAGATTTGATGCTTGCTTGTTCCTGGTAAAATTAGTATTTTAGATAAAGTGCAGGTGTGCTTTTCATCAAACTTAATGAATAGTTATCTGGAGTAACTATTAAAGCAAATCATAGAATGCCAGGTTGGGAGGGACCTCAAGGATTACCTGGTCCGACCTTTTTAGGTGATAAACAGTTTAAATGAGATCACCCAGCACCTTGTCAAGCTGAGCCTTAAAAGTGTCCAGTGCAGAGGAACCCACCACTTCCTTGGGGAAATTATTCTGACTTTTAAGTGTTCTCATGGTGAAAAACTTTCTTCTGGAATCTGATCAAAATCTCCTCAGGAGGAACTTATAAGTTTTTCCTATTACCCCTTGTCTTCTCCATGTGGCTCCTTGTAAAAAGGGAGTCTCAATCCTCTTGGTAGACACCCTTTTATGTACTGGTACATGGTAATAAGGTCTCCCCTAAGGCTTCTTTTCTCAAGGCTGAACAAATGCAGCTCTCTCAGCCTTACTTAATATGGTAGGTTTCCTGGGCCTGTGATGATCTTAGTGGCCCTTCTCTGGACCCTCTCCAGCCTGTCCGCATCTTGTACAGTGGGGACCAAACCGGAATGTAGTACTCCAGGTGCAGCCTGACAAGCACTGAGTGGGATAATGATGTCTTTATCTCTCCTGGTAATAACCTTCTTGATGCACCCCAGCATCCTGTTGGCCTTTTTTGCTGCTGCAGCATACTGTTCATTCATTTTGAGCATGTTGTTCATCAAGACCCCCAGGTCCCTCTCCACAGAGCTTCTCTCCAGCCAGGTAAAAGCCTGTCCCAGTGGTGTGAGGTCTTTTGTTCTGGTGTCTCTGAGCTTAGCCCTCTCTTCGCAATTGGTGTTGCGGCTGTATTGGATGTGATCTGTATTTTCCTAGCAAAATGGAGATTCCTCCCCCTCCCCCCCCCCCCGCCCCTTGGAAACTCAGGGTGTGGAGGTGTGGCCATGCCAGCCCTGACATGAGCCCATGCGGCCCATGGAAGGCTGCATCTTTTTTTCTGGCCTTCCCCGGTAACAACTTAGCTGCTCCTTCTTTACCCCTTCCACTTGCAGATGTATGCAGCTCCAGGCTAGGTTGAAGTGAGGGGTCAATCCTGCTGAAAACCAACACTTTCAAAGAAGAGAGGAAGAGAGTTGTCCCCGACCATCAGTATGCACCTGCTTTATAACGGGTTTGACTGTCCTTTTATGGCCTTAACAGGATGTTTCTGAAGTCAGCTGTCACTTAATGATATGTCTGGGTTTTTCTAATAGGCAGAATTTGTTTAAGTTGTGCTTGTGTCCCATGTCCCTGCTCTAGATTGTTTGAATTCCAAGGGATGCATTACTAATGTTCTCTTTTGCATGTTTGCCTAATCCCATCGGAAGCTGACCATCATGCATTTGTAGTAGTGGCACTATCACGTTGTTATGATTGGGTAAAATAATTTAAAGCCTACCTTAGGCTCTTCATTGCAGTGCTTGTGGAGGCTAAAGATTATATGATCCTATGGATTTTCAAATTGGGTTTCCAAATATATCAGGAAATAGAAATTTGCTGTTGGTTGATTCAAATGGCCACGGTGCAGCTGAAATGGTCTTCTCTGTAGAGTGTTTTCCTATTTGTGAAACAGTTTCAAGCTTTGTGTGTTTTCAAAGCAGTGCATTTAGAAACTAATCTTGAAATTGAAAAAAATTCAAATAAAGCTTGCTGGGTTTCACTGCTGGCATGCAGGCAAGCTTTTTTCAGATAGGAATAATGTTGACAGTCTTGGAATAATTACTTGTCAGTGGGTTTGTTCTTGTTTAAGAGAGTAACCATAATTTTTTTTTTAAAAAAGACATACCTATATCTATGTATTCAAAGGAATTGCATCATATGGAGTCCATAACTTCTACCTAGCAGTGCTGATGCCTAGCTCTCCTGTTAGTATAGCTCACTGAGCTGTGCAGCATTTCAGTTGTCTGATAGGATTGGACAAATATTTTTATGAAAAAAATAAAGGACGGTGTGTTAATTTTTTTCCCCCTTTAGATTTATAGTCACTTTATTTTTATCTTCAGAACGTAAACCTTTGCTGGTACATTTATTTGAATGAATCACTGGAACAGGCTTTTTCTCAAGGCTTTTATTAGAAGAGAGTAGTCATGTTCTGCTCTAAAGGATATCGGGAAGCAGGTGAAGAATTGATTTGTTCCTGTTTATTCATGACTGATGGACAGTGACTCAAATGAACGAGAGCACAAGATGCCATTTGGATTGTGAAATTGCTGAAAACGTTCATTAGTAATGGGTACAGGTTTTGTGTTTCTGTTACTAATTCTCCTTTTATACTTGATTTTTTTAGCCTGGCATAGGATTAGAGATTTTTCTGCTCTTTAATGGAAATCTTTGGCGCACAGCGTGTATTTGATTAAGCAACAGACCTGACCAGTGGGTGCTTCTCAGTGGTGGCTAAAAAGAGTGCTTCTGCTGTGATGGAGATGAGCTGCCAAGAACACGGTGGCTACCTTCTGGAGGAGTGCTACTGCTGGCGGCGGCGTCGTGCCTCTGCCACGGAGTTTCTATTGCTTGGGAAAAAAAATGCCAGACATTCATTACCAGGCTTCCTAATTGCCAATGTTATGCCTGTCCTCCACTCTTTCTAGTCTTATGTTCTGTAACATCTGTAGGTTCTGCAACTTCTGTAACTGCTGTTTGATTGCATTGACCTGGTGCTGCAGGTTTGCAGTCACCAACATTGGAACCTTTCCTTAAAAACTATCTTTTGGTAGAGTAAAAGTAAACTGCATCTAAACAAACAAAACCCTCAACAAAACCTCCATTCTTACCTTTATACTATGGCATTATAATAAGTAATTTCCATTTTCGCTGTTGTACTTCTAGGTTGTGGATTTCCTCAGGACTAATGAATACTTACTGAAGTGTGGAATCTCAGTTTGTGGCAACATGGAAATGTTCTCCTAATTCATTAAGAACCTCGCCTGTTTCTTTCTTTCTTCATAATCTAATTCCCCTTGTTAACAAATTTCTTATTTTCTTGCCTAGAACTGCATTTTCTTTAGAAACAAGGGTTTCTTGATATTCCTATTAAAATTATCATTTGTTCAGTAGTGGATTTTTCTCTGTATCCAAGGATGTTAGTTACGAAGTGGTTTAAGTGTAGTGTTCATAGATGAACAAGTACGGTATGTTAGCCCCCTCCCGCTGCTGAAAATAATAGCAAAAAACCTCCTGACTGCCTTATCTCTGACTCCTAACTTGGGTCTAGTCTTGTATCTTGTAATTACTCATTTACCTTCTGACCCTGGTACTTCTAAAGATGATGTATCTAGTGTCAGTCTGCATCAATATGATATGTCTTATACAACATGCTGTCCATCAATACATCAGGTACTTGCTTTTACAAAGACCAGTTTTCGTAAAACTCTTTACTGTCTATCAAACCTACCTCAGAAATTAATTAAAAATATCTAAATTGGTCTACCTGCTTGTACTAAAAAAAAAGGTTGGAAAAAACAGACACGCAAAAATCACTTTAACAATAGAAGAAAAAGTGTAAACCAGATTCTCGGCTATACCTGTTCATTCTGGGCACAAGTGGTTTAGTAATAGTGAGACCACCTTGAGAAAAATGTTTGATTAAGTATGTGGCACATTTATGTGGATTGTCTAATTTTTCTGGCCTTGAGCTCAACAGTTGAAGCTGGGAATAGACTTTCATGAATCCTTAATATTTAGCTGTATTAATAGTCTGTGGATTCATAAGGCACATTCTTGCATTTCTCTGTTGGTTTGCACTTATTAAAAGCAATAAGTTCAGTGTGTTCTGTAACTGTCTTCCTTTTCTTCCCACGGATGAATGAGCACCAAGTTCTCAAAATGTTATATCTCATTTTACTACTGAAACTGCAGCAACTTTGGAATGGACGGGAATCAAGGCAGATTGCAAAACTTGTCTCTGCAGATAAAAAAATCTAGCGTTGAAGGGTATGCTGTTGTTCATGGCTGGGCATGTAGGTGGAGAGAAGTGATATTAGCACTGAATTTTCTTTATTGTGTGTAGTTTTGCTTATATTTGTTGAAATGCAAAAGTAGCTGGTTCTGCAACTCAAATCCTTTCTCATTTGAAAATGAATATAAAATCTAATTTGTTTTTCCTTCACTCTCCATCCTTGGAGATCTATCAAATTACTGTCTGTTTTAGATTCAAGCTCTTCATGGAAATTAATCATTCTGACCCCTGTGAAGTAACTGTTATTTTCATTAATGGGAAAATTGCAGAACAGACAAGTAAAATTGCTTGTTTGAATTATGCGGGGCTCTTAGACGTGCGGTCAAATTGCTAAACTCTGCCTGTTTCCAATAAATTCTTTACCAAACTTCTTTTATGTAAGCTGTAATAATACTGATGCTGTCTAAGCAGACAGAAAAATGCTTCCTTGTTTCTTGAAGAGTTGCATGACCAAGAGGATAAGCTATATCTTGAAATGTGGGTAAGTGAACTATCTGTTGAGAAGAGTACAAAGCAGTTTGTAATTTTCCTGGGAAAGCAGTCAAAGTACCCTTTTAAATTTTATCTTAAGCTGGCAAAGAGCTGGAAGGTCCTTTTCATGGCCAGAGCAACCCCCACTCTAGTGGAAATTACCATCTGCCAAGTGAGTCAAATGGAGATGGAGACGTAAGGTGCTTGTGTTTTATGAAATAACAGATTACTGGTTCCCATGATATGCAAATATTAAAGAGGCTTCTCCATTGAAAATGGAAGCCTTGGGTGTGATACAAAATATCTTGAATTAATTTTGTCTCTTTCAGAAGAATGGAAATAGAGTTCTGTTTTATCTCAAAAGTGGTGCGGATGAGTATTTTCTTTTCCTTGAAGGAAGGCTTGTAACATAGGAAAGCAGAAGTTTGGTTACATATGCAAAAATCTTTATAGCTAAAGAATTGGCTTCTGAATTATAGTTGAATATTGAATTGGGGGTAGAAGATATGATTTATGGAGTGTGAAACTTCTTGGAGATTACTAGGATTTTCAATTTGACAGAATTTCAAAGCCTTAGAAGACTGAATAAATTCTTCTCAACAGAGTGGAATCTTTCATATTCTCCTGGATATTCTAAAACTATAGTAGTATAGTTAGTGCTTCTTAATGAATTTTACGTGCAATATACTTCTATAGAACTTCTATTGTGACTGCCTTCTGCATCAGGTGTATGGTGTACATTTCTATTGTGCTGTGGAGGGGTATGGGGTGGAGGCTTATAGAAGTGGTGCTCACAGCACATACGCAGTTAACAGAAATCTGCATTTGGATATTCTTGGCTTAAACGCTTTATTGTGGTAAAGCACAAAATAGTGGAGTTTATGCAATATGCCAATATATTGTGAAAGAGTGATTTTTTTTTTTTTAATTGAAAATGTGATTTCATGCTTTGTGCGCTGACATGTGTTAGTACCTGTCAGTGGAAACCTGTTGTATCAGTGTGTGCAGCTGCAGTTCAGTAGTGGTGCTTCATGGCTTTTACTTTGTTCACTGTTGGGCAGTTCTTTGCCTTTGTTTTGGGCATCTAATTTCTCTAGCTAGGGTACTGTTGCTTGCAGTATGTGTATATTGGCTCATAAAAGTACTGATGAAAGCTTTGATATGAAGAGAAGTTGTGGTCTTTTGCCATGGGTGCTAGAAGTTGAAAGACTAACATTTCTGACTGCCAATTGGCTCCTGATGACTTTGAGCAACTCCTTTTCTTTCTCTTGCCTTAATTTCCCTTTCTTTGTGTTTGGTTATATGATATTTACCTTATCTGCAAAGCACTTTGAACCCTTAACAGTGGAAAGCTTCCTAACAATGGCATATTCTCATGGTGCTTCCTCTATTTTCATGGACAAACAGCTCTACAATTCCAAACACAGATAACAGCTCCATTTTTGTATTTCTCTTAACAGTAAGTAGATTGAAACTATATATGAAAGAAGGAGAGGGGGAAGAGCAAAATGGAAAAGGAATTGAGCTATCAAATTGTGAATTTGCAGATTCCTTGCTGAATTTGCCCTTTATGATTGCTCTGCCAGCATTTTCTGCATAGGTTATTTGTTATTTGCTTGTCCGCAATAACACCTGTGATGGAATGTCCTGTCCTCCTATAGCTTAGCTGTGATGGGAAGCTAGGCTGAAAAACAAGCAATAGGAAGACCTTTCTGAAGAGAAAAAATAGCTTTTGAGAAAGGAATATTGGACAGCAAAAAGGGTCACTGCTTCATGTAAGGGGACAAAAAAACGTGTGTTTGGTGTTGGTTTTCTCCATTAGCTGCTTTAAAGTATTTACTGTTGTCAGGAATAACTCCAAAGTTCACGTTTTCGTGGTTGTGCTCTAGTTTCACTTGGTTAGTTCAGCAATTAACAAAAGCATTAGCTCATAGGTGAGAACAGTCAATAGTATCTTCTTGGTACAGGTATTTCACTTGTAGGATGTGCAGTTATATTAAAGGTAAATACAAAACCATTTATATGCTATTAACCATATGCTGTGTGTCTAGAAAAACTGGCCTCTTTGTGAAAGCGTGTAAGCCGTGGTGCTTGTGAATAATCAAGAAAGACTGTGGCGTACTGCAGTAAAATCATGATGTGAACATCAGAAGGAGCTTTTTCAAGTAAAATGATGTACCATTCCTCCCTTTAAAAAAAAGTGTTAAGAATTACTGTAATTGACTCCTATTGACAGAGCAGCAAAAGAGTTAATGAATTAAATGCAATGTTACTAATTTTGATTGATACCATATAATTATGATGTCAAGGGTATTCGAACTTGTGTCAGGCTTCTAGTTTATCCTTGATAAGAGGGGGAAAAAACCCATACAAAATGAGAAAACCCAGACCCTCACCCAACCTGTGCTCAATCTTTCTTCCTTTAATATCTGGGAATACCCTTTCCTATACTGCCATTTTACAGAAAGGTGTATAAAGGTAACAAGGTTTCACTGGTTCAGCTTTCTTCCTTGTTAGTAGCATCTCTCTGAGAAATCCTTGAAGGTCTTAGTGTTGGAAAAGCAAAAGGTAGGTACTCTCTCTGATTTTTGATGTCAGTAGCAGCAGAGAATCCCCTGACAGACCTCTGTGCTCTTCTAGGTTTTTTTCTTTCCTATTAACTTAAGTCTGACTGCAGATCTTAGAGCCTGGCAATGAAGGCAGCCTTCCAAAACACCTTGAGCTGTTCTATTCTTGCTAAGAAAAAATAAAACTTCGTTTTACTTAGAAGTGAAATTTATGGAAAATACTGGAGATCAGATTATTCTGGCAGCGACTTATAGAGCAAATATTCTTTAGTTTGACAAGCTGAGTGTGAAAGGATAGGCTTTATTAGGATGCAGATTCTGTTTGTGATTCATTTGTTGTGTAATAGTTTAATACGTTTTTGGTTTATTAGCGTTTTACATGTATTAGTGTGTAGAGAGGCTTTATCAGTGTGTCAGAAATAGCATTTCACTATTCACCAGAGTGAAAGGAAAGGTGGCTATAATTTCAAAGTTCAGTAGGAGTCTATATAACTTCTTTTATAATAAATGACTCCAGTTTTCCTAGAATAAGAGATTTCAATTCTTAACTACTTATTATACACCATTTTTTTTTTTTATACTTGTTTCTACATCACCTTAATTCTTGTCTTGCTTCTGTGGTTTTTGCCTTTTCATGTTCATTGGTTTAGATCCTCCATTCTTTTGGAAGTTTACTGCTGCTGCTCCTTTTTGGTCCGTTACCCCTTCCTGACCCAGAGGAATTTGTGCCTCAATGATCTTCAGGAGTGTGTTTTGTGTTTGAAGAGTAATCTGTTTGGCTGGAGCTGAAACTCAGGACTGTGTGAAAGCTTTGGTTAGGAGATGGCCTTCCAGCACTACTGCTCTATAGGCTGTTCTTGGTTTTGGCAGTGAACTGTGAGTACAGGAATTCAGTGATCTGCTGGGTGCGGAGCTTTGAAAATACCAACGTGAACTCTCAAGGGGATTAGGTGCTGAAGTCCTGTCTCCTTGTGACTGGGGTTTGCAAAATAAGTTGCATGCTGATGTTTAATGCCATGGGAGCAGCTTCATCTTCTTTTCCCTGCAATGCGTCATCCCGTGTTTGTTGAAATTCATTGGTGAAATTTGTCCTAGCTTTCTTCATTCCTCTGGTAGTAATTACTTTAATAATTGGCTAACACATGTATGTCAAAAGCCTTTTGTTTTTATTATGAGGGGAAAGACAGATCTATTAAAAGTATTTTCATATCTTTATGATGCCATGAGAATGCTCTAGGTAGACTTCTTTGTTTAGAAATTACAATGTGTGCAGGTAGTGCCTTTCTAAAGAAAACTGGGAAGGATATTTTCCATTGATGCTCATTTCTTCTTTGAGAGCCTGGATTAGTTAATAGCACATCCTGAAAGGCCTGCTTAGTGGACTGAAGGCTGTGTAGGCTAAGAAGGAAAATGAGTTTAAGTACCTGACAACGAAACACCTGGATTTCTTGTAGCTGTTTGTTCAGCAGTTTTGAATACTGTTAAATTCTGCTGAGAATAAATGCTAGTTATTCTTAGTGTTTCTAGAGAGCATTCTCTTTCCCCTTCTGTTTTTGAAAAGGCTTTGGCTACAATTTCGTTACTTCCTAATGTTATTAATTATATAAGGCTTCTAAAGCTTTGAACTGCTTTTCTGCAGGTGATTTGCTGCTCCAGGAGAGTAGCTTTTGCAGGATGCAGCAAAGAAGTGGCAGATGCTGAAATCGGTAGGATGAATCTGCAAGGATTCCTCATCTTGCTTGTAGTACTGCATATTGACATCTGAAACATAGCAAACAATCCTTTGAATTCTACTCAAGTAACATTTTAGTTCTTCCAAAGGTGGTGTTAAGAAAATATCCTTTTTCAGTAGAACCAAGTTCTTTCTTCCCTCCCCCTTTATATACGCCTACACCGCTGTTTTTTCTGCTCTGCAAGTGTGTTTTTTCTCACTCTCTCTGCTGTGTAGGCAGCCTTCCCAATCACAATTGAGCTTCACAGGCAATCTTTTACAAAAAAAACAACCACAAGTTATCTTTACGCAGCAGGTCTATAATTTAACATGAAAGAAAATGGAGAATTCTGGGTTAGAATTATGATGCTTCTTAGTAATGCTGGAATAGGTAAAGAATTTTGCCTTAAAGGAAACAAGGAAAATTTTTCTTGACCAGAAGGGCATCACTTGCAGAAATTTATCTGCTGCCCAAAATGTCAGTAGCAATCACAGACAGGTAGGTTTTAACCCTTTTATTTGCTTCTTTAGACTAGATTATAATTGAACTTTCCTACCCCAGTATTAGAATGTGTTTCTACTAGAAAGAGACCAGCTCAGTTTATTTGTACTATGAAAGTTAAAATGCAGTTCTTCCTGAAATGTTACTTTATTTTAAACTTAATTTTAGGTATCGCTTTTGTGGCGCTTGATAATTTTTGTTATTTTTGTTTTCACTGCAGCTCTTTTCATGATAGTTCTTGTTTTTCCAAGGTCTAAATTTTAAATCCTATATTGTAATTGGCCTAAACTGATCTTGAAATAAAAAAAGCAACCCTGAAAGCAATTTTATTAATTGCTTAAAGGAGAATAGCAGTAGTTACTTTATTGAGCTCTGTTGATAATGCTCTCTGGCACTTGATAAAGAATTTTGGTTGATGCTAATGTTCTTGCTACTAAGTATTCAAGCATTTTTTGACTCTTTCTAGAAACATCTGATGGAAGAATAGAAATGGGTGACTGGGAAATTATTTGCTTATCAAGCTATCAAGTTTCAGAAATTGTTATAATAAAACAGATGGCACTTTTAGCATCATTTTATGTGCAGCTTAAGCTGGCATTGCAACTGAAAGCAGCCATCCTTGTCTGCTTACCCCATCCTGTGCTTTTTCTGCCTCCTGTCAGCACAAGTGCTTATGTAGCTGTGCAGTGAAGTACCTTGGGAAAAACAATGTTGGAGAAATGATCTAGATCTTCTCCAGTCTCCTTATTTAGAGTTGCTTTTAATCTGTCTCATTTTGATATGCTTTGCCACATCTCCTCTAACGTGTGAGCTTCGTGGGAGCAGAAGAAGAAAAAAAATGCAGCGGTGCTATGTGCGCTGCCTCCAGCTTGTGCCTCTGCAGAGTTCTTGGGAATGCAATATAGATCTCCATGGTTACATCTGTTTGCCCAGTCTAATTTTAGAGGGCTTCTTTCACCTACAAATGGAAACCGTTTGCAGCAATAGACAGAGGCTAGACGTTAAGGCTAATGTTGAAACAATATAGATTTTATTACGGGACCTGGTAAATAGGAAGGACCAGCTTTGAAACTTTTGTCCCTGCTAGTCTTGAAGATGTCTTAGAGGACTGCATTTGGTGACTTAAATTCACTTGTGCTCTCCCTTGAATTCACTTGTGTTTGATGTGTGATGTGGCAGGGAGGAAAGAAGCAGGCCACAGCACTGCTAAACGTCCACTTTCTTTCAGAGGTAACCAAATGTTTGTTTAATCTTCAAATGCCAGCTGAAAGAAAATAACTTGGTTCAGAGGAACAATAATAAAAGAAAGGTTGGGATTGTTACAGTGAGAAGCTTTTCATCCAGACTTTCTGAGATGACTAAGTTTAGCTGCAAAACTTAGTAGGTTTACAGTTTCATAAGTCTTCATTGTTGCTTCTGGCTTCCTACAATAATTTCCACAATACCATTTACCTTTTGAAAAAAATTGCATATTTCATCCCTTCATTTCCTATTTAGATGTTGTTCACACATATGGTCTTTCTGCTTCTAGGTTTCACTGTGATATGATTCATCTGAAGCTGGTTGTGACAGCCTCCAGGAGTTTTTGATAAAGCTGCACATGCCTGCCTTCTCAGGAATTTGGATAGGTAAGGGTGCGTGTCCCACTTCCTGTACTGTCTGACAGTCACCCTTTGGAGTAGTGCTGGTTGCCGCAAAATTGGTGTTGGCTTTATGACTGCTGATAGCATGTGGTGGTTCATACAATGCAGAAGGGGGTGGTCTCGAGCAGAATGGTTTACCCGGGTAGGCTGGCTGCCACCAAGTGCCAGACTGCATCCCAGTCTGTTGCTGAATAAGTCCTCTATACACAAGAGCTTTTTTTCAGGAGGGAGATGCATGGGAACTAGATGGCTGCCCCCTCCATGCTTTCTACTAGGTATTTGTAGAAGCGTTTGTTAAAGCAGGTTGGACTCTTTTCAGGCTGTGACAGAATGTCTGGCTTTGTCACGTTTTCTAAAACACAGTAGTTCTTGTAGGTGGTTTCTTTTAATCTGCTTGTGAAACTAAACTCGTGTTGTGTGGAAGAAAGTGCTGATTATTCTAAATGTGCCTAATTCTTGAAAAGGACTGGCTTTTAGTACATTATCTATCCATTCACAGAGAAATTTAATATACTTGTAGGGAGTTTGTGAGAACATGAAAGGGATGCTGCAGTTCTACCTGTGCAGCCTTACCCACTGGCTTGTATCAAATACAAGTTGTTTGCTGTTGTGTAATGATCTGATTCAAGATGGATCAAGAAGGCTGGAAGATTGCAGTGTTTGGTTTTGGTGGGTGAAGTGGGGTGAAGGGGGAAGGAATGGGGAGCAGTGGAGTTGGTTTTGTGAAGATGGGCACGGGTGGATTTGTTGTCAGACAGATCAACTTCCTGAATTAACATGTTGTGTAAGCCATAGTGCTGCCTGAAGGGAGGGCACTAGACTTACTGAGGACCACAGAGAGAACAGCATTGAGATCTGAAGTTGTATCAGTTTAAGCTGATTTGCAACCAGGCATTAAAAACGCAGAACTGCTGAACAGATTTCAATGCTCTTTTTGTTAACAAATCTAGAAAGCTATAGGTGTAGGATGTGCAAAAGAGATCCAGTCTGGAGGTGGCAAGCAGTATAACTATTGCTGCTAAAGAAAAAACCCTCCCTTGTAACATGAGTTCATCAGTCTGTGGGACTGTTTCTTACTTGAGAGAAGGATCTGCCCTGTAGTTGTTCTACTGAAAGTGTCAATTTAAATTTGTTCTCCTGAAATACTGTCGGCAACGCTGCACTGTGTCAATAGAGGCCTGCTTAGCCTCTGGGGTTTTATTTGTTGTAGCAACAAAACCTTTCCTTCAGAGAATATAGATGTTGGAAATAAACGTGTTTTTGCAGAAAAGCCCTTGAAGAAGGCTGTTTTAATTATTTTATCTTTTCCCTTGAATCATCTTGCCTTTTGTCTTGGCGCCATCTTTAGTGTTGATTTTTACATGCGATCATTGTTTTGAATTTCTTCAGTATGTAACTCTCAAAGTTACAGTCAGAGGAGAAAATATTGTGTCCATCTCTTTCCCACCACACCATACCAAAGTTTGTTTTGATTTTGAAGTCTGTGGTCCCAAGAGATACGTTTTGATCCTAAACACCTTGTAGTGGGACACGAACAGTGAAAAAGGGCCGACTTCAGTGATGGAGTAAAAGCAGTCTTTTAGCTAGGAACTTAACTTACTAGTGGAAAGTGACCAGTTTTCCCCCCTGCTAGTTTGGATTCCACAGCTTGTATGTTTTTGTGGCTGTGGGTTTGTGATTTTTGTTCTTTGTTTGTTTTTTTTGTTGTTGTGCTTTCTGTTGTTTTTTTCATACACTTTCCATAAAGAATGTCTAAGCAATTAAACTAACTTTGCCAGTGATGGTGGCACCATGTTATACCACTGAAATATTCATATTAAGTTGGTGGTAAGTTCCTCTTTATTATGCACATGCAGTTCTTGTTTACTAATGGAAATTGTTTCCCACTGGAATTTTTTAAATTGTTAAATTCTCACTCATAACTAATCTATTTATACAATTTTTATTTGTTTCACTAGTAACAGTTGTGGTTGTTTATGAGTTCATAAGCTCATGATCCTATAGACCCAGTCTTGCTTACTGAAATTCATGAACAAGTTTTACAGTTAGAGCCAGTAATAAGGCCTGGCTGAGTGAGGTGGGATCAAGGTGGGAAGGGCATTGCCTTCGGTGTTCCTTGATCTTTCACAGGGACATGTTTAAGAGCACCTAGTGCTGTGTTCCCTGTGATGAGCAGCTGTATGGGTACTGTTTCTCTGAATGGCCAGAAGGAGATGTACAGAATTGTTCCTTTCGTACGTGTCACAGTTTAGCCTCAGCCTGGCTAATTTTGGCAGCTAAAACCATGCAGTTGGGTCTTCAACTCTCTTCCTGCCCCACCCAGGGAAAGGAAAATAAGAGGAAAAAGACTTGCAGATTGGAAACTACAACCACAGCTTTACTGAAATGATGATAATAAAGTAATGAAATATTTACAAATATATGAGATTGTGCCCCAACCCCACCCGTCTGACTATACATCACCACAAATACTGTAGAGCCCACAGGAGGGAAATGGGTCTGCAGTTAGGAGGGAGTTGAGCTCAGGAACTGGGTTTGGGAGCACATGGATCTGGGATCAGGAACAACCAGACAGACGAGGTCCTCGTTGGCCATCACGGAAGAGGGATGAAAACCTTGTGGTCTCTCAATTTTATACCAAGTATGATGCAAATGGGATGGAATACTCTGTTGGTCAGTTTAAGGTCACCTGTCCTGTCTGTCTTTCTTTGAAAGGGCTGTCCTTTTCCACCAGCACGAGGATGGCTTTGGTTACTATAGGGATAAGTATAAGCATTGGCTTTTCTGCATACCAATACCCTGTGTTATCACTTCCAGGGAGAACACTGAAAGCATGTAGATTGCTTTCAGAAAACAAAGTTATTTAGAGTGACTGAGTTAACAGTCAGAAAACTGACTCCTAATCTAACTCAAACCTCAACTATATGTTTTGTAGGCTTTCATTTTTAAAAAAAATTTCCCCAAGGCTTAGTTTGATTGTGCAAAAGGTTTCTGTTATTAGCATTGTGTAGGTCTGTACTTAAAGCTGTTTTCCTAAGGAATCTGAAGAAAGTTAGGAAAAAAACCCTGCAATTAGTGCTTACAGTCTTGGCCTCCTTAGGTGGTGTTTGAGGAGAGCATGTAGGTATCTTGTATGCATACACATACCTGTGCATGCATGCAGCTGAGAGACAAAGGGAATAGGGGTATTAGATGCATGTGCATTCTGAAGTTAGCAACTGCTGTCAGTGATGTTTTTGTACAATGGTATTGCAATGATAACTACAGTTACTACCTGTAAATGGAAAAGAAATAGAAAGTGATTAGTATATTTTTACCTTCTTTTAAGTTTAAGAATAGTGTGGTTAATTACCAGGAATTGACATGTGGGGTTTGGGAGATTATTGAATGTACTCTAAAACTGGAGAATTGCAGTTGGACCGTTCAACAGCACTGGGTAATGTTCTTAATAGGTAAATGTTTCTGTTATAATAGGAAATGCATGTTCACAAGAAAAGTCTCACCTTTTATTTCAGTTTGTTGTGTATGAAACTGAAAGAATTACATATTCAGAAAATAAGTTTATGTGAGTGAATGGAAAGAGAAGAGTCTGGCTCCCATTAGTTGTTGGCTACTCATAAACTGGCCAGGGTTTTATACTTTGATCTCTGTTTTCTTAGTCTGGAATGACTGAAGACTTACTGTTACGGATTGTAAAGGTCTACTGCAGACCAAGAATGAGGGTACATATGCTGTGTCTGCAGACTTCCCAATTTCAGAATGCTTAGGCACACCCAAGTTAGCTTTAATCTCGCTAGCCTGGATTAAAACAAGATTGCAAGGATTTAACAGTATGGATTTTAGCATAGCCTGTTTGAGGCTTTCAAGGAGGCTGTGTGCTGAATCACTGTGATCCTGTACCCTGGAAATTGAGTAGATTTTGTAAAACTCATATTATTGAGTTCTGTAGATTGCGTAAATGTGGAAAGCTGTTCTAGATTAAGTATATATATTATTCCGTGTATGAATTTTTCATAGTTACACTACATTCCACCTTTTAAAGGTAAAACTTGGAACTAATAACTATGTACTTAGTTCTATGTATCATTGCAGGTGTATACGGAATAAATGGGATGTTTTCTGTAGTTGATCCAGCTCTGTTAACATTTAGTGGGACTGGCTGGTGAAGAATGAGCAACCCTGGTATTTTGTGATTCTGCATGGCTCAGCTTGCATATTACTAAAGTACAATGTGCTGTGCTTCTTGAAGAATCAGCTATGAAATCTGAGACACAGAAAAGTGAAATCTATGAAGCAAGAAAAAAAAAATCAGTTCATTGCTGAAATTAAAAATAACAAACCAAAACAAAAAAAGCCAATAAAAAAACAAATCACAAAGAAACCCAACAAAAATGACCCCATCCTCAAAAAACACTACACCCCTGCCCCACAAAAAAAAAAGAAAAAAAAAAAAAGAAAAACTCAACAGGAGGGGGCTCTACTCTATAGAGTAGTATAATTGGAATTGGGATCTATGAACTTCATTCCTGTACTGCACTTGACTTATTTCTCTGCTTTGTTTTTCACCCGTTGAGAAAAAAATGCTTGATTCCTTTGTAGAGTGTTTTAAGAACATATTCAACTGCTAATACTATAATTGCAATGACTATTGGGTTTCCTAAATTTATGCCTTGGAACAGATACACCAAGGTGAAATAGAATTTTTTTTTTGGAAAGCATCCAGTTTCAATGAAAACTTTTCTGGAAATCTGGCAATGAGCAATTCTTAAATGATTCCATCTAGCTGAAAACAGAAGCCTCGTCTGTAGCCTGAATTTGTTCAAGTGTAGTTTCCAGTCACTGGCGATTCTTCTGCATCTCTGCTTGATGAGAGATCAAATTCCTCCCTCCTCTTGCTCTTCGTGTTCTTCCTACAGGCTTTTCAATTTATTTTCCTCCAGCTTTTCAGCATCCTTCTTGAACTGTAAAATCAAGATCTAATTGCAGTTTCTCCGTGCCAGAGTAAGATAGCTACTTTACTCTCTTATTTGATAATCTGCTTGTTTTAGAATTAGTGTATTGCATAAAATCAGCTACAACTAAGTGTTGTGAGTTTTCTGTGGCGTACACAGATTCAAGGAAGCTAACGAGTAAGTTGGAATAATGCACAAAGCTGTCACTTGTGAAGATCAGAGTTCACAGTTTCCACTTGAGATCAGAGAAGACCAGCTTGCTTTTCAGTCTAATTGTATTCACCACTTATGCATAATGCAAGACCACAACTTAACTCTGCTTCATTTGATGAAAGATAAAGATCAGTGTCTACTAGGCAGTATGATAGCTTTACAGAGCTCATCAGCATGAGGCCTTAGTCATACCTTTTTATGTATATAATGTAGCATACGTGTATATACACATCATAATGTGAATGATGCTGTCTAGCTTTTGCATTAGTAGTAATACATTTTGTGAATAGTCCTTCATGTAAATCTTGATTAGTACAGTTTTTTTAGCATGTTGGTCTCGGTCTCATATCTTACATATGTTAGATAAACTTGTCATCAGTCACTACTTAATTCCATCATTTGCATATATGAAGGCTTGGTACTAAGGTACAGTTCTTCAGTACATCGAAGCTGTGCTATTTATTGACCGTTAAACAACTAATATTTAATGTCATTGAATATGTCTTTTTAAACTTACATAATTTATCGTACTTTTAAAAAGAAGTTTATAATTTGCGGAAGCTGCAAACAATTTTTGAACTCATCAGGGTTGTTAAAAACTCAACCTTGGCTTTACATATGATGTTTTTACCGAAGAAAGCTGAATGTCTTAATGTGTGTTGGAGCTGCAAGCTCTCTCACACCTGTTCATCTCCAAAAGGAAAGGGAAAGAGCTAGATTTCTCATTAAATCTCATTAATTCAAATTTCTGCATCTGTGTATATTAGAAAATATACAAAAGAAGAATTTTCTCTGAACTGTGAAGGCCAGGGTCACACAGTCTTTTAAAGTTGAGAAGTTGGTTAGGTAGTATTAGATTGGGGTATAGTGTGGTGGCTTTTTATTTTATTGCTGTTGGATGGCTTGTGTGTGTGCAGACCTTCCCAGATTGTGTGAGGGATGATCCTCTCCTTCTTCCACATCAGTGTCCTATAGTTTGAGAGACGGAATGTCTGGCTGTGTCGACGACTCTAGGCTGTGTCGACGACTCTAGGCTGTGTCGACGACTCTAGGCTGTGTCGACGACTCTAGGCTGTGTCGACGACTCTAGGCTGTGTCGACGACTCTAGGCTGTGTCGACGACACTAGGCTGTGTCGACGACTCTAGGCTGTGTCACTCTGTATGCATGGAAGATAAAGGCAGGAAACCTGCTTCGTCATATTTGGGCTAACCCTTCTGCTTGGGCAGCAATGATACAAGAAATGCTGGAGAAGACACCACCTTATTTTTTTTTTCCTCCTTTGCCTTTTTAATTTAACCAGTATAGCGTGGCTCCTAAAGACTTTGATTTCTTTGTGTGACAGTCATACCTTAGGGGAAGAGCCACTGCTGTTCTTGCTTCCTCAGGCTGCTGTGCTGTTGGTACAGTATTTGTAAAGCCCATAGCTCAGGGGTTCTGTAAGTGTGTTCATGTATGTGTGGCAGTAAAGATAGGACTTGTTCAGGATATGAGGAAGTGGTGAATAATCATTGTTTAAATACTGACTTAAGTTTAATGTTGTTTTTTCTTTGTCTTCATTCTTCTTTTATTTTCTTACCCTGCCTTTCCCTTTATTTTCTCTACTATTATTAGGCAATTTTCTTCCTGCATAACTTTGCAGAGTCTGACTGAGCAGAACAGTTGAAGTTGAGAACCAGCGTACCCTTCCTTCTTCCAAGAAGGCTCCATTAACCTCTCTGAAAAGAAGTGGCTGTTGGGAAGGAGGTTGTTTGGAAAGAGAACGGGCTGCAAAATGACCATGGCCTGAGCACCTTCCCAGGTGCGATTACTTTAGAATCAGAAATTTATGGCATTCTTTGAATGTTTACATGTGTGGATATGAGGGATTGAAGATGGACAATTGTATTCCTTCTGAGTTTTTTCTCCTCGCATCTGACCTTGACTGTGAAAGGGAAGCAAGGGTTGATTTGAGAAGACTAAAAATTTGAGAGAGAAGAGTGGGTAAAAGCAGTGGCTATTCAATATTATTGTTGTGGAATGAAGTTGCAGACCAGGCACTCCTCCTTGTTTTGTTCTGCAAAGCACTTGTCTTTTCACCATTAGTTAAAGCTAATGTGGTTTTTTTTAGCCTTGCTTTTTAAAAATGACTTGGATGTAGAAAGGAATGTTGAGGCTTATAACAGTCTTTATATATACTTAAAAGATATTCAAAAGAGCAGGTTAACTATTTGGACAAGCTGGATGCGTTTTGTCATACATTAAAATCTTAACCACTGTCTTTCATCCAGAAATCCAGTATTACAGTTAGCTTGCTGTGTTTGGATACATCAAAGTTCTCTCTAGTCTTGTGGTGCTGCCTCTCAGAGCACAGCAACAGATGTTGATGGAGGAATACAGGACAGGTTTGTATATGTAGGCTTTCTTAACATCTGGTGAGTTCTGGTTCAAAATTTTCTGAATTAGAAATCCCAGTACCTTTTGTTGTGCTCTGATGCTTTCTGATTCTCCTGTAGCTTCTCCTTTTTTTTTTTTCTTGGGAAAAGCAGAATTGCATTTGGTAGCAAAGGTTACAAATTTTGTACAATGTTATGACAAAGGACCAGTGTTCTTTTCAGAATAATTCCTAATAATGTCCGAGTGGGTTTTGTTGTGGGTTTTTTGTTCCCTGGTAAGCATTGGAGTATATATTAATGGATAGTGATGTCTTCATAGTCTTTGGCATCGTGAATTGTGCAGAGAGCTGCGAAATGCTGGGTGGTCTTTGTAATGAGTCTGCTTATCATATTTTATTATCTGTTTGGAACAGCTAACAGTTAGAGCTTCAGAGGTGTGAAGCATTGCAGCATATAAATCTAAGATTTGGATCCCTTTATTCATGGTTAGGGCTTAAAATTCCCTATGCTTACCCCAGATGAATAATACCTCTACTGACATGCCTGAAGGTATGCCATCTGCGTTTGTATTACTTATTTTTACTGTTACTCTGTGTTCACCAAATAACACGGCTCTGCGTTTTTCCAGGGTAGCTGTGCAGCTACATACCTTCAGTCTGTAGGAGCTGCTAGACAGTGAACAAAATGATTTTGATGCTCTAAAGTTACTTTTGCATTTGTTGATCTGCAGAGCAAAGAGGATTGTGGCTGACCTTCTTCTAAATGTTTTTATGTAATCAGGATTTAAGCTGTTTCCTAATTTTGCCTGTTGAATGGAAATGAGGATTTAGCCTTTACCTTAGATGAGTGAATTTTGAAGCAAATCAATGTAAGAAACCTTTTGAGATGCTTAGAGCTTTAACATGATTGTGGGAAATTGTAAGAGCGTATAAATACAAACTTGGAAATTCTGGTGTGGAAAATGTTGACAAACATCACCATTAGATAAAATTTTAAGCTCCTACAAAAGCTGTTTAGTCTTTTATAACCAAAGAGCTACAGTTACTAGTTTTGCAAACAATATTGCAAAATTGAGAAATTTTCTTTCTTGTCCTTTAGTAAGCTGTAGAGAACTGACACCTTTCTCTTTACTTTTTCCAACAGAACTAACCCTTGAGTCTGCGGTTTGGTTTTGGTGCTCCAGCTATAAGCCTTATAGACACTGGTGCTTGTTTTGTCATCTCAACTGCAAATACGGTTTTACCTAAAAATAAAGAGTTTTATGCTCTGTTAATACTTAGGCAGTGATTATGCTCCAGTTCCAAGTTGACCAGTGGGGCATTGAAACAGTACCTCTTGCCTGGCATTTGTATTGCCAGTGCAGGTCAGGATGATCCCAGTCATGGCCAATATGAGGTTAAAAGTGCCTTTCATGCTTTTTGCTTAAGCTGATCTGTTTAGCCATAAAACAGTTTTCATCTTTTTCTTATTTAATCTGTATTTGCTGCCTTTTTTACAGTTTAGCTTTGTGGCTTACAATATTAGTTTATTTTTACCACAAGTGCCCTAGTCTTCCAATTTTAGGTTTTGTTTGAAAAAAAAAACAAACAAAACCCAGTGTTCGCACAGTAAGTACTTCCGACAAAGAACTGCAGAGCTATATTGTAATGCTTTTAGCTATTTATGGCTTTTGATAATGCTTACTACGATGTGAAAATGGTTTTGCACTTTGTGGTAGAGGACCATATATGAATACATTTGGGTTTGTTTCCATTTTATAGTACCAAAATGTAAAGTATATTAAAGCACAGAGGGCACAGAGATGTTACCCTGTATCTTGTGTTCCTAAAGTCTGTGCTGCCATTAGTAGTACTTTGCTGATGCATTTGAGTTATTGCCAGGCACAGCTTGCCCTTTCAGTCTTTGTGTTGCGGAATGATGAATTTTGCACACTCTCTCATAGTTTTACAGTAGCTCTTCATTTGTATGGTCAGGGAAACCTGACCTGCATTTTCCCACGTGGCTCTTTAGTTTGCAAGTATCCAGCTTGCCATGCTATTGACTTCTGTGCATCTCTAATTCTGCTCTTATGGCCATTCAAGAACTTATGAGAAAGTAATTCTGTAAAACGTGGTTTTCTGCGAAGTAGTTGATTGTACACATAAAAATGTATCTGTTCTAATGTATTTTCATAATGAATGTCCAATATGCAGAATTATCTATATTTACAAAGTCAAATAACAATAGAAGAAAAAATAATTGAAAGATGCTTACTTTTGTAGCTTCAGGGCTTTGGGAACACATTATCACAAAAGAGACAGGTAAAATATACTTTGATTTGTTCTTTTATTTGGTTGAGATATTTTTGATAGGGGAAGTTTAAAACAAACTAAACCCCTAATCTGTGCTGGCCAGAACTATTCTTATTCGGTACATATGTGCTGTTTTTTGAACTGCTTTAATGTTGCCTAGGCTTTCAACTTTTGAACGTGCTGACTTCTGTCAATTTGATGGGTAGATAGAAGTCAAAGCGATAGTAAGTTCCAAATGGTTTGCACAGAGTAATAGCTTGATAGGAGAGAAATCAAATGTGTTGCCCCGATGGGGTGTTGTGCAGTGTGAGCAGAGTTCTCAGGAAACTAGAAGTAGTGAGTTGTGGAAAAAGATGCTTTGGAGCATAGGGTGCAAATCAATAAGAAAAGGAATTCTTAGTTTTGTTCAGTTATGGTAAACTTATTTATTATTACCTTGTTTTTACTTTTACCCCATGGTCACCAAATAATGTGGCTTTACTTGTAACCTAGCATTGCTTTAGGAAAGCTGTGCAATTACTGTTTTCCTTAGTGAGAAATGTGCATCTGGATGATTTTGGAGATGCTTTGGTTATGTAGGATGCTCTTTAACACAGATGAATAAAATTCCCTCAAATTTTGGGGACAGGAATCAGATTGGATATTGAATTGAAAAAGAATGCATACAAAGAAATAGCAAATTGTGTTGAAGATGCAGAAGCTATAGATCTGTCAGGTAGTAGAGAAATTTGGAGAATATTTAGAAAGATATGCCTTCTCCACCTCTCCATGTTAGGTAGATCTGATTCTGTTTAAACAAAAGCAACAGTTTTATTTGTCTTTAGCAAAAACTCTTTTATGTCATTAGTTTGTGTGAATCAGAGATGATCCTGAGTGTAAGATAGTGCCATAAATTCCTTTGTTAGACAGGGAAAGTATTTTGTGTTACCAAGTAGATTCAGTAAGTATTTTCTTAAGTCCCTTTTATACACCTGAGGGTTTTTGCAGGTTGTGTTAGTCCATGAATTATATTGGCGAATATACAGGGTAATGATACATTGGTCGCAGGTAAGAACAGGAGAAACCTCAGCATTCTTTACCTTCATCAAAGCAGTATGATCAATATAAAATATAACGCAGGCCAATATTTTGGGGTTTTCATATAAACAAGATGTTTCTTGTATTTGGACAGGTACAGACTTCTAAATCCAGTAATAAATTAAGTTTCATTTGTCAGAATGAGGTCTAATGTAAAACCATCTTTATTCTGACAAAGTACTGAAAAAGAAGCTTAACTACTCCTACCCTCACTCCCAAAACAAAACCCAAACCCTATTGTTAGGGAGTTGTGTTGATGATACTGTGAGGCCTCTGGCTAATCTTTACAAGACTGAAATCCCTCAGTGATAAGATGCATCTGTGGATCCTGAGTGAAACAGCAGATGAAGTTGCTAAGCCACTATTCATTGTATTTGAAAAGTTGTGGCAGTCTGGTGAAGTTCCCACTGACTGGAAAAGTTAAAAAAACAACTCCCATTTTTGAAGAAAGGAAGACCCAAGACGACAGGCTGATCAGTCTTGCCTTTGTGCTCAGTAGGATTGTGGAGCAGATCCTCCTGGAAACTCTGTTGAGGCACATGGAAAATAAGGTGATAAGTGACAGCCAACATAGCTTCACTAACGGTAAATTGTGCCTGACAAATTTGATGGCCTACAATTGGGTAGAAGGGGCTACAGGGGCTACAGCACTGATGGATAAAGGAAGAGTAACTGTTCATCTACCCGGGCTAGTGCAAAGCATTCAACATTGTCCTGTATGACAGCCTTGTCTCTAACTTTGAGGCACATGGATTTGACAGATGGACCACTCAGTGGATAAGGAATTGGCTGGATGGTTGCACTCAAAGAGCTGTGATTAGTGGGTCGGTGTCCAAATGCAGACCAGTGACGAGTGGCATTCCTTGGAGATGTGGACAGTGGGACTGGTGTTGTTTAACGTCTTTGTTGGAGGCATGGACAGTGGGATTGAGGGCACCAAACTATGTGGTGTGGTCAACACACTGGAGGGAAGGGATGGCATTCAGAGAGACCTTGACAGGCTTGAGAGGTGGGCCTGTGCCTAAAATCAGGCAGTTCAACAAGGCCAAGTGCAAGGTCCTGCTCCTGGGTCGGGGCAGTACCAAACATAAGAACAGATTGCGTGGAGAATGGACTCCGAGTAGCCCGGAAGAGAAGGGCTTGGAGGTGCTGATGAATAAGTAGCTCAATGTGAGCTGGCAGCCCAAAAAGCCATCCATATCCTGGGCTGCATCTAAAGGAGTGGGACCATTGGGTCAAGGGTGGTGATTCTGCCCCTCTACTCTGCTCTCATGAGACCTCACCTGGAGTACTGCGTTTAGTTCTGGAGTTCTCAGCAAAGGAAGGACATAGATTTATTACAGCGCGTCCAGAGGGCCACTAAGATGATCAGAGGATAGGAGCACCTCCCATACGAGGACAGGCTGAGAAAGTTGGGGTTGTTCAGCCTAGAGAAGAGAAGAGAAGGCTCCAGGGAGACCTTATAGCAGCCTTCCAGTACCTGAAGGGGGCTGCAGGAAAGCTGGGGAGGGGCTCTTGATCAGGGAGTGCAATGATAGGATGAGAAGTAATGGTTTTAAGCTGAAAGAGGGGAAATTTAGGTTAGATATTAGGAAGAAATTTTTTTCTGTGAGGGAGGGTGGTGGGGCACTGGAACACATTACCTAGAGAAGTTGTGGAAGCCCCATCCCTGGAGGTGTTCAAGTGCAGGTCGGAAGAGGCTTTGAGCAGCCTGGTCTATCGGGAGGTGTCCCTGCCCATGGCAGGGGGGCTGGAACTGGATGGGTTTCAAGGTCCCTTCCAACCCAAACTATTCTCTGATTCTGTGATTTGCTTTGGAATGTTTAATAAAAAGGCAGGAGAAAATTAACTCTGTGTGCATCAGCTACTTGATAGAAGACCACAAACTTCAGTCTGGACAGTAGTGATATCTTGGTGGAATGCTACATGACCAGGGAACAGAACCAGTACAGATGCAACAGAAGGTGTAGCACTAAAATCGACTGCCAGTGCTGAGTGCCACTGCACATTTAGCCTTCTCTATAGGCTTTGGCCTGGGTGAAATCCTGAATTGATCCAGGCTGTCCAAGGCAGCATGCTATTGAAAAGCCACCATTAAATAACTCATTCTTAATGAATTTCAGAGCAGTGCAAGTATTTTATAAAATTAAAAAGATAATGCTCTTCATTTTTTTTGTTGTATGTGAGTGTGATTTGTATCCCACAACCCCTAAAACTGTCTTGCAGAGCCTTGCTGGATTAATATTTCCCTTGAGAAGACTTGGAGGGAAGAGCTAATTCCGTGTTGGTGTTGCTAACCACCTACTTGCATCTATGATGTTTTTCTGCAGTTGCTATCTGGGCAAGACTAGGACTGACTTAAAGGTCTTCTTGCCTGAGTCAGAACATCATAAAAGAGTACAGAGGAGGAGGTTCTTGACTTGCAAAGATATAAAAACCCAGACAAGCGAGTGGCTTGTGTAACTATTTTTGTTGTACTATATCTGTCATTTGAAGTTACTTGCTGTAACTTCAGCAACATACAGTGTTGCTGAGTATCTTATAAATGTGTGCTGTAATATAGATCTCGCTACTGCTTGGCTGATAGTTCTCTCCCTGTGATGGCTGGAACCTCTTAGTAAAAAGAATCATGGTTCAAAAACTCCGTTCAAGTAGCCGTAACACAGTTACATGGGCTGAAAGTTGAAGCCATAGCGACTGGAGATTATCCAGAAATCTCTAATGGCTCTTTTACTAAATGGCTGCTGTTTGATAAATTTCTTCTGTGAATTACTGAATCGGTACTGACCATCATTTGCTGGTCCTGCCAAATAGCACTGCTCAAACAGCACATGGAAACCCTGTCTCCAAGGAGATACTGCCTTTATTCAATTCTGTGAAATAAACTGCTAGTAAAATCAAGACATTAAAGTGCAACGCAAGACAGGTGCAAATTCAATCTGGTTTAGTGTTTATTTCAGTATAAGTTTTCTGATAACTTCTGCTTGATGCATGGGCTTCTGTTTAATCTGTCATGTCTGGGAAGTGCAAAACAAGTAGAAAATAATTCCAAATTGTTGGAGGACTGAAAATGTAGTTGTGCAGCAAGGTTTTGCAGTAGTTTGCCTTTTTTTGAACCAGAAAGAAAATTGAAGGAAGCTTGTTAAAAATAAAAAATGGCAAAACCTAAACCAACAGAATTATGTTACTGACCTTAGGAAAATGTTACGCTTCTGCGTGAATGTTGATATTTTTTTCTATTTATATTATTTTCCCCATGATTAGTGGAATTAATCTCACTTGTGAACAGCTGTTGAGATTATAAATCCTTCTACTCAGATTTAAAAAGCAAAAGCAAACCTAAAAGCTTCAGCTGGTAAAGCCATCGGGGGAGAAAGTAGGCAGCTTACGCAATATAAGTTGCAAATGGAGAAAATTAAGTTAAACAAAACATCTTGAGTTTGGCATATGTGTTAATTCACTGAATGGTTTTAAGTTGGTGTCCCCTTTGGAAGGGGTGGTCCTGGCGGCCCCCATCTGCAGTTTTAATGGTTGTTTGAGGTTCTTTCACCTGAGAATAGTGAGAGAATGGAGTTCAGACTTCATAGACCCAGTACACAGCACTGTATTGTCTTGTTAAGCACTGGGGGCATCTCTTAGATGTGTTGCTTAGTTCAGGTAATCAAATATTTCATGGTGGATTGTGTTACAGCAGAGGTTCTGATGCATTTGGATAAAACTATCCCCCACAGTATGAAGCTGTACAGCTTAGTTCGTGAAACTATCATATTGGGGTTTACTTGAGTCTTTCTACTACTTAAAAATGATCCTTTTCAGAGTGACTGCCTGATGAATGAGGGTAGCATATCATGAAGTGTCTGCCCTGCCCTGTGTGCCCTGTCCTGCCCTGCTCAACAGGAGGCAGAGCTGCTCATGGCTCAGTCCTTAGGCTGGTGATGTGAGGCAGGTCTGCATTGGTGATGGTTTACCTTAAATGCCATTCTGGGAATGTTAGTGCTATCTTGACTCATGAGTCGGAGTTCTGGGCTTTGCAGTGCAGGGAAGAAAACAGTGTGTTTTGCTTAGCTTAATCTGTAGTTATTTAGGTGAGTAGCTCTAGCTGTACGTCACTTGCAACTTAGTATTGTGAAAGTGCTGTCCCAGTTTAAGCTCTCTTGTCAAAGGCTTTTGGCTTGGACAGATGTCGCACAGTTCAGTTCCACAGTTTTGACTGCTGACTTTGCTGAAGGACCCTCTTTTTATTTCACTCGCTATTATTTGCAGTGGTCTGTGGGACACCCGAGCTTATCCCAGTGTGCGGCTACAGTGGCTGAGCATATCTTCTCCTTCCATGGGTTTCCTCTGAAATATCTGTCTCCGTGAGCTGTAGGTCTGTTAAGTGAGAGTGCAGGGACAACCTGTTCGGTACTGGTAGTGCCGTCTGTGTTGGCATCCAGCGCAGAGCAGAGGGAGGAAACGATTGTGATTTAAATACCAAAGGGATGAAAAACAGAAAGGAAGAAGATGCTAGGCTGGGAGACAGAGGGCTGGGCACTCCGAGGGGAGGAAGGAAACGCTGTAAGAGCCAGAAACTCGTTAGAAGAGGGAAAGAAAAGGGAGGGAACAGGACAGAGAAAGGTGGGAGGGGTTGATTTGTAAGCAGCAAGTGGGAATGAGTAACAAAAGGAGGTTCTGAGGATAGGAAAAATGCAGATAATTTGTTTTTCAAAGTCCTAAATGGCTTGCACCATTCTTCTATAAGAGTACTGCTACTTAATACTGCTGAGATTTTGTTGCAGATGCTTGCAGTGGAAGGTTGTTTTTTTCTTCCACGAATATCATTATCTGACTCATTGGCTATCTAGATCTTGAATTACTTGACTCTGAACAAGAATATTTTATCTATGCTTTGGTTTGTCTCTATTTTATCAGCTGCTGCACCTTTGATGATAGATTTCCTGTGCCCTTCTTCAAATGCCTTTGATGTTTCCAAGAGGTACCATCTTTCTGTAAGTGGAGATCTTTTCTAAGAACATAAAATTCATAATATGAATTAGTTGAAAGCATTAATAAGAATGTGGGTGTGCAGAGAAGTCTGGTTTAAAAACTGGATAGTTTTAGTGCATAATGTGGTTTTCATGATTCATAATTGAGCATAATATGATCGATGCTCAAGGGAAGCTCGTTTTTTGCCTTTGGTCATTTGAAATGAACAGTATACCTCTATTATAAGCTTAGAGATGAGTACTGCTTTTAATATCACTGTCTGTCAACATTTGTGAAAAACAAGTCTCTGGAGATTTCAGAATGTTTTATTTAATGATGAGAATAGTAAATTGTTCTGTCTAGTGTCTGGATGAGCTGTCTTATATCAAAACATTATTAATTGATTTTTATACTTTACAGCTGTGTTTTGGGAATAAGTACTGGAATGAAAGCCAGAACCTCCCCTCTGGATTGTAAGAACCCTATTGGAAAAGAATTAAGGGATTGGTTTATTTCTCTGGTTTAGAAATTTTGAGCAAGAGGGAAAGAGAGGGGCTTGGGCTGCCTGCTTAACATTGTTTGCCAGCAGTCTCAGAACTAGTTAGATCATCACAGGAGTACAGCTACCCAGATCCATGCAAAAAATATCTAGATGTATGAAGATGAACATAGGCCATGAGTGAGACTTAATTTGTGTTTAGATCTATTATTAACATTGAGTTGTGGAAATAGAGCTTTACTGGGGTTGCTGAAGAATGGTGCATTCTTTAGATATGAATACTGTGAAGGCCAGTCTTCAAAGCTTCTCTCTTGTAGAAATACTGATTTTTTTTTTTTTTTTTTTTTTTTTTACACTCTGGGTACATTATGTGTAAATCTATAAATCCATTATGTTTTGTCTAAAGCTTGTTCTGAAACTCATAGTGTAAGGTCAGCAGTAGTCAGTGGCTACTGAGATTTTTTTTTTGCAGTATGTAGTACAGTATGGATAAAGGACTATGCATGCTTACAACAAAGCTTACTTCATCTTGAGTAAGAGGAATTGTGGGAGTGTTTGCTTCTCCCCAATTTAGAATCATACATTTTCAGGGAAACAGCTTAACCATTAGCTGTGCAATAGGAACTTGTGGGCTAAGTTGACCCTTAGATGTGTTTTACCTTCACAAGGACATACTGTAATGCAAGGTGATTTCAGTTTAGTTGAGCCATGTTCTATATACATGCATTATATTTTGTTTTCTCCACTAGCTTGGAAGGCATACACGTTCTTAAAATATTTAAGGTATAGTAAATTTTATTGAAAATGTCTGTAAACTTAAATTATGGTTGATGGTCTTGCAGTACAGTTAAGCGCTAGTCTGAAAGATTGATGTCCTTTTCTGTTCTTCTTCCTAGTCTGACACTTACCATAACTTGATCTGCTGCATCATCTCAGCAAAAAAAGGCGCTGGTTTAGGGTTTGCTACTGGGTTTGTTTTCTACTAATTTGGAAGCCGAATGTCTTTTTATTATGAGATGATGATTGTAGGCCAGAAATAGAGAAAGGAAGAATGGAGGAAATGGGAGGATCAGTCTCCCTGTTCCTGTCAGCGGCAGGCCATCAACTGGACTGAAGCCATAACGTTAAGCTGCAGTCTCAGACTTGGTGTGAGTACTCAGTTCAGTCCTTGCAGGCCTCCTAGATGTCAGTATCTGTTTCGTCCCTAACACAGATTGGATAGATCAATGAGGTGGCATTTAGACAGCTCAAGACTATATAGACACATAAAATTGACATTGTTTTGCATTGCAGAGAGAGGTGAAAGTCCAAGAGAATACAGCTCTATATTTTCCCACTGTAAAGTAATTCTCAGAAATCCTGTGCTGCAGCATGTTTTAGGAGACTGTTAAGGTGAAACACTGAATTCTCTGGAATCGTGGCTATTAAAAGCTAAGACTGTGTGTAGTACAGTCTTAGTACAATTTTTTTTCCTTTTGTGTGTGTGTGTTGTTGTGTAGGTATCTCACATTGCTCCAGCTGTTATGTGCTCATGGAAGAGTCTTACTGTTAGGACCTCATTGTGGTCTCTTAAAAATAATACTGTGTTCATCTAATAAAACAGCAACTCCTTTATGAAATAAGTCTACTGAAAGCATCCAGCATGCACTGGTAAAGGGATTTTCTCTTCTTTCCTCTTCAGCCCTTAGTTTTCTCCTTCTACAACCTAGAAAAAAGATGCTGAGCTGAGGGGAGCAGGACACAAGTAGGACCAAAGTTTAGAAGGGAGGAGTTCAGTTAGAGAGAGCCAGAGCTGCTTCAGCTGAAGTTACGGGAATTGGGATGGAAGAGAGAAGGAATGCAGAAGGCTGTTTAGCTTGTTAAATGAGGCAGAGGTGGAGGGAGGGGATTGGATATCTGGGGCTTCCAGAGGTCTGGGGCAAGCCATGTGCTGTGGTGTGAGAGGAAAGACAGATCTGAACGTGAACGTCTTGGGAACTGCAGTGGTAATGGATTGATGTGCTGCTTCTTGGGTTGAAGCATCTGTGGCTGTGTACTCTGGTTTTTTTCCTAACCTTCACTAACAAATTCTACCCAGTTGTGTTTTTGTACATGTGATAATGTTTGGAAAGAATTGTGTGAATGAGTTTTTCTTTAACTGAATGATTAGTGGCTGTTTTCTATACTAAGATTCATGTAGAAGAAGAGTGAGATAGTTTTTGTTTATCTTGTACTAAAAATGGGTCCTTGTATTATCTGTTAGCAGGAAACATTTTCATCTACTATAGTGTAAATAACAAAAATAATTAAACTGAACGTTGTGTGCAGGACCCATAGTTGAAAACTGTATCCAAGAGACCTAGAGTATAGTTCAGGAATGGGACTCCCTGGAGTATAGTTCAGGAGAGGGAGTTCACCTATGATTATGAAAGCAGATGTATGAATTTAGTAGTCGTAGTAGTGGTACCATAAAAATGCCAGTCATGACCTCTATTGCTTTCTACATAATTCAGATTTTAAAATTAGCATCAGGCTTTTTGGTATACGGAATGAATTACTAATATAGATGGCTAACTGCATAAACCTCTCAGTGGTAAAACCAGCAAACAATAGTGATATTATTGAAGCCTCCAACATGGCAACCTTTGACCTTTTGTCCCCTAAAAAAAAAATCAAACCACGAAAACCCACCCCTAGCCAGTAGTGACGTAAAAAAGGATGAAGCCTTAGTTACTGACTTGATTGCTCATATTTTATATAAAAGGGTTTCATAGTATTTCAAGTTATTTGGCTTTCAGATGTGAAAGTATAGGAATAATTGATGTGAAGGAACTTGGACTAGGAGAGGATTTGATAACATTTAATTTCAGTGCATTCAACAAACTGCAGAGCTTCCTTGTTGTTCCACTTGCTTTATGTAAACATTCTGTACTTGTACCAAAACTATTTTGGCTTCACGAGTATAATTGTCTTACCTGCATTTTCATCCAAGCACCCAGCAGCACTTTTAGTTTTCAAAAAATGAACTAAATGGAAAAGTTCAGACTGCTGAACTTAAAGATATCACAGGTGTGACTAGGGAAACAGCCACAAAGATCTCAAAGTGTGGAGTAACAAGAGAATGCCTAATGTGCTGTCTTGTTTTGGTTTAAAATAACTGCAAATTATTTGATGGGGTAGCAATGAGCTTAGCTAGAGAATCGCGAAGAGAAGCAAGGGCATCCAACAGGTCATCAGTTGGATGGGTTACACCTGAAAGTTCACTTGCAAAGAAATTATTAAAGAAAATCTATTGCTTTTGTATAGTTTACCAGTGTTTGTTCTCAAGTTGTGGCACCTGAACCAGCAGCAGAATTTAGAGCCTATTAGTTATCTGTGGACTGAGGTATTTTTTGTAACCATGGAACTGATCAATAGGATAGAAATAATTCAGTATGTCTTACAAAATGCTGAGCAAAATAATAAGAACAAAAGACATTAGAAAACCTGAAGATCAACTTAGAAGCATCTGATAGCATCCTTGATGGTCCCCAGACTAGGCAGGGTGACAACTCTCTGACTTGTCATCGGTGAGACTGCTCCCATTTAACTTTAGTCATCAACTTTCTTCCTTGTTTATATTTTTGTATCATACTGTGTAGAGCTCTTGTTGCTTGTGCTCGTGGTGCTCTCGTTGCAGAAGATGTGGAGGGTTGTGCATGTTCCCCTCCTGCCCCAAGCGACTGCATCACTGGTGATTTTCAGAGCTCTGCCCTTGGATGTGTGTCTGATTAATGAGGCCAAGGGTGTTGCGTTGAGGCTTTGTGGAAGAATTAAGTTGAAAGAGGGCAGGCAGTTTTTCACGAGCTGGTGCTGACTACCCATTTTCTCCCAGAATCTTTGTGGTGGGGAGAGACCTCACCTTCTGAAGTCTGATAGCAAAAGTTTTTCAGAAATGGAG
The DNA here is from genome assembly GCF_017976375.1 of Cuculus canorus. Lineage (NCBI taxonomy): Eukaryota > Metazoa > Chordata > Aves > Cuculiformes > Cuculidae > Cuculus > Cuculus canorus. The sequence continues at coordinate 55,365,150 of NC_071405.1, read as the reverse complement.
AGGCTGAAGAGCAAGTTCTTAAGAGTCCTGAGAAGACTTCTCTTTTTGCTATGCTCATGTACACGTTAACGGAAAGTGGCTTGCATAGAACAATACAGGAGAGGTTTTTCTCTTAAAATATTAGTGTGAGTCACAGAAATTGGTAATTCTGCTTCCCAGTTAGTGTTAGCTGGGACATCAAGTATGTTAACACTACTTAATATTGCTGTGTGTTTAAGAATATGTGAACAAATGTATTCCAGTGGAGATTTATTCATAGATGTAGGAATTAGAAGGTTTTGCTGTAAACAATAATATGCAGATATCAGTCTGAAACAGCAGTCAGTTAAAAATCGCTACTGTGAAGTTTATAAAAATAATTTTTTTCCTAGTCAGACTCCTGTTGAGTTTTGAAACTTTTATGGCGTGGATCTGCTTTACCTGTCATTAAATTTTCAATGCTCACAGCCGTGTTCAATATTTACAGATGTTGAGTATGATAGGTTTATATCAGACCCTCAAAGCAAGGTTCAGTAAGAATATTTGTGCCTCAAGTGCTTCCTTGACGCTTAGCGTCAGCATTTTAAATTGTTAAGAGAAATGAAAGCAGTTTCAGCATTGTATTATGACAGTCAAGCTAACAGTGATTCTAAGTGTCACTGAGTATAATAAAATACTCCTGTTGTGTGGATAGCTTCATTTTTTTTAATTATTGTAAAATATTTTTGTCTTTATAAAGATATGCTGGTTGTCAGTGTCTTTCGGATTTCCTGCCAGGGTATCACCATAGCTCTTTTCATGTGTGCACATTAAAAGTTACTGTACCCATGGGGACACTAAGAACTCTGTTTTAAATTTTAATGGGTATAAACGTACTCGTGAATTGCTGCCTACTTAAAATAGTCAGTGCAATAAAATGTAGGCTAAGTTGGAAATGTGGACTTAATTCACCTGGACATCCAGTCACAATATTTATATTTATATTTTACTGTGCTGTAAAATGCATGTAAAATTTACCTCTTGCTGCTAATACAAATTTGAAAAACAGTAAGTTTGAAAACCCTTGTTATGGGCTGAGAATGTGATCTGTTGTCTGAGAAGTGCCTGGGTTCAAGGGAAGTCTCTTGGTTTTCGTACAATTCTCTGCATCAAACTGCCTGAAATGTGCATTCATAGCTTTTGCTTTTCCACAACCCTTCCCTTGTTATGAGTTTTGGTAATGTTTTCTCTTACGGATGCTTTAAGCTTATTTTCTTCACAATGAGTTTAAAAACAAACTGCTTGAAGAACAAAGAATTATTTTCATAATTTCTGAAATGAAGTATTATCAGACTTGTTTTTCTAATATCATCCAATAATTCAGTACTTTATACAGGTATATTTAGATTGATGCAGAAGTCTGTGGACAGCCAGTTGGTTTCTATGGAGTATTTTCTTCAACTCGTAGAGGTGCACAGTTAATTGTGTGTACATGCTGTGAAACTTCAAATTATAAATACACTGTAGAAAATACGTAGGAATATCTAGTGTCTTTTTCCTACAGTTTAGAAAAGATGAGCTCAACCCTGAAGTAAAAATATTCCTGCTAAATAAGATAAATTGAAAAATGGACTTAACCTTACGTAAGAGCATTCATGCACAGAGATGACATTGTTTTAACTGAGTTACAGCATGACTTCATATATTCAATTGCTGTCATTTGTGCATATTGAACTTGCTTTCCCCTCAAGGTACTTCTGGATAAGCATTCGATTTGTTTTTTCTGTGTCAGTTTTTCCATGTTTAAGAATATCTTTGGATACTTTTCAATTAATGACATTAAATAATGGAGTCAAGCTAAATATAATTATTTCTGCTCTGTTCCTCCCCCTGCACGTACCCCCTTAGCACATGAGTATACAAAGGGGATACTTAATGTGCTGAGTGATGAATTTCTGTTAGATTTGGGGGCTTTTAACTTCTATATACAGTACAAAAGTTACTCTTCAGTGGTAAATGATTGTGTGAAGTGTGCTTTTTAACTGGCACTTAAGTAAGCTACCAGCCCTGACACAGAATTTGTAGCTCTGGTAGGTGTGTCAGGTAACCAAATGATGGAGAGTTTGACTCAAACCAGTCACATCTAATGTTTTTCAATGAGTAAGTACACTTGTGATAAGTGATAGCCCTACAAAAGGTGAGTGCTTCACAACTGGTTATATTAGTAGATTTTAAATATCAGGGGAATAAAGCTTGACAAAGTAAATGGGTGCTACAGTAGTCTGAAAAGAAAAACTGCAGTGAATAAAACTTCAAGTAGTATATTTCAATGGTTTATTAGTATATAGTTTTAAAACTATGTATCTAAAATCAGTTCAAAGATTGTTGTGAAAATTAATTAAAAAAAATTGAATTACTTACTAGAATGGCTTGGCCCACCCCTCCTGCCCTGATTTGCTGAAATTTTTATGAACTAATATATACAGAAAGTTGCAAGCGATTTTCCTGTGATGCAGGTTAATGATATCCGTGTTTCCAGGAGGGAAGGGGTGGTGAGCATGACAGTAGTCTTCTCTGTGTTTTGGAGATCTGCAGCATAGGAACATTTTTGAGATTTGGAGAGAAGCTTTGATTTTGAGAATTATCTGGAAATTCTCTAGGTGCAAGAAATCAGCTTATCTCTCTGGTTTACTTAGAGAAAATTAAGATTCATATTGAATGCTCAAAGTACTTCATTCTCCTTGGCAATGGTTTCATAAAATGGTACTGGCCATAGAAGAGGTGATTTGCTGGCATGTACTGCAAGGAAGCTCTCGTTTTGACTAGCTTTTTACTATTGCTGGTACCAGATGAATGCTGCTTCCACGTTAGGATGTAGAGCATCTTCATGGAGCATGCCCTAGTAACCATCCTCCTTGTCGATTTGGTCTCCTTCAGGTGACTTAATTGAAGAGCTCGTGTATTAGCTCATTCCCTATGACTGTTTGAGTGAGAAGAACAATTTTTATTTATTTTGTTATTGTAATAATATTTCCTGGCAAATTACTGAGGTTGGTATGAACATTTTCAGATCATAAGGTCATCAGAAGCTCCATGACTCATGAACATTTAACTTTTCATCCATTTTAATTTTAGAGTTTTTTTTCCAACAGAATATTAAAAGAATATCCATACAGGTGCATACCACTAGAAGTGCCCTTTTTACCAGTAAAGCTTGAAAGATTTCTTGAAGAATGAGAGACAGAGGTGGTTATAGAACATCATCTAAACTGTCACTGCTCAACTCAATCGTTTCTCTCAGTACAAGTGGCCGCACATTTAAATACAGACATTTTCTTACCCTCAGTTGGAAAATGTCAGTGTGCACCAGCTCAAAACACTTTCTGTGAAGCAATTTTTAGCTAATAGCACCATCCCTATGCTTGAGCAGCCATCCTGTTTGCCAGATGTGGCTCCCTCTTCACAAAGATCAAGTCAATGCTCAAAGGAACCTTTTTTTTGTTGGTAGAAGATGTGAAAGGAAAAAAGACAGATCCTCAACAGCCTTTCAGAAAATGATCTGCGAAATTGCTTTGAATGTTGGCACCATCGTATGCAGCTGTGTGGCAACTCAGAAGGGAACTGTTTTGAAGGTGATGGTAGTTGATTTTCTTAATTTGTCAAGTAGAGAGTTACAGGCGCAGTCTTGGGATTTTTTGTGTCAGACCTCCTAAGTTACTACTGCTTTGTTGGTTTGCACCTGTCTCTGTCAGATTCTCTTCTTAAGTGTTTAATAATTTCAAGCTGTATTGTCCATCTACTCTGCTAGATTTAGGAGTGCAGCTTTTCACAGTACCTGTATGTTTTCATCCAGCACTTAAAACATACAGGGAAAGTATACCTTCTTATGCTTTGTATTTCCTCTGCCTGTGTGTTTTGTATCTTTTACTGGTGTGTGATGACCTCACCAGAAGTTTTTACTGAAAATGGCCTCTAGCTTTTATCTGTACATGCTGACTTCTTCCACTTCTACAAATTTCGCTGTACAGCTGGAGTAGCTGTGCTTCACTAGTTTAACATGAAAAAGGATTAATTTATTAGCTTTATCATCCCTTTGTTTCTAGATTTAAGTTGTATTTGCATCTGGTAGAGTTTGTGGAAGGCTGTTTTTTCAGTACAGAGACCATGGAAAATACATCCCATGCAATCTTCAAGAATATTATTTTCAGGAAGTGTCATATACCAGATGGCTTTGAGACCTACTTAGCTCTCAGTTTTTGTTAATCTTGCTTTGCTTGCTTGAGACCTCAAAACTTAATTTCCCCACCTGCTGATAAATATAGGGTCATAGGAATTGCCATATTGGGTCATACCATCTGTTCTTTAATTAGGAGTAATAACAGATGCTTGGGACGATGATGCAAAAAAACCTGCAATAGGCAGTTATGACAATAATGTACTCCATGGTCTGTCTCTCTGGGATCCTGTTAATTTGACTTGTGTCATAAAACTCAAAGTTGTTTGTATCTTTTCTATCTCTTTGTTTCTAAATATTTTCTATTGCAATGCAGTTTTATCTTTTGTTCTCCCCTTTAATGCTGCTTAGCTTTCGACTTTGCAATCCTGTATCCCTCAGCAATGCATTCCTTAGGTAGAGGTATGAAGAAGTGTCCCTTTTTGTTGGTGGTGAACTTGTCAGCTTTCAATTCAGTTGAACACCCCTTGCTCTCGTAGAGTTCAGGGAAGGAAATTCTCGTTCTGCTTTTTCTGTGACATTTTCTGTCCTATGGGGGGAAATTTATTCTTCCTGATTTTCCTTTTTATATTAGTATTTCCATGCTGCTTGTTATTCTTGTCTCCCATCTGTGCAAAGTTTTCAACTAAACTGCAGTGACTGGATGGTGCAATTTCCAACTGTGCTTCAGTTGAGAAAACACCATTGATTCCAGTGACAGAATTTTTCTCATCTTATACTGATGCAGATGTGTAATTCATAGGAACTACTTTCAGAATTTTAACTTTTAATTCAGAAATATGTGCTTTATTGTAATGGTGGAGGTAACTTTGCCAGGGGAAGATTGGCTGAACCTGTAGGAGTGCTGCAGCCAAGTGCTGCTCTGAGGAAAACGTAGCACCAGGCTGCAGGGCTGGAGGAGAGTATCTTTTTGGAGATAGGGAGATGTCTGTGCCTCCTTTAGCAGTCCTACATCCAAACCCAGAAGCAGTTCTTTTTTCTTACTGCAACTGGAGTAGTATTTAAAGGACTGGAGGGCAAACACTGTATGCTGTTAGCAGCAGCAACACTAATATTTGAACAGCAATTCCCAAACTAGGGGTTATCCAGCTACAAATGGGCACAGACCCAAAAGAAATTGCTTTGCTCTTTTTTTGGTATCTCGTGATGATCAAGAGTAATTGATATAGAAAGCAATTAATTTGGAGTAAGATTACAGTTTTAAATATCTATGCAAAAGGGTTCTTGGTTCTATGTATTCTTACCCGTTTTGCAGAAGGCGGCTTATTTCTTAGTGCAGTGTTGCTTGTGTATTGCCAGCCTCCTTAAATTGTTTACAATGGTCTCTTTCCCCCAACTAACAAGTGGTAGAAGGAAAGGAAATGGCCTCAAGTTGTGCCAGGGCAGGTTTAAACTTGATATTAGGAAATATTTCTTCACTGAAATGGTTGGCAAGCATTGGAACAGACTACCCAGGGAAGTGGCTGGGTCACCATGCCTGGAGGTATTTAAAAGACATGTAGACATGGTGCTTAGTGACTTAGCTTAGTAGTGAACTTGGCAGTGTTAGGTTGGTGGTTGGATGCTATGATCTTATAGGTCTTTTCCAACCTAAACAATTCTATGATTCTATAGCTAAATCTATATAGGTGCTTAGAAAACTCATTAAACCTCAAAGTGAGAGCGAGTTAGTACTGAAGGAGTTGATTGGATTTGGGTGAACAACTGTGAAGGCAAGTAGGAAAATTAATGGAGGGGACAGTCTTGTTAGATACTTCAGTAAGAGAAATGACATATTGAACCCTATCCTAACTAGCAAGGGAATGCAGTTTTTTTTCTAACCTGCTTCTAAGCATTAGAGCCAGCAGGCTTTGTATTGTGTTCAGGTTTCTAAGGAGATGAGATATTTTTGTGAAACTGAGAAATTGAGAAATCATGGGAAGAGGAATTTTAAAATGCATGTCAAGCCCACAAAGTACAGTGGCAGAAGGGACCTGTAATACGAAGGATTTTAAGGATAGAACTTAAATGCCATATGACTGAAACAGTCTTTTTCACCAATGGTAATGATTAATGTTAACCGAGAGCTATTTTAGGATGATAAACAACATTCCTTTCATTTTTAACTGCTTGGAGGGGAGGCTTAAGTACCCAGTAATAGATGCTGTTTATTCCAAAGTCTGCAAGAATTCTTTACTCAGGATCAAAACCCCTGAAATGTTACTAAGAATTTAAGTTTGTTTAAAACGTTAGAGATTCCTGGGTTAGCTCAAGAAATAAATAGGACGTTAAGAGCTGCGTAAGACTATATGAAGTGCTTAAGTCAACTTTGTAAGGAAACTGGAAATTTTCAGTTGACAGCAGCATATGTGTTGCATGCTGTTATATTTTGCACACAAAGTATTTAAATGCTGACTTATGCTGAGGAATTCTGGGTAGTTGCAGTGAGTTCTGTGGAGCCACCAGAAGAATGGGCTGATTTTGCTAATTATGAACATGTTATGTGTTTTATGGAAGACCTTGTGAATTAATAATAAAGAGATGTACTTCTGTTTTGGTGGTAGCATGGCAATTTTTGGTATTGGATAGTTTAATGCAGCATTATTAAAATGTTAGGTAAATGAGTCTACAGCAGAATTATCAACAAAAGCAGAGAGTGGGTAGCACCTGTTCTGGAATGGCCTTTTTGGACTTAAGAATTATTGTAGTCATACATTGCTGTAGATTTGTTGTAGTTCTGGCTGTATTTCTATTTCCTCGGTTTATCTTAATTCTCCTGTGGTTTTACTTTTGCACTTATGTTGTCACTAAATGGGCTGATGAGTGTCTTTATCGCTCTGGTTACAACACTGTTTGTGCCCCTCTTGTGTGGTTGGCTGGTTGAACAGACAGGTAAGGTGTGTAGCAGAAAATCGTTGGGAGAGTCACTATGAATCTCTGGACATTCAAGAGGAGAAAGGTAAGTAGAAACTAAAAATACTTCTGTGTGAATTGCAGTTTGAGCTGGAAGTCTGAGGAGACTGCGGTAGTATTCGTGGGTGAAAAAAGGAGGAGACTGAGCGGCCATGGGGAAGATGTTGGCTCCAATTTTAAGTATTATTAATGTAGTAAATAAATCGACAACAAAATATGTCTACTGGAAATCAGTCTTTCTCAGCACTACTTGATTAGGGTACCCAGCAACCCATCACATTATTAGACATCTAGCTGTCATAGTTGTCCTTCTTGTTTATTCCATAGGTTAATGAGAGTTTTCTTTTCAAGCAGGCAATAATGACCCTTTTAAGTATATATGGAATACCTGTTTTATTTATTTATTTATTTTTAAGTATGTATTTTTTTAGAACATCACTATGTGAGACAAAAAGGCAAAGCATTGCCTTAAACTTTTCGGTAGAAGAGTCCTACTTTTTTATATGTTTAAAAGCTCTGTTCTGTAATATGCTTTTAGTTGGCATATCTCTTAATGGTGGTTCCATGCTGATTTTTACTATTAAGACACAGGTTTTGTTTTACTGAATATTCTAGAAAGAAGGTTTCACCTATGTTTACTTTGGAATGTGTCAAACCTTAGTTTCATCCTGTCACCTATTAAGAGATTTGAACATTGATGTAAACAGCAGGCTGAAACCTTTTGTTTGCATTAATGGAAGTATTTGTGATATCATATTTCAAAATTCTGTTTTCCTTGAGGAATCATAGAACACGATGAATTGCAGAAGTTTCGATGAGTGTGGAATGGTTAAAGGATATTTTATTGATGCAGAGAAAGGACAACTTTGCCAGCTATCTCTGTGGTTTTCACTGAAACAGTGATTTTTTTTTTTTTTTTTTAAAGTAGCAGGCCTCTGAACTGCAAAAATGGTGATGTGAGTCTTGCTTGAATAATGTATGTTTGAGACCAAGGCAACAGAAAAAAACCCTTGAGTAACTTCAAAAAAGGATTGAAAATGCAAAAGCTTTGGTTAATAGTAAGAAGTCAGTATTGTTGAATGTTCCATTACCTCATGTAAGGGCAATTATATGAAGTTTTTTTAATTCGGCTTCATTTGAACCTGGTGAATTTGGCTTTGCACATGTAGAAATGGTAAAAGCGTGTGTAATTATAGGGGCCAGTTGGTAAGAAGAATGTGTTTGTCTGTTGGTTTTGGCATTTGAGTTACCTAGTGCAGAGTAAGCTTCAGCCAGCACTTCAAGTTGTGCAGGTATGCATTCCCATCTTTACTGTAGACAGCAAAGTGAAGATTTTTTTATTTTTTTTTTTTTTTTACTAAATAAGATTCCACTGAAACCTCAAAGCTGAGAGGAATTTCAAAATGAAAATAAAATGATCATCTGTCAGGAGAGATTCATTGGCTGCTGTTCAGTTCTGAAAACTCTGCAGAATGCTTGTGGCCAGCTAAATGAATATGAATCTGTTACACTTATTTCTTTTTTCCTTGCATGCATAACGGAACACACCTAAATCATTTTGATTTTGGCATGATTGGAGTTAATGCCCACTTTTTATTTAAATCTTTTCTAAAAGATTTATCTTTTATCTGAAAATCAATTTTATGCTAAAGGAGTGATAAACCCCATTTTCTTACATAGATGATGAGTTCTTTTCTCTTAATTTATTCCCATATAAAACTGACATCAGATTTCTTTGAAAGTATGGTTTGCTGCTGTGAACATTTAAAAGCATGTGGGGATATCCCTTCCTAAACGTAGTTCTTTGATTTGTGCTTGAGGACCAGTGTGTAGCATATCTCAAACTGCATATACCTTGTCCGAGGAAAGGTCTTGGTTGTGGGATGTATTTTGACAGTACTTTGAAGAAGTACTGTCTGTTAGATTTAGTAATTAAAATAGTAAATATAATTCTGCCAAATGCTTTTATTTACTATAGAAATCAGTGTAGTGAATGAGACGGCTTTTGCAGCAAAAGCAATGTCTATCAGAAGAATTGAGTATTTGCATAGTAATATCTATGTATATGAAAGAAAAATATTGTCTACATAACAATGCAACGGCTTTTCCAGAATTGTCTTTGAATTGTCATATTTTAAAAGTTTTACTCGATCATTTTTTCAGAGAAAACTAGAGGTGAATTGCAGTATTAATTGCTAGGCTATAGGAAAATGCAGTGTTCCCCACAAAGGGTGTATGTCAAGGACATCTTCTGACATGCTTTTTTTCCTCCAGTGTCAGAGTTCTCTGCTGCCACCTTTGTGCAAATGTCATCTAGGTGGTTATGCGCTGCCCCTGTTAAACAGGGCAGAAAGGAGGTCTTTCCGTAAGTGATACTTTTATCATGCATGGTAGCTGTAACACTATAGGCTTTTCCGTCTTATTTCTTGCAGGAAATACCGTGCACCTTTGTGTAAGCTTTCATCTTTGTTTTCAGTTGAGAGAAGAGGGAACGCTAATTACGCTTTACACAGGTACTTGTTTCATGTCATACTGCCAGCAGTATTTCAGACCTGCATTGTGGCTCTTGCTCTTGTATGGTCAGTTCTCCCCTCTGGTTCTGTCTTCTCCCCTGAAATGCTGCCAGTGGTTATAATCATAGAATCATTTAGGTTGGAAAAGACCTTTAAGATCGAGTCCAACCATAAACTTAATGCTGCCAAGTCCAGCACTAAACTGTGTCCCTAAGCACCACATCTATATGTCTTAAATATTTCCAGGCATGGTGACCCAACCACTTCCCTGGGTGGCCTGTCCTAGTGCTTGGCAACCCTTTCTGTGAAGAAATTTTTCCTACTATCCAGTCTTAGCGTTCCCTGGTGCAACTTCAGGTCATTTCTTCTCATCCTATCACTTGCTATGTAGTAGAAGAGATGAACAGCCTCCTTTCAGGTAGTTGCAGAGGGTGATAATGTCACCCCCTCAGCCTCCTCCAGACTAAACAGCTCCGGTTCCCTCAGCTGCTCCTCCTAAGACTTGGGCTCCAGACCCTTCCCCAGCTTTGTTGCCCTTCTATGGACATGCTGTACCACCTCAATGTCCTTATTGTAGCGAGGGGCCCAAAACTGAAGACAGTATTTGAGGTACTGTTAGTTCAGTTGAATAGGAAATGAGCTCAGTTTTGTTTTCATAAAGCTGTTAATTTTAGGTGCATACGTTGTCTGGATCAGTTCTTCAATCTGACTGCCCATATGCATGGCTCTCAGTAGAGGGGAAGGGACGTATTATTTGACCACTGCTTTTGATGGTAACGCTGGCCTTTGCTGGTTTGAAGGGTCCATGGGACATCAGCATCCAGGGGTGTTATTGCCTCCCTGAGAGTGACTGGTGAAATGTAGTGCTGTTGTATCCTGGAAAGATGGAGGAAGGATGTCCACAGATTGTGTCCTGTGGAGCTATTAGGTGACAGTTGTTAAGCAGCTGTGCCACCTACTCCTTGGTCCTGTATGTGTCTGGACCTGATAGACATGGCACTGCAAAAGTTGTTTACCGCTTGGAGAACTCTATTTTGAAAGGACTGTGAATTTGCTATGTGTTACCATGCATAAGCTTGTCACTGGGGAAGAGAAATTTTAGTTGGGGCACCTCAGACTTTCCCATTTCCAGTAAGATCTTTAAGGCTGGACTTTACTGGCTACTGGCTTAAAAAGAAAAGGCCAATGAATTACGCAGGATGAGGAGAGAAACATACCTGCCATGGCAAAAGCATGTGATGCGTACTAATGATACAGTAACACAGAATGGAAGGAAAACGTAGTGGTGTGAATTTTTATATAAAAATATTGGTATAGCAATGTTGCTTTAAGTGAAAGGAGATTGTGCCCTTGAGATCTTGAATTTGGACATACCTGTAGTGTCACAGCATCTACATCTGCATTTTTTCCTTGCCATTCTCCTTGAGGCTTTCCATTATTGTATGGTGAAGAAGTCACCTTGGTGGCACTCCGTGTATAGTGTTCCTCTGCTGTTTGCATTATCACTCAGTTTGTAAAATGAGTACCTCGTGAATGTCTTCTGCACTAATTAAACATTGTCCTCCCAGGAGCCGGTTCTCCGTAGCCAGAAACAGCAGATGCATGGTGCTGTTGTTGCATCCCAGAGAGAATGAAACATTCCCCCAACTGCTGTTTCTGCCTTTGCTAAAACTCGTATCTGTTTTATCAGTTGTATTTATGTTGACATCTCTAAGCAGAAACCTCAGGGCATAATAGTGCCTAATGTATAATAAATATTATTTGCTTTTTTTTAATAGCTAAATGAAATGTGCATTTCAAGCCTTTAACAAGAACCTTTGTAAATCTTTTATGCAGTTTTAAAACTGATCTTTAATATTTTTTTTAAAAGGTTTGGTTAATAAAATGTATTTTCTTTCTCACATTGTCACCCACAGATTTAAAGAAAAAGGCTGCAGCTGAAAGCTATTGAACACTTTCCTAATGGAATGGTGTTAAGAAGAAAATGAGTGTTTAGCAGTACAGATCTTTGGCAGTTTTGGGAGGCGAAAGGAAGTTAATCAGTGATGCCAAATCCAGAGAGTGACTGTATGTAGATCAGGGCTGAGGCATACTGATGGGGCTCCGAGAGCCTTGCAGTATTTGTGCAGTTCCCAGCAGTCTGTTTCCTGCTAAGTTAATCAGATGCTTATGACTTTTTACTGCTATTTAACCTGCAAAGGGCTAATTTTAGCTGCTTTAGGATGTACAAGAGGTGTGCCACATAATAATCTCATTATTTTTTCTCATTTGTACAACAGAATTATAGAAGTATTTGACTGCATCTTACCAAGTTCCTCAGAACAAATCTTTGAGCCAAACATTACTGAACAGAAAGCAAGATCTGCCCCCAAACTTCTCCCTTGGCTATTTAGCATTCACTCTTGTCTTGTTTGTTATCAGTCTTCCATTCGATATGGTTTCTTCCAGCTGCTAATATGAATAGACAGTGGATAAAACATCTCCTTTGTTCTGATGTTTCTTTCTTTACCTGTAGAGAAATGTTAAGATCTGACTGTATTTCATGAAGTTTTAAAAAATGAATGAGTTGGTTTCTCTGTAGGGAACTGCATTTTCATTTTCTGCTTTTAGCTCAGTGTCATGCTGCTGTAACGATTACTCACTATTAGCCCTGTAGGCTGCTCTGGTGGAAGTGTGTTTAGAGAACTTTTAGTACATCTTAAAGAAGCTGCTTGAGTCCATGTTTTCAGGATTTTGGATTTAGGCTTTGGGGTTTTTCCCCCCAACATATACTGCACGCTTCATGCACAGGAGTTGTCAGTGTTTTAAACTGTGGATGCTAGCAAACATAATGCACTACTTCCATAAAGTGAATAATCTCTATAATGGATGGCATGTGTTATGTCATGGTGTTAAGTAAATTGATTCCACCAGATGCTCAGCTGTCTCCTAGTCTCCAGCTGCTGTTTCCCTTATGCTTCACACCCAAATTGCTTGGAAAGTATTTGTGGCAGTAATAGGGAAGGTGGACTTCAGTCTATTTTCGGTATCATGGTCTGAAAAAAGAATTTGATTTCTCTTTCTGGGCTGTATCATTTCAGAATTATTTGGTCTGAGCCCATTTTTAAATGAGATGGTAATATTAGAATAAAAACAGTAGTAACAATCAAAAAACTCCATCAATTTTTTGATCAGCTGTAGAATTTTATTCTGACTCATCATCTTATGGGATAATCCTTTTTCTGATATGGTTCCTCTGTATTCTAAAAATGAACCACAGCAGCGGTTACTGTCTTCAGGACTCTGCATGTGCAGTTTCCTTATGGAGCTTTCAGCACTCAAAAGAGTTTTCTGCAAAACAAAATATCTCCTTTTTTTTCTTTTATGTTAAACACTATTGTGTACTAAAACTTCATGACATGGAAATTTTCTGATGTGTCTCATTCTGTTTTTTCATTATCCAGTGACCTTTTAGTTTTTAATGTAAAGGTGTCCTTTAAAAAAAATCAACAGCGTCCTGGTTGTCTGTTACTATTGCTCTCTTTGGTAGTTGTGAGGAGTGGTGGAATAAATAGATGGATCCCTGGAGGTATGTGTTTTAGTAATAAATTGAGCGATATATTTAATGATAATACTGCATAGTCGGTCTTTTTGTAAGGAAATTCAGTTTAGTAGTAGTTGGATTAGAACTTGGTGTCTTCCAGCAGTTGTTATGCACAGCAAAATTCACAGCACAGTGGAAGAATGAGAAGTGACAGTTGGTTGTTCCAGTGTAAGTGGCATAATAAAAAGTTATCATCTGTGTTGGAATTTGTCTTTTTATACATAAGTATTAATAATTATCCTTACATACAACCAAAATGTACAACCAGCCTTCTATAGAAGGCTGAACTTAAAAATGCTTACCAGATTTTTGGGTTACTCCTTTCATTTAAATATCTAAAGGAGCTTTGTAAATCTACATTAATATATTTACAAATATATGGTTCTTAATTTACAAATATATGGTATGCACGGGACCTTGAGAAGCCTGATCTAGTGGGAGGTGTTCCTGCCCATGGGAGGGAGGTTGGCACTGGTTGATCTTTAAGGTCCCTTCCAGCCTTAACCATTCTATTATATGTATATATTTATTTAGGGAGGCTCTTAAATTAGCTTTGTGCATACGATTTTATATTCAGTAAGATCTGCCATCTTTTTCTTCTTTGGAAATATATTGCTCATTACTTTTTGTGGAGTTTTTGCCAGTACTATAGTATACTGTACTAAAATTGTTGTAGAACTGCTGCTGTACAGTGATCCTTGTCTAAGTCCCCCTTCTATGTGTGTGTATATATATATACACACATAAGTATTTCTCATCTACATGAATGTATCTACATTGATGTATTTGTGCAGAATTATAGTTGTATATATGTATTTAATAGGTATAATGGAAGCTTCTCAAATAGACATCTTCAATTATTAGGTTCCTTTTTTTTTTACCTGCCCAATCTTTTCCCAGGAGTTGCAATAAATGTCAGTATCTGGTGTGCAGGAAAACGGAAATGACAAGAATAATGTATAGAGGAGAATTTTAACTGCTATTACTGTAGTATGTTCCTTTAATGAACCAGAATATACAAGTATGTTTGCTGAGATTGGAATTTGCAGTCAACTAAAACAAGATTCTTTAATAGAAGTTTTGAAAGTCTCCATGATAGTGTTGTTATCTCAGCTCTTAAGTGCTTCAGATGTATTTTCCAGAATGCCTTTCATGATGAGTTATCTTTAAAATGGTTTATTCTTCTGTAAAGTATTGATGTTTGGCAGTTCACAAAGCTAGATGGGCATGCCAGCATTTGTCACTTTAAAACTAAGAGTCCTCCTGTTCAAAAAGTAGAGCATATTAGAAGTTCTGTTGACTTCAAAGAGTTAACTTCCTTGATTAAATGAATTTTATGGTTTTGAGAATCAGAGGTTGAAAATAACCGTACTTGAGCACATCTACGTAATTTTCTCTTCTGCTGTACTAATCATGTATGGAGCTTCACAATTAAACTGAAGGTGTCTTGCTTTCAGGTTCCCATTGGCACTCTTTTTCTGATGCATATGGATTTTTTCAGTGCAGCTTAAATTGCATGGAAATGCTTTGGAAGGCAGCTACAGACAGAGTGAAGTATTTCATGTTGGCCCGAATCTAATCTGCTAAGTAAATAGCACCCAGCTCATTTATCATTTTCTGCTGTGTGATAGCCAGCTAGAATAGAGTGAGTATCCTTGGTTAAGGGCTGCTTTGGATGCACTTCTGCCCTGTTCTCTGTGTTATTGTGTCAATCTTTTGTGTCCTTTTACCATGGCTTCCTGCATTTCTCTTTGAAAGACAGGGTTTGTTTCTCTGTTTTTTGTGCTTCATCTCTTGCTGTTACTGAGTACTTTTACAGGGTGTAGAGTTACTCAGAGATGTGCTCACTGTTTGAATGGATTCAGCTGCCTCTTTGAATCATCAGCTGAGTGATCTGCAATGACTTTTTCTAGAAGAGATTGTTCTGTCCTATGCTTGTGTCCTTGCACATTTTAAAAATTGGTAAACTAGTGAACGGTATGTTCTGTTATTTCAAGTGTAGGTTGTATAGTTTTGTGCTCAGATTTTTTTTTTAAAGACGAAATTAATTCTGTTGGTAGTTTGGCATCAGTTAAAACATTTGTGCTGCTGGATTGAAAAGAAATTTCTGTTCCTGCCTTGCTATGCCAAACTTGATCACTGTTCTAAAAATATGCATTGTCTTTTTTGTGTGCACCCAGTTGACAGTGGTATGGTTTTAACCAGGACAGTAGTAAATCTAGGAAACTGTTAGAAGCTTGCAAATCCATCTTGAGTATACACCATTTTCAGTGTTTTCTTTACTGGGTTTCCTTGCATGTCCTCTAACATAAGGTAAAAAAGACCAGACATGAGTAGAAATGTCTACCAAATGATCTGAAATGCTCGGTAGTAGAAAGAGTACGTGAAATGTTGACTGAGCTAACTTCACTACTCAAGCCTGGTTTTGGTGGGAGTTTCTGTGTTTTTTTAGAGCATTTTAACAATTCACTTGACTCCTATCTTAGGATTTTCTCCCACTGTCAGTGAAACTACTTGTTCCTGTCCAAGGCTGTATCACACAAAAATATTCCCAAATCAACCAGTCTGATGCAGGAATTCGGTGTGATCTGCATTGACGGGTCTTTGAGGTGACCAGAAGAGCATAAAGCAGAGTCTCTCTCATGCTTCAAGATCTTCTGAGTTGGTGTTTTTTTGAAGTTTCCGGTTTTGAACTGGTATTGCAGTAGATGAGAGCCTCAGAAATTTCCTGGGAACCTTGTGGGTCCACTCTCCGTCCAAGCCAATGGATGGTGTTTGTCCCATCTCCTCCTCTCCTCAGAACTTTATTTTTGCAGGGTAGGAGCTGTCACAGCTGCTCTGTCTCACAGGATGCGGTGTAGTTGCACAATGCCAGCTGAAACACACATCTCGCTCTGTTTCCTTGCTAGTTGGGCTGATAGTTTTGCTTCAGGACTGCTGGATTAATAAAACTGGTTTTAATTCAGAAAGAATTCAAGTTTGCAGAGGTTCATTGACTCTTCGTTCGTAGTGTGAAGAAATTTCCTTTCTCTCAAATGAATTAGAGGAAATTTCACCTTCTTTCTATCTCCCACTGCGCTCTGTCATCTTTTTGATATGCTCTAGGCCTATTGGAATCCTGCATTTCTGCCCCTGTGTAGCCAGGTCAGTTATACAACTATTGTTATAAATACAGCCTTAAAAAACATGTTGTTTGATCTTCTTAAAGCATGTGAGACGTTAATGTGGAAAACATACCTTTATGTGATCATCATAGGTAATGACCCTTCCAATATTTGATGAAGAGAAATTAAATTATATGCAAGGTTTATCTACTACAGGAAATCAGTTTGGTTTGTCATTCAGAGACTTCAGTCTGCATTTCTAAGGTTTGGCTTTTCTTGGAGAAAGCAGACCCTCCTTATCTATTCTGCCAGCAAAGTGAATCAGCCAGGCTGTTTAATCTGTGTGAATTATATTTTTTTTTTTTTTCTGATCACTGGGGAAATTACTAGTGTCAATAAAAATTGATGAATTGTTCCAGCTTTTACATTTCTGACAGAAGAGTAAAAGTTGTTGCTGATTTTTATTTAGCAAATTCAGTGCTAACATTTTACTAACAAATGTGGCTGAACTTTATGGTTTTTTTCCAGCTTCCGTTGCATTAGGCAGTGGACACACTTGAGATTTGTATGAAAGTATTCCAGCAAATTACAAAAAAATCAGGGTTACCGGGGTGTTGTAGCTGAAGTGACTCTCGATCAGATTCAGAAGTCCTTAGGAGTTTTACTGAATCCTCTATTCCTGGATAAAAATCTGTTTCTACTCTGGAGCTGTATGCTCTGTTATTAATTTCATGATCTTTTTAGACTTGTCTTAACTTCTTGATCACTTAACAGAGCTGTATACTCTGTTATTAATTTCATGATCTTTTTAGACTTGTCTTAACTTCTTGATCACTTAACAGAGCTGTATACTCTGTTATTAATTTCATGATCTTTTTAGACTTGTCTTAACTTCTTGATCACTTAATGGGATAAAGTAAGATTCACTGAGGTTAGCACTGTTTCAGTTTTCAATCCAACTCCAGTGGTTAGGGGAAAGTGATATGATGCCATTCAGAGTTTAAAAGGCTTAAACCTTTTTTTGCCGATATTTGGTTGTATTGAGAAGTAGATAATAGTGATGAAAGTTATTGCTTTTCTTTTTGAAAACAGTCTTTACTATAAAGGCTTTGCTGAAGGAAAAAAAAATTAAATGGTCTGAGTAAAGAGCTGATGTTTGAATTGTGATTAAATGAAAAGTCTGGTCCCTTTTCAAGCAATAGGGGAGGTAGTAAAATATTTACCTGTGATGTGGAACTGCGCTAACTGTAAGTGGACAGTCAGGATGGTGTCTTCTGTGATTTCAGTGATAGGCAGAAACTGTTTCATTTCTCGATGTCATTTCTTGGTATACTGACTTCTCAGAGCTTTGAGAACCACCTTAGTTCTTCAAAAATAATTGCTTTGTAAGATTGGGTCTTTGGAGAGCTTGGGGCAGTAAGAGTAATTTGAAAGAATTTCAAGGTTACCAAGTAATAGTTTAATAGGTTGAGTTAAATCATTACTAGTTGGTGAGCTTGGCTTAATTTAGCCTGTGTGATTTCATATGCACGTAGTTGCGTGGACCACCAAACTAGTGTCAATTTAAACACTAGGTTTACTCCATCCTTCACTTAACGTACCTTTAGAAATCTGACTGTGCCAAAAAAAAAAAAAAAAAAAAAAAAAAAAATAGCTTTTAAAAGGTATGGAAGGCCCTGTCTACCAAAGGCTTCCTGAACTCTGCCTAATTTGTAGTCTTTACTGATTTGTCAGTATTTCTGTGTTATGTCAGTGGTCAGAGAGTATGTCAAGCTTTACAACTGAGGCAGCATTTGCAATCTTGTGAGCCCCAAAGGTTGAGAGTGTCTGATGCTTTCTCTCCTTCACTTCTGGATGCAGTAAAACAACGTCTTTGGCAAATTATTGACCTTACAGTTGAAAAATATTTATAAACTTATTCATAAATCTTGCTCTCTCTGATATTACTCACACCTGAGTCATTATCCTTTTCCTAAAGCATCCTCTTGAAAAAATAATTTGTCATATTGAATGTAAAGTCTGAATGTATTTGTGATCTTGATGAGTTTTGTGAAATAACTGCTTCCCAGAATTTGTATGTTTTGCTTAGGATTCGGGTCAGATGTTCTGCCATAAAGGCACACGGTTTGTTTTCACTGTGGCCTCCAGGAAAAGAGCAGGAAAAAGGCAAACTGTGGTAGTTTCGTGAATGGTCGGGAGCAGCTTTCCTTTTATAATGTCAAATTGGCATTAAATGCTTCCTTCAAGGGCCTGAAGATTAAACTCTTTTCAGATACAGAATGCTTTAAAAATTGGAAGGTTTTCATGCTTGGCATCATCAGCCTTGATGGAGCTCTGAGGTACATTGTTGGTGTTAGTGAACTTTGACTTTACTGCGATTTTGTGTATTATGTAAAGTGAGACTTGAGATTAGCCTTCTATTAATAGTTGTCTTTTATTCTCATGTTTCAAGGTTATATTTGTCATTAGCATTTTTCTGTCTGAGCTACAGTTGCTGAAGTGCCTTAAGGGTTGCAGTCAGGGATGCTGTTGTATCTTTTTCATGGTTGAAATGTGTTTTCTATGATATACTTTTATTTACAGTGTGTAACGTTATACTAAGTGTTTTGGAAAACATTGACTGAAGTTGTCCCTAATGTGGTGGCTCTGTAGTCAGTTTTCTGAATGACAGCATGAAATGCTTAAGTTGCAAATATGTTGTAACCTTCCTAAAATCCTGAGTTACTGGATGACGCTACGTGCTGCAAATATTAAAAACAGTATCTTCCCCTCATCCCGATGAATTCTGTCTTCGTTTTGTATGTCAGGTGCTAGGTTAGGCAATTAAAACAGTGCTTGCTACATCATACAAATGACTTACCATGAGTTTTTTGACAAGGTTAGTAACATTGCTTTTTGCAGTAAAGTTTATTTGAGAGTCCCCACTGTAAGTGCTTGATTGCAGTCCCTTAAGTGTATCAGCTGACTTCAAATATGAACCAGCAACTTCCAAGAGTGAACCTCAGGGGTTTGGTGGGTTTTCTTTTGTGTAAGTTGAAAAAAAAAATATGGTGTTCTTTGAACCTAGACTATAGTTGTTTAAAATCTGAAGAACAAACTTAACTTGGAAGATGCTCTGAGGGATGTGACTTTTTTCAGTTTGCCTCAGTGCATGCACTTACGCAACGGGACTTGAGCTGAAACAAGATATCATCAGCCACATTCTCCACAGATTCTCTTTTGATTCCAGTTATCGACTGTGTGATTAACCTGATTTCACTTCTGCAAGAAAACCAAGCAGCTTTCTTTGTGTGCAGTTATTCGGATGTTTTATATTACAGAATTACTGGTAAATAGTTTCTGATACTTGCTTTAGAGATACAGAACTTAAAGCAAAAGACTTCTAATTCCACCTCTGCAACCTTCTTAGACTCTCACAGTTATTCTGTGTTGGCTAAAGCAAATATGAGTCTATGGTTTTCTCTTAAAACCCTAAATTCCTGTCCCCATCCATAAACTGTTGGTAAGGAAATATATTTATATTCAGATAAATCTCATTCACACCGTCTCAATTGTTGCAAAACAAACTCTTGATTTGCTTTGTATTTTGTTCTTTAAGTTTTCTGTTTTCCTGAATATCAGTTAAATCAGGATGAATTCACTGAAACTTTTGAAAGCAGGGATGCTGCCATGTTAAACAGGTGAGATTCAGACAGGTGGCTAAGGAGGCCCCTTCACAGAATCACAGAATCACAAGGTTGGAAAGGACCCATTGGATCATCGAGTCCAACCATTCCTAACACTCCCTAAACCATGTCCCTAAGCACTTCATCCACCCGTTCCTTAAACACCTCCAGGGAAGGTGACTCGACCACCTCCCTGGGCAGCCTCTGCCAGTACCCAATGACTCTTACTGTGAAGAATTTTTTTCTGATATCCAACCTGAACCTCCCCTGATGGAGCTTCAGGCCATTCCCTCTAGTCCTGTCCCCTGTCACTCGGGAGAAGAGGCCAGCTCCCTCCTCTCCACAACCTCCTTTCAGGTAGTTGTAGAGAGTAATAAGGTCTCCCCTCAGCCTCCTCTTCTCCAGGCTAAACAACCCCAGCTCTCTCAGCCGCTCCTCATAAGACTTGTTCTCCAGCCCCCTCACCAGCTTTGTTGCTCTTCTCTGGACACGCTCCAGAGCCTCAACATCCTTCTTGTGGTGAGGGGCCCAGAACTGAACACAGTACTCGAGGTGCGGTCTCACCAGTGCTGAGTACAGAGGGAGAATAACCTCCCTGGACCTGCTGGTGACCCCATTTCTGATACAAGCCAAGATGCCGTTGGCCTTCTTGGCCACCTGGGCACACTGCTGGCTCATGTTCAGTCGGCTGTCAACCAGCACCCCCAGGTCCTTCTCTTCCGTGCAGCTCTCCAGCCATTCTTCCCCCAGTCTGTAGCGCTGCATAGGGTTGTTGTGCCCCAAGTGCAGGACCCGACATTTGGCCTTGTTAAACCTCATCCCATTGGTCTCGGCCCAGCAGTCCAGCCTGTTCAGATCCCTTTGCAGAGCCTCCCTACCCTCCAGCAGGTCGACACTTCCTCCCAGCTTAGTGTCATCTGCAAACTTGCTAAGGGTGCACTCGATGCCTTCATCCAGGTCATTGATAAAGACATTGAACAGAGCTGGACCCAGTACTGAGCCCTGAGGAACTCCACTTGTGACTGGCCTCCAGCTGGAGTTAACTCCATTGACCACCACTCTCTGGGCCCGGCCATCCAACCAGTTTTCAACCCAGGAGCGTGTGCGCCTGTCCAGGCCAGAGGCTGACAGTTTCTGCAGCAGAATGCTGTGAGAAACTGTGTCAAAGGCTTTACTGAATTCCAAGAAGACTACATCCACAGCCTTTCCCTCATCCAGTAGTCGAGTGATTTTGTCATAGAAGGTGATCAGGTTAGTTTGGCAAGATCTGCCTTTTGTAAACCCATGTTGACTGGGCCTGATCACCCGGTTCTCTTGCGTGTGCTTCATGATAGCACTCAAGATTACCTGTTCCATGACTTTCCCTGGCACTGAGGTGAGACTGACAGGCCTGTAGTTCCCCGGATCCTCTCTGCAACCCTTCTTGTATATGGGCACAACATCAGCCAGCCTCCAGTCTAGTGGAACTTCCCCAGTCAGCCAGGACCTCTGGAAGATGATGGATAGGGGTTTGGAAAGGACATCCGCCAGTTCCTTCAATACTCTTGGGTGGATCCCATCCGGCCCCATAGACTTGTGGGCGTCTAGCTGGGCAAGCAAGTCTCTAACCGCCTCCTCTTGGATCACGGGAGCCTCAATCTGCCCCTCTAACTCTTGGATTTGTAAACAGAAGGAACAACTTCCTTTGCTATTAAAGACTGAGGCGAAGAAGGCATTAAGTACCTCAGCCTTGTCCTTATCCCCTGTCACTGTTATTCCTTCTGCATCCACTAGAGACTGGATATTCTCCCTCGTCCTCCTTTTCCTGTTAATGTACTTGTAGAAAGACTTTTTGTTGTCTTTCACAGACTTAGCGAGTTTTAATTCTAGTTGGGCCTTGGCCCTCCTGATTTTTTCCCTGCACGATCTCACTTCGTCCCTGTAGTCCTCCCAAGATGCCTGTCCTTTCCTCCAGAGCACATAGAGCTTCTTCTTCTTATTGACGCATCTTGAGATCTCCCTGCTCCACCAAGCTGGCTTTTCCCCCCGCCGGCTCCTTTTCCGGAACACAGGGGTGGCTTGCTCTTGAGCTGATAGGATTTCATTTTTCAAGAGCGCCCAACCCTCATGGGCTCCCTTGCCCTGAAGGACTGTTTCCCACGGGACTTTGCTAATCAACCTTCTGAACAGGCCAAAGTCTGCCCTCTGGAAGTTTAATGTGACTGTTTTGCTAACCCCCTTCTTAATCCCACCTAGAACTGAAAACCCTATCATCTCATGATCACTTAATCCCAGGCGTCCTCCAACCGTCAAATCCCCAACAAGACCTTCTCTATTCACAAACAGCAGGTCTAGGAAGGCACCCTCCCTTGTTGGTTCGCTAACCAGTTGTGCAAGGAAGTTGTCTTCGATGCCCTCCAGGAACCTCCTAGACTGTTTCCTTTCTGCTGTATTGTACTCCCAGCAGACATCCGGAAAGTTAAAGTCTCCCACAAGGACAAGAGGCAGAGATTTAGAGACTGTCCCCAGCTGTTTATAGAAGAGTTCATCAGCAGCTTCTTCTTGGCTGGGTGGTCTGTAACAGACTCCTATCACAAAGTCCCCTTTCTTGTGGGCTCCTCTGATTTTTAACCCATAGGCACTCGATCCCGTCCTCACCGTAATCCAGTTCAAGAGTATCAAAGCACTCTTTGACATAGAGGGCTACCCCGCCTCCTTTCCTACCCTTCCTGTCCTGCCTGAAGAGTTTATATCCCAACATAGCTGTAGTCCAGTTATGTGAGTCATCCCACCACGTTTCTGTGATGGCAATGACATCATAGTCACCTTGCCCTACAACAGCTTCCAGCTCATCCTTCTTATTGCCCATGCTGCGTGCATTGGTGTAAATGCACTTCAGCATTGAAGTGCATTCTGTTGAGTCACGAGGTTCAAACTGGCCCCCTTGCTCTCTCAGCATCCTCTCATAGCGGAGCCCAGGTGCGGCTGGATCCAATTTTATTCCCAGGCTTGGTCGATGGTTTGACTAAAGGGTTGTGCGTGTGTGCTTATATGTGGTTTTGCCATAAGTCAGATTCCGGTTACTTATGAGAGTTTCCTTAGAGACTGGTACATACTGGGTTAATTTGTGAGGCTCCCGGCTGGATGGGATGGCCAGCAGCCACCCCATCAGAAAGACAGTTTTCCAGTGCTGGAGGCAGTCAGTGGTTTAATTCAAGTGGCAGATTTAAAAAAAATTTGGGAATGCCTTGATGAATTCACTGCTGTGTTAGCGCTTTAAACACTTATAACCACTTAATGATTAGATATAAAGCAAGTAACAGTAAAAACTCGAGTAAGTAGTTATTTTCCTGGGGAAACATCTGATGGAGTCAGAGGCACAATTCTTACCAAGACATTTCTTCTTGGTGGAGGAAGAGAGGTCCAGGCCCATTGACTCATCTGTCAGGTGTTCCCTCCCAAAAAGGGGTTTTCATCTATCAATTTTATACCTTTTGAAAACCTTTGGTGCCTCTTGGCAAGGTGGGACTAAGTCAATTGGTATGCGTTGATTGGCCCATGGCAAGGCCACTTGTGTCATGCGAAGTGGGGACTCAGCAGTTTGTCATGCCTTCGAGGCGTGGAGCTCAGTTTGGGCTTTTTGGGGTGTCTGAGTTTTTATCTGAAGCAACACCAGGCTGTGACGCCGTTGTCTCACCCTGGGTGCCGCTTCATTGATACGAATGTGAGATCACCACCCAATCTGTTTTACCAGATGTATTTGTCTATTGTCAGATGTTCCCTCTTGCCAACCACACTCTTGCAAAAACTAAGCTTGTTTTGCCATTCGCAGGGTGTAATAAATCTATTATACCACAGATGCAGAAGGTTGGAAGAGATGTCTTGGCTTGTTACTCCCTCTATGTGGTATCCTGTAACAGAATAGTTTTGCCCTCTTTTAGCTGTGCTGCGTTTTTCTGATATTTTTCAGCTCTTGGCTCTAGAGAAATTGCATGAAGAGATTCCTTTGGAGCCTTTTAGAAGACGGCTGGATTGAGAATTCAATAGTCTCATGGAACAGCTGATTTGAGCAGCCATCCTCCTTGTAGAGGGATCACATTTTCCTTCAGCTTCATGCTCCCGTTTCTCCATCAGTATTTGAAAATGTTTACCTACATCTTGGAGTTGGGGGGAGGGGGGGTGATGACGTGATGCCTAGAGCAATATGGTGCCTCATTAATTTGAATCTACAAGGGAGGGGAAAAAATATATATCTCCAGAACTTACAGGAGGATTTGCAGCATTCTTGCTTCTTCAGAGATATTTAGTTACCATAACAACACAAGGCAATTGTCAAATGCATGGTGAGGGCATTTTTTTTAAGTTTCTTTTGCTGCTTATGTTTGAAAGTGTATTGTATGTAGAATAAAATGTGCTCAATCCCTCAGGAGCAATACAATAATTCTGTTAATGGCTTTTATTCTGAAGTAAATTTTTAAATTGATAAACATGATGAAATATTTAGGAATGGCACTGAGGTTTTTATGCTTTGAAGCTAACCTGTGGTGTAGTGCTTATTAATGTGTAAATCTGGATTGAGGCTAAAAAAAGAACATAGAAAAAATACCATGTCTGTTGTCAGTCTTTCAAAAAAATAAGTTCTTAAACCATCTGAGATGCCACTAGGGCTTATACAAATGTGGCATTGTGATATATTGCAATTTATATGCTTACCTCCTTACTGCTTTTCAGCTGATGGTGAGAACTGCCCAACTGAAACACCTATCCAAAAAAGGTTTTGAAACACTTCTACGTTTATTGTGGTTTCTGGGGCATTCTGTCTGTTCGCGTCTTTTAGTGTGTTAGGGTAGAAACTGCAAATTATTATCTTTGTCAACAGTATATCATTGCTGATAAGGAAATCCTTGTGCCTCTGTGCTGAACTCTGTCTTTGGTCCTGGCTTACGAAGGTGATGGGAGCACAACTAGTTACCAAACTCAACAGAGGTTAGAGCAATTCATCGTGTAGCTGAGTGAAGTAGATTGTGGCGGGAGTGGATACATCTGTTGTTCTTGGTGTGACTTTGTGGTGGATAGAGTGCTGCATTGGTTTAACTTCAAACTTCCCAAAAGGACATAGCTATGGATAATTCAAGTCAAAATGCTAAGTTATGAAAGAAAGGAAACATGCTTTGATTTCTGTTGGGTGCTGAAGCTGAGGAGCTGACATTTCAGCAGCAAAACGGTGTCTTCATAGACATGATGAGTAAAGCCTGAGTCATGTAATACTCAGCTTCAAAAATCAAAATTAATCTGCTGTACATAAAGTTTTTCATTGCTGCCAGCCTACTCCAAAAACTTGGTTATGCCATATTTGCCAATGTAATTGCAACAGTTTTGGCTGTCTTTTCTGTTTTGTTTGGGGTTTGTTTTTCTTTTTATAAGGGAGAAAAGTGTAGATAGTTTTTTCTAGCAGCTTGCCAAGAAATTGCATCTAAACAGCCACAATGTCAGCTTTTATCTGAGTGACTATACCAGTTCCTTATAAGCTTTAGGCTTTTCCTCGTAGCAGGCTTGATTGATAGCTAATTCTAGCTCATCAATTTCCAAATGAACGTTTTCTTTGTGGGTCAGGTAAAGTCACTTCGAGGTTAAACATTAATATGGATTTTTTTTTGTTTGTTTGGGTTTTTTTTTTTTTAGTGTTTTAAGCAAATGTATTTTATTCAACATTTATGTTTTGGCACAGATCCATAATACAGGGTGAAATCAAGTTTTATGGTGTTTGATTTTTTTTTTTCCTGAAATAGCATGTACGCAAGTCTATAAATGAGTGTATAAGTCACTTGTTGCATTTTCCTCACAGTTTTTAAGAACAAATAAGGAAAAATCCAGTCTGGAGGAATTGGTAGCAATAAAGATCAAGATAAGTGCTTGCTTTAAAATATTTGGCTCTCTTGACACTTTGGTTTATTTCTTATCTCACTACAGTGATTCTGTTTTTATCTCAATTTATTTAGATGTCTTAAATTACAGATGGTTCCTGGTGGTGGTGGTATCATGTGAATTTCCTGACACTGCCTATGTTCCTTGGCAGTGTTGCCTAATTCTTACTTGGTCGCCTTTGCTTGCTGTATACTGTCTCATTTTGCCCTGGACCTCAGTCAAGGCTTTTCTGTTTAGTCAAGCAGGTCTCTGTTTCCTGTGGGATCCCACCTTCCAGTTCCCTGAGTAAGGTGAATTCAGCACTTTCAAAGTCCAAGATTTTAACTACCTCTGTTGTGGTCACTGCAGCCAAGGCTGCTATTGATCATCACATCCCCAGCCAGGTCTTCCTGGTTTGTGTACAGCAAATCCAGCTGTGCATCAGCTCTCGTTGGCACACCCAATACCTGCATCAAAAGCTTATCCCCATTGCTCTCTAAGTTTGCAGTCAAGTTTAAAATAAACACTTTTTGCACTGTCTACTAAAATCAATCCTAGTTGATTTAAAGAAAAAGCGATACTGCATACAAAATTTAATATAAATGGGCATATTGTGTAGCTGTTTACTTTTCTTTGTAAAGTAGAAGTTGGGGACACCTCTTAGATGGTGGTAAAATACAAGGAAGGGAATTTCTTTGCATATGTGAGTATTTTATAAGGAAGAAGAAAAGGCAAATTATCTGGAATCAATACAAGCTTTAAAATCAACACATTTTTCATGAGTGCTAAATAATCATGTGGGAGACATTCATTGTGAACAACTGGTAATATTTTTCTCCACACAATTCTGAAAAGAAACTTATGCAGTAACAGTGACATTTGCCAATTTGGTCTTAAATTAGTTCTTGCATTTTATTTAAACGTACTTTGCCCCGATACAGATCGCACAGTTACTCTGCAGAGAATCTTTCTATAGAGAAATGAATATTAACCTTGCAGGCCATTTAAGTAATGTTTTTCTGTTGTTCTGGTGAGTTCCTTGGTTTTTTACCTCTGACCTTTTGATGGAGAAAATTTGAATGGGAAAATAAAAACATATAAAAACTAGCTTTGAAACTTGGTTATTTTATCTCTTTCGTTTACACAAGAATTGTTTGTAATCTGTGGTTCATATTTTCAACGCATTTTTTTAATGGAGCCTGAGAGACCAATAAATGGCCCACTGCCAGGAGGTGTTAGCATTGTGCTAATGCAATTTATTTGGTGGTTCTTGCCCAGGCCTAAATGCTGAGGTGCAAATAAATAACCTAATAGCTTCTATGGGATTGAAACCTACGTAGGTTAGATATCCTTATCATGAGATAACTTTGTCTTTCAATTGAAGCTTGCCCATAATGAAAGATCCTTTCTCTACAGTGCATTAATGTTAAATATTAATTACCTTGTTTCTGATAATTTTTAACAGTTTTCTATTTAATAAGTATTGGAGATACAGTTAAAAATATTTCCTAGCTATGAAACTAAATAAAATGCACTAGAGCAAATGTGATTTGAAAGCGATGGGTATTTTTCCCAAGGAACAATTATTAAATGAAGATGTTGGGCATCACATCTCTGGGCTGGTAGGGGAAGAACTGTGAAATGCTGTAGCACCACTCATTTAGCCATCACCTGTCAGAGGTGAATGTGTGGCAGAACTGAGACTCAGTTAAGAGGCAGCTTTTAGGCTGCAGTTCTCTTACCTCTTAACCACCAACAGTCCTCCACTGTCTTCCTGTGGATTTACCCCTGTATTCTTCAGGTCTTCTGTCTCATCTCACCTGCTGACAAAACCACCTATGCTCTGTTGGTATGTTAGTTTATAGGAAGATGTATTTGTCGCCGTGGTCTCATCCATTATGTCTCTTTTTCTTACTAAAATGAAAGTTTTTCTAGATGGGTGGTTAACAAGTAGGGTTTTGGTTATTTTTATCTTCCAAGGCAGACAGGAATTTCCTTGTTATCTTTGAGGTGAAAATCCACACTTGTAGTTCTTGGTGTCTTTGCTTAATCCTCACCCACCTGACCAGGTAGGGCAATAGTAATTTGGAATGATGGCCACTCTCTAGTAGCAACTGTAATTAATATAATGTTTCTTCTGTGTGACATAGGTCAGCTATCTTGTAGATTGGAAATATGGAGTTCATTTGGCTTGCCTGTATAAAACAAGCTCAAGGGGTTTTGTGGGATTTGGGAGAGCTGTTTTGTTTGGTTTTTTTTTAATACGGTATCTGACTCACCACATGAAGCCTTTTTTTTTTTTTTCCTGTATTTTAGAAAAGATGAGCGTTTTCCCACTGTAAATGTAGATCCATTTCTTAGTATTGACATAGGGCAGACCTTAAAACATAGGGTTTTTTTGTCTTAAACTTTTTATTACAGAGCTCATTAAGTACCTTGTTTTTTTTGAAATACTTTGTCTTATAAATTGGCTGCTTTTATGGTCTGTTACAGACTGTTCAGTTTTAATTTTAAATGGATAAGAACAATTTTCTTGGAAGACTTAACTTGCATCCTGTGTACAAGCTATTGAGTGATGTTTTTGGCAACCATATAACATATTCTGAAAAATTAAAGGTATTTTCTGTTCTTTTCCCTATCCTTCCCTCCTACCCTCACTTGCTAAGTATTTGGTCTGCTTGCTAAAGGCAAGACTAGAATACTGGGGAAAATGTCATGAATTGCTGGTATGTTGTGGGGAGTGGAGGGTATTCTGCTTTATCTTGTGTTTATTGACAACTTCAGCTTTTATGAGCTGCTATGCACAAAGGCTTGATGATGATATGGAATTATTCCCCACTGCCTAAGTATGAGCACTACTACTACGTGCTAAGATGCAGGCTGTAGAAAATAATAGAATGAACAAAAAGTAATATTGCATGCTGACATTTTAACCAGACGCCCAGATCTCCAGATATAAGATGAAATTCTTTGAAATGAAGTCTGGACATCAGCACACCACAAGGTTGGTTAATATCGCCTTCTGTCAGATAGCATATCTCTTGGGCAGCTCACTCTAGACACTAATCTTGATTTTATTTTTAGCACATCATTAGTCTTTCACAGGGGTGTGTGGGAGTAATTGTCAAAGCTGGTGAAGGACTGCTATTAAACCAAATTGCTGAAGCAGGTGTAGGGTGGGATCTCCTAGGCTCTTATCAATTAGCAGCTAGTGGCTTCACATTTTAAAGACACGTGAAAAGCAGCTCTGTCATGCAAAGATTTCTTGGTCTTCCTCTCAGCATTGTAAGATTGGGTCTTTTGAGAAGCATTCTTTTTGAAGTTTGCTCTCGTTGTCAACGTACAAGAACTTGTGCTATGGAAATCCTTTCCCTAGTTTTTCAGTTCATTTTTGGGGGGGAGCTTTTGTAGAGGACTGCATTTAGGCTGGGTTTCCTAAGGAAGTGAGGCTTTTGTGGCCAGACTTGCCTGTCCATCAGTCCCTTTCTTTTACAGCTCCTCCCTCACTCCAAAAGAAAAAAAATCCGCCAATATTTTGGGTGTTAACAGGCTGATGATTTGGTGTAAAGCTGTCAGGAAATTGAAAATTGTTGTGAAAACAGGTGGTTAAGTAGAGGAGAGAACTTCAACTGTTCACCAAGGAATAACTAGGTAGAATCTAGATCATATCTGTCCCTGGTGGCCACAGGTACTGCTGCCCCTTGCTTTTCCCATGTAGTGTGCATCTTGCAGGCTTTGTTATATCTGCTGTATGGGAAGTTGATGTATGGACATATGAACTGGGGAGAGGAAGCGGCTGGGACTGTACAAATAAATGGGCCTGTTGGTCTCAGTAAGTATCTGTAACGTGAGTTGGGTCTGCTGTGAGCCAGGTGATGGGTTAGTTTCTTTCCATCCTGCATGTTCGCTTCATACCAACATGCTTGCTTTTGTCCCCCTTCCTCAATCCACTTTCTGCCTAGCCAGTGGTATTTGAGAAGTTTGTTCCTTCAGTTATCTTGAAAGTTGAAACCCTTAACTGTGTTAAAACAAACCAGAGCTGTGGTTTTATAGAAATTCTTTTGTTATTTTTAATTTATCATTGTTAGAATCTAATTAAAAAATAAAATATAAAACTCAGAGCTTAAGAAAGACAAGATGGGAGAGGAAAATATTGCACAGTGCAGAATGCAGGCTCCTAACTTTGTGCATACCTGTTCCTAGTCCTGTGGTTTACCCGAACAGCTCCTCCTTTTGAGAGTACTGTGATCATGAGCAATTATATTTGGCAGGAGACTTCTGTAACTTGATCAGTTCCTCTATTCCTATCTCTCCGAGAAGCTTATTACACACATATGGGTATTCAGGAAGCTCATGGCAGCACAAGACAGTCACTCCAAATAAATGAGTTCTCTGCAAGGGAGCTCTTAATCAAGCACTAAGTTGAGAAAACTTCAGACTGTAGATCAAAGAGTGATGATCCAGATCTTTTTGGTGATGAAATCAGAGCTAAATAGGATTCATGCTCTCCTCCAGATCAAAACTGCCTCAACTTCTATGAATGAAAAGCGGCTCTTAAAGCACCATAAACATTTGTTAAGTAAGTGGCTTGCAGAGCCAGCTCTGGCACCTTGCAAATAATGAAATTCTCTAAATTTTCGTTTTGTAAGGAATCGTAGAGAAAGAATTTAGTTTGGAAAAAATCTGGAAGTGTAGATAAGGTCAGTACTTTTTGGGGTTGATTGTTTTTTTGGGTTTTGGTTGGTTTTTTTCCTGCATAGTTTGTCAATTGGTATTGGTTACAAATGTGGTTGATAAAGCTGCTAGTATTGTAAACTTGATATTAATATGATGGCCAGCACAAGTTCTGTGCATTACTGACGTTTCGAATGTGAATGTTCTGAGTGGAATTTTGACAGGGCACAGGACTTGGGCCTCAGTCCCTGAACCTCTATGTAAAATTCTCTCAGTTACTAAACCAGGACAAATAACATACTTCTGCAAAAGGCAGAGGAAAATCTTAGTTTCATGCTCTTCCCCACTTTCAGTGGGACTTTCCCCTCTTAGTCCAAGCTGTTCATCCGTGTAGCTGTAAATGTTTGAAATACCACTGCCTTCTAAGAACTGCTTCTTGCCACTGAAGCAGTGGTGACATAGTGATGAAAACATAGTGCAGGATTACTAGAAATTTAACCCGAAAATGAAGATGGCACGGTATGTGGGAGGATTAATGCCCTTGGCGCTGTAATAGGATTTTTATGTAATTTTTATTTAGTTATAATGACATATTAAGACTGAAAATATACATTTCATTGGTCTATTTTTCTGAAATGTGTTACCGATTGGTTTTGAACCTTGTCAGGTTTGTCAAATAATGTGAGTAATCAGGCAGAGATGTTAATACTGACAATGTTTATCTATTGAAATGTATCAAAATACTCAGTTTCACAGTGCGCGACATACCTGATTCTTGAGGTTTCTTTAGATAGTTTAGTAAGAGGTTACTGGACAAACCGTTATGTTCTTTTCTGTATTCATTTCTAGTGCATTCCAGTGCCTTATTTAATAGAATAAAAAAAAATAAAATCTCATAATTTGGAAGTAATAGAGGAGGAGGTTACACCTACAATTTATTGCTCCATCTTCCAAATATATGGTTGTCGTGTTTCTGGTTTGTTTTTTTATTCTCATCTGTGTAAAAAACTTCGATGCATTCCGGTGTGCATACTTAGGAGGGAGCATGGATAGAAACCAGTTGCTTTGCAGGTTGTTAGAGGCACAGAGTAAAGTTTCTGCCTCTACTTCACAAGAAACCCCATAGCATTCTTGATTTATAATGTTGCATGCACGCTTTTATATACCAGTTACATTTCTTCAGCTTTATTGTTCTGCTTTTTCTTCTGAGGATTATAACTAAATCCATAAAATAATTTATGGTTATAGAAATCAACTTTTGCCCTTGATTTTGGAAGAAAAAGTAGTAACACTGTGGTTTTGAGGTAATGGCAAGACTATTGAAAATAAATATATACAATTTCATTGAATATAACTGCAAGTTTGTTTTTTAGGTGGAAGATGAGCTTGTGAATTGTTTCATGCTAGATTTTCCTCAGCCTTAGTAATGGTTGACTGTGCCTTATTTTCTTTCTATTTATAAAGTGAAAAGATACAGAGGGGACCCCTGTCTTGAACATAAATCCATACTGCTAGGAAATCTATTTTTATTTTGGCTTATGACTTCATGAGAGAAGCGATGTATTGCAAGTTGCATACCAGAGTGTTGTATTCTCTGGCAGAAACAATTGCCTGTTGATAACGGGAGCTCCTCAGTGCTGAAGTGTTTGGGGTTTTTTCCATTTGCTTAAAGAATTTTATGCTTATCTATGGTGCTGCTTGCTTTGGTTGTATACAAAGTGGTTATTTCAAGTAATTATTTGTCTTAAAGTTTATTAAAAAAAAAAACTTTTTTTTTTTGTAACAGAAGACGTGTCATCTTGATCCCACATTTGTATTTTAAAGGCTGAACAAATTAGAGAATGAATGATATTCATTCAAGTTATACCAATAAGGCTTTTTTTAATGCAGAAAAGTAGAATGAGTATGGGCTGAAAGCAAATCAGTCTGCTTTTTTTAAAGCCAAGCTTTTATGAGCTTCAAGTGTGATTTAGGCTTCTTAACCTGTTAATTCCTAGATGCTTTTCATGACAATCTGTTCTCCAAAAAAGACATTCCTAGTTGTTGACAGTGTGTGATTAATGAGGTTGCTTCAAAGGATCACCAAGGATAATGCAGTTAGGAGAATAACCAGAATTAAAAAAATATTATTTTTTTTTCTCCTGTTACCCAAATCAAGACTTCTAAAACCACTTGTAGGAACTTCGTATTTGCGTAGTGTCCCTGAGTTTTGCAGCCATAACCTTTTTACCTGGCGGCATGGGAGTGTTTGAAAGAAACAATTTCTCAAAGCTTTTAAGAATGCAGAGGAGTATTTTCAAGAGTTTCCGCTCTGTGTGGACTGTTATAAACTGAAAAAATTGTAGTACTGTATTGCCTGCTTACTTATGTTCTGGTTTGAATAGTGATGCAGGTAATAATAAATTATTTACATTGCCAATTCATGCATAAAATTACTGTGGTTTTTACTAAAGAGCTGCTTTGGCACTCTTGTTGCCAACATTTCATTTTGTGCAAGTATTTCGAGGTATCTGGTAATTGTGTGCACCAAAGGCTTTTTTCTGCTCATTTTCTCCTCTGCTGATTAACTATTGATCACTAGCTGCAGGAATTATCTACTAATACAGCATCTCTGCTGGAAATTATAATATCATAATATTTGTTAGGATCAGTAGCTTAGAAATAGAGCATTACAGACTTCTGTAATGTCTTATTACAGTCAACATCAGTTTGGACTATTCACCAAGTTGACACACCACTACATACCAAAAGCAACTCAAAAACTAATGTAGTAGTTTGTTATTCACATTTCTGCTGCTTACGAACACAGGTGTAATTTTTTGGTCTGTATATGCAGGCATTCCTATATAGGAGTTATGATAAAATTGTAGTTTTACACTATTTTAAGTACGTACTGTGCTGATACATGACTGTATCACTTAAGAAATATTTTTCCTACTAATATTTTAATTAGTTTTGTATTTAGGAGCTTCACTTTTCAGGCTAGATTTGAAGACTGGAAGCTAATCTTTTCGGATGTATGCACACTCCTTCACAGTTAGTTCTTGTCTTTGTTTCCATTTCTCAAACTTTTACTTAATCTCTGTACTATGGGTTGTCTTCTGTCTTTGTAGAGTTCAGTTTTAGGTCACTGGTCTGTGTTTCGTTGCTTTTGTTTTCTCCTGTGGGTACGCCTTATGGGACTTCTGACACTTGTTGGAGGACATGGGAGGTAGGTGTGGATGTGTTGTGAATGTGAGCTGAGTTCTGCAGGTAACACTAGTGCCACGGGTTACTGCTCCAGCAGAAAGTGTAACGAGATAAAAAGTGTCCACATAATGTAAAATGAAATTTTCAAATTGTTGTACTTTAAAATAAACGTTCTTTTTCAAAGTGGATTGGATCCTTTCTACAAATTCTTTCTTTAGATAGGATTGCCTTAACTCACTTTGTCATTTAGATTAAAGCACAATGCTAAGTAAAAATTGAGGACTTAAAATATTCTTAAATACCTAATTTTTTTCACGAGGATTTCGTATGTAACCAAGCTGAATATGGCTTACTTCTCACAGGACTGATAATAATCTTAGTCAATGAAATATAATGAATTGGAAAATTTTGGCATTATCTAACTAAGATTATTACATATATGAGAGAGGATATTCTTCCATGATTCCTAGATGCTGTAATTTCTCAGTGATTATTTGCAGGAGCAGTGGAAGGCATTCTGTTGACTTTATTTTCACATGTATTAGCAGGAAAGCAGCATCCCAGTTTCTTTCCATGTAATTTGTATCCATCTTATGTTCTGTCTTTTTTTTTTTCACTGCACTGTCTTCCATTGTTCATGTTCCATATATTTGTGACTAAAATATTTTCTTATTCCATACTTTGAACTGAGGACTTTTCTCCTTGAAGCTAACTAAAATAGAGTTAGTGAGGGTTGATACAAAGAATTTTTAAGATTGGGAAGTCATGATATCCATTCTAAAACAATATGACTTGAAAAATGCAGGATCAATCTGTTCCCAGTGCACTGTTTGCGCAGTTCATTTATAATATGTCAACATAAAAACCTGTGGGTTTTTTTTAAAATGTCTGTTACACAGTACTGTGGCACAGTCACGGTGTACAGCTCTGTAGCATGTAGGGTATGCAGGGTGTTTAATTTTCATACAGATACTGTTGATGTGGCTTGGTACGTAATGTACTTTTTACCTTGAAAACAAAGCTTTCCTTTCTATTTTAGAGATTAAGCTTTTTCGTAGCTTCACTATCAACTATGGTAAATGAATTGATACAATAAATAACATTAAGATGTTATGTTTCTGTCTTCCCCAGGCACATCCTTTTTGTTTTCTTTTTTATTATCCACATCCTCTCAGACTGTCAAAATAATCTGGTACCTTTTCACTCCTCTGTTTTTTATATTCACATCTTCATGTTACCTCACAGAGCTTTGCAAAAAGTCACTGTTTGGGAGCTGTGGATGGACGGTACCACACGGGCTGTTAATAACCGAGTGAGCTTGGGTTTGACTTAATGTACAGTCAGCGAGGAAAGAACCAAAGTCTCCTTTATAGGGGGCAATTCAGAGAAGACCTGCCTTAGATGCTAATGGTTTTGATTCATTAGGATAAAGACAAGCTTTTTGTTAGAGCAGTTGCTGTAATAGGAAAAATCCTCAAACTCGCTTTTAAAATACTCTGTTAGGTGTAATCTTTTTACTGTGATTGCAAACATTTGCAAATTGCCAAAACGTGGAAATAATTTTTGTGATTTGACAGGCAGTCTTGTGAATAGGTGACATCTGAGCAATAGGCTTTAAATCAGTATTTTGAAGTCAACTTGGTTCTGAAAATAATTTATTTTCCAGAAGCTGCATTAGTCTATACCACCTCAAACCTGCTGTTGGTATCCTTTCCTTTTCTAGTATGCTTCTTACCTTGTGGTTTTTCCCTTTTTTTTTTTTTTTTTTCTTTCTCAGTTGTTTAGCTGCTCATACTTAAAGACCCTTTTCTTCTTTCAAGCCATTTCAGTACAGTAGCATGTTGATTTTGGGAAATAAATTTGCAAGGCAGAACTAATAGCCAAGTTTTTAATTCAAACTTATAGCCAGTACAAGTGCAACAGGTTTTAAGGGCTTTACTATTGCTTTTCTTCTGAGATGGTAATAGAAATAGCATCTATTCCTTTAAACTAGTTTCTCATACTAATAAAAGTTGATAGTTTACTAAATCTTAGGTAAGAACATAAAAATAGCTGTTCTTAATCAGACAACTGCTATGTCTCTGGATAGAAGTGAAAGGTGAGAAGCAGGCAAAGTTATACATAGCATGGTATGTTTTCTTAGTTTCTGAAAGTCTGACTGAAGAAATTAATCAACTGCGTGTTGAACTATTAGTGCTTGAAGATGTTTGAGGTTTTTCTTATATGAATTTATCTGACTGCTTTTTCAGTTCTCTAAGTTTTGGCATCCATAAGTTATAGTTAAGAGATCTGTAGTTGAATTATGCATACTTATTGGTTACTTTATAGAAATTTTCTGTGTCTAGGGTAACAGAACCTGCTTGTAATATTTCAGTCAATAGACACATCATGGCTTTGTAGCATGTAACCTCCCCCTGCCCTTTCCTTTCAGAACTTCTAAGGTTCATTTTGCTTTTTTGGTGCCCAGGAGCATTGGAATAAGGTTTTCAGAGTTCTGTGTGTAATAGCTGCACATGTGTTCTTAAGTCACAAAAAACCAATGAGGACTTGCCACTCTGTATGTATGGTTAGGGAATGTCTCTCTTCTCTGTTTTGATTAACATTGAAGAAACAATACTTAGTCATTATCAAGAGATATCTCTGCAACGCTTTTTATTCCAGCTAATGTTGAATTTATTTTCTGTTGAACCTTTTGTTACCAATTTAAATAACTGTACATCATCGTTAGACTTTGATGTCTTACTGTCTTTTCCAGATTATACACAGGTGTTGAACTGCATGTTCCCCAGTGTTGGTAACCTCTTTTCTCTATGGAAGTCCTTTCCCTTATACTTTGTCTTTATTAATTTAATTTTTCTTGACAATTTCCCCTTTCATCTTCTAATGGTCCTTTTTTCTTTCATAGACTTTAGGAAGTTATCTTATTAGTGGGCTTATGAAATCAGTCACATAGGAAATGTGTCTTATGCTTCATGTTTCCTTGAAAGAATTGCAATAGATCCACAAAGCAGGACTTCTCTCCCCATTACATCATTTTGGTTTGATCTGCTAATTTTGGCAAGATGAATTATTGTATTTGTTTTTCTTATGTTTAGTGTAATGATTGCATAGGAGATGTGCAACAATTTTTGACCAGTCAAGAACGTGATGAGTAATATGAATGTCTTGTGAGTAATTTTAGTCCATGTTACATTACATTCTGAAGTGGTGATGTTTTCAGTTGCTTCCTTGATGAATCTGATCTTTGCAGGATAAAGGAATATGAATTATACATAAACAGTTGAATTGTCACAGGGCTATGAATTCTTCTTAAACTACTTGTCATTCCTGCTAGTGTGTAAGAAAGGGTGACTTTACGAAACAAATATGATAGAGTGAATTGCCCTGTGTAGTTGTTGCATCTTTAATAAAGATTAAAATTAATTGGAAACATCTTGTCTGGCTGTAAAAAATTCTCTGGTGAAATTTTCACAGCAACATTTTTCAAAGAACAGACGCTGGATTATGTACATAAAGAAGTCCAAAGACTCAAATCTGGTGTGCTTCACTGCAGAATTTCTGCCTTCCAGTAATTGCATTTTTTTCATTGTGTTAAGAAAAAAAGATTAGTCTACTCCCTCTTCTGAGGTAATGAACTACTCCAGAGTATCAGTAATTTCATGTGTTTGATTTCAGACAGAGATTATTTATTCATTCATTCCTCACAGTTCATATGTTTGAGATTTGCAACTAGAATAATCACTTATCCATTGGAAGTTCTATATTAGGGTCTGTATTAACATGAACAGAAGTTTATCTAAAAGCTTTACTTTGAAGGAAAACAGCTTTCTCATTATAAAAGTTAGTATTTTGAAGCGTTAGTATTTTGAAGTGTGTGTGCGCTTCCATGTTCACTAAGCATCTTTAAAACTGTTTCTGTTTTGAGCCATCTCTCACTGCTAACCGCCCAATTTTTTGGCCCACTGAATTTGGTAAATAGTGTCTGGATGGTTAGGACGAAGAACAAATTTGTAAACAGAAAATAGTATCTATAGCACTAGCCGTAAAATGTTTTCAGGTGTAACAGCTTTTTGCTGCATGTAACATGCTCCAAATAGATTTGTCTGCTGTAACCTCATTGCTGTGCTTGTGATAGGCTTGAGGATTAGAGGAGGTTTAGTGAGGGTTACATTCCAAACTGAGCTGACAGGATCTAAGGTTTTTGTATTTATTTTTTTCCCTTTCCCTCCAAACCTCCCCCAAACACGAGTGTATGTAAGACAGCTTAATTACACTGGCATCTTTGTGCAAAATCCTAGAGTCTTAAACTTATGTAGGTATTGAAGAGGATTTCTGTTAGTGAGAGGATAAATCGTGTTTTGGGAGCTCTGGTTTTCCCATGTGCTGGAGTTCTTCGTCTGTTGGAAATCTTCCTTCTCACTGGGCCTGTAGATATTCAGAAATTGCCATCACTGGCGGTGAAGGGCTTTTGGACAGTCTTATCTCACAAGAGGCACCTCTCATATTGCTGTTCCTGCTTAGATTCAAAGGCTGTGGCTTGACACCCTGTGGCTTACTAGTGAAATAATAGTAACACGGCAGAGTTCTTAGAAGAATGTAGATACTGAACTTCAGAAATCTGCTGGTGTTGATATTGTCTCTGTGCAGTCCCTAAACACCGTTTTGTGGTGTGATGTAGTCTGACATCACTGCGTTTGCCTCTGGTCAAACCCTCTGGTTTGGGATAGGTTTTGCTGAAGGACGCTTGTCAAAATAGGTAGTATGCTGCTGCTGTTGTAACCAATGGGAAATTTTACTTTGACAAAGACTTAGCAGTGCTAACATCACACTGGCTACTGAGCCAGCTACCGAAATTGTCATAAAAGATAAGCATCCTTCTTGAAGGTTGTCCCCAGAAAACAGCTGTGTTCCCGTACAGACAGAGAAGTTACTTTCAACAGTGATGGTATCAGCGAGCAAAGTTTTATTATTAGAAGGAGGCATTAAATAATTTATAGGGTTTTTACAGTGTGAAATCAAGACCTAATTTGTCTTGAAATGTAACAAGCAGATTGTGGAATACAGGTACAATCCCTTTCTGATCAGAAATCCTACTAAGAAATTACTTGTGATGCTTCACAATTGCTGACATTTCCAATTGGTTTTCAGATATTGTTCTGCCTAACAGATATGTGATATTGATAAAATTCCTGTTTCAGAGTCATAGAAGAGCATATAAAACACAGAAGTGTGCATGCTGAAGAAAATGCAACCCTGCAAATTGAAGAAGACATATTTGGCTTCAAAGTACTGTTTGTTTTTAAACTTCTGAGAAATCCTAGCAGAGCCTTCATCTTGTGAATGAGAGATGTGGCTTCAACTGATGTAGCAGGAATCATTTACGCTCTGTGTGAGCAGGGGGGTTCGTTAGCCTTCAGAGGCTCTTACAGGGACCTGGGGTTGCAGTGGCAGGAATCGCTGAGAAGGATCCCATGTTCCACACAGAGATGAGCCGCAGCCTTTATACCGATGGTGGTTCAAGCTGATTCCTGTGAAGTTGGCTGTTAAGGCTTTTATGAAATAGTGTGTGGCTGGGGAAAGTCACCTTCCATGCACACCTCGAAGGTGGAAACTAGTGCAAGAATGGTATTTCCCTTTTTTAGAAAGGGTTAAGAAACATTCTTGCTGAACTGTTATCAACATGATTTTATATAATGAACCATAATCAGAAATAGTATGCAGGGCTGATTAAGATTGTTGATGCAGTGAAACAGGAATACACCCACACATGTACTTTCTGTAGGTAATTTGCTTTTGAAGGTTTAGTATTGGAATCTAAATGATTTCAAATCTGGTTTCATTTTATAAATCATTTTGCATGCATGTAAACGAGGAACACATGTAGATATTTCCTTGTAGTGATTATAGCCATGAAAAAAATTACACAAGTTGAAAAGGCTTTTGCATGATACGTACTTAGTTTTTAATGCAAAATTTTCAAGTAGACACATTTGACTATGTTTGGGATTCACATAGAAAAAGAGGTAAGTTTATTTTTCTTCTTTCTGCGAGGTATTATAGGCCAGCTTACAGAAAATACAGTAAATCTGAAGAATAAATTAACTGGTCTTGAGCTGGAAGGGCAGTCGGTAAAAGATACCTGTAGTGCTGTGAGACCTGAGGGGTATCTGTATGGACAGGTGGGCAGGTCAGACACAAATTTAAGCTTTGAGATAGATAACAACATCTAACCTTCTGTCAAAATTTGCCTCTTGCATTTAAAGGTGTGTGGATAAAGTACCAGTGCTGCTGGCATATGCATGCTTGTAATAGACTGATTCTTATTTAAATTGCGAAGTGTGTTTTTTAGGTGTCAGTGCCACCTTGCTTGCTCTTTTCAGATTGTGTCCTGCTTTGCCAGCTTGACTGTCTGGATTCGTGACCAGAATCGGTTATGTTGCTTCTCTGTGATATTGCAGTTTGTTGTAGGTCACTTTACACAATGGGCTGTACACAATGTTT
Source organism: Cuculus canorus (assembly GCF_017976375.1). Lineage (NCBI taxonomy): Eukaryota > Metazoa > Chordata > Aves > Cuculiformes > Cuculidae > Cuculus > Cuculus canorus. The sequence continues at coordinate 55,324,954 of NC_071405.1, read as the reverse complement.
GTCAGTCCTTAAAAGCTGATATATGGCCAGCTAGGTATTATTTTCTCTAGTAGCTACTGGAGATAACTGTGCCTTCAGCAGGTGACTGGTATAGATATCTTTAAAATCCAAGTGCTGCTTATTTGGATGTTTTCAGTTGCTTTTATTGTGTACTGTATGTTAGAACTAAATAATATTATGTAACTACATCATCAAACCAACAAGGTGTCATCTACTTGCTGGTCATTGCTGAGATAAGGATTTCTAAATAATGAAAAAAAACTTCACAGTTTTCTGCATGTGAGGAGCTCTTCCTCTATTTAAGTCTTCTGAAATTCAACCTGAACACCCACTTACAGTGGCAGTACTCACAAAAAATGAGTCAACCAAAACTTTATTATTTTCTAAGCCATAACTTGTTGCAATTGTGCAGCGTACAGATTTCTGCTGAGTAAGTGCATGTGTTTTCTCTTTGCATGTCATTTTATTCATTCTTACTAGGGCTTGAAACATTTAAATGTACAATAATAATTTATGTACAACTGATATTGTCTTGTGTTCCTGTATACATGTCCTATGCAAAAGGAGAATGCCATTGGAATATTCATTCATTTAGCAAAGTACAAGTCTTGCATAGTTGTACTATGTTCACTGCTAGATTTTTTTAGAGCAGTCCTTTGCATTCCGTATTAAAAGCTACATATATGTCTTTCAGTTTTTAAAGTAATGTCATTAATGGATATAACACACTCATTTTTATCACCAGGTGCCTAGTGCTCAGAAATTAATTTCAGTTGTTTACGGAGCCCATACATATTCTGATAGATTTTTATACCCCCAAAACTGGTAAATGCTTGCTTAAAGCACTTTCTTTTAGTCTTAATTTTAAAGGACATTAGAAGGAACATTACCAGGAATAGCTATATAGAGTCCTATGTGGAAGCTGAGCTGTTTATTTCTTTATAGCCATAAAGAAGGTATTTTGAAAAATAAATATGTAATACATATGGTTGCCAGAGGACAAAAAGCTCTGTGTGATTTACCAAAAATAGTGAAGTGAATGATCCCGTGGGATTGCTGATGTCATGCTTACTTATGTTATATAACATGAGTTAGAAGCCTAATAGCTTTTTTTTTTTCCTAGTGGATTTATGGTGCCTTATAGTTACTCTGTATGTGTATCAAATGGTTTTCCTTTTTGGTCTGTGGAATGATTCCCATGCTTAGGTCTGAATGAAACCAAGCATAGTGAATAAATAAATGTGTTCTTTGGACAAAGATCACAACCGTTTTAGTTTAGGAATATCCATTATATAGGAGGATCAAGAGGAGTGGCCATGAGGGCAGTGCAAATAATATGTAGTGACTTACAGAATTGGTTGCCATGCCTTCCATGAGAAAAACATAGTTGTCTGAAGAAAAATGTTATTTCATCTGGTTATAGTTTTTATTTGCATGACTGCATAAATTAGGCTTCAGAAAATTCAAAACGTGGTTCCAGAAAGAAGATTGTGCCCTGTGTTGAGTTTCCCCTTTTGGAGTAGAGTATATTGGATAATTCAGCATAATGATCCGTCAATATCAGTAAAATACTGGTCTAGATGTTTGCCAGTGGTAGTGATTTAGAATACTTTGAAAATTAATACATAACTACTTTTGAAGCCTATTCCAGTGAAAAGATACCAGAGTAAACCAGACAGAACCAGAGAAAGTGGAAAGAATGGAAAACATGAGAAAATGAAGAGTTGCTGGAAAATTTTCTTGCTTTTATGTGAAATCTGTTGCTTACTAATTTTTTACGATTTTATTTGGTTCTTTTTATCCTACAATTCTAAATTAAGTTTTCATATCTACATACCAGTATTCTTTTGAGGACTTAAAAAGGGAGTAATATGAAAGTTATTTAAAGAAAGTAAATGGCATATATTTGAAAAAAATATAACTGATATTTCAGGGATCTTTTTTCCCCCAAAAGGATTTATAGTGGAAAGCTGTAGAGGATTCAGCTGAGTACATTTCAACATGAATGTTCCAGTTGTCCACAGTCATTTAAAAAAATCCAAAATATTGTCCAAGGTTTTACTCACAAGTATGTATCTTCCTTCAAGGTTTTTAATTGACTTCATTTCTCAGTGTTGCACGCTTGACTGTATGTGGCAGTCGCTTGAAACAAAAGCTGAGAAGCTGCTGTACTTCTTGGAAGGATTATTTGAGGATTATATGTTTCTTTATTTGTTCAAAGATGTGAACTGTTACAGAGATCTCTCTCTTACTCTTGGTAGTCCTTTTATGAGTTTAGTGTCTGGACTATGATTTTTTTGTGTCATTGTTTCTATGCCATCTTTACTTGACCAAAATTTGAGTACTATGAATATTTAATACAGTTCTGCTGTGGAGCGTACGTATCCCAGGTTATTAGATTCTGTAATTCAAAATGTCCTGTGGAAACATATGATGTTAATTTGGTGATAAGTTTGATTTTTTTTTTTCTTTGCTTTTCTTCATTTAACAGTAACAAATGCAGATTCAGTAAGCGTGTAAACCATTAGCAGTTGTGAGACCTACTGTTTAAATGGCATCAGGATTAATTACAATGCTTGCTTATGTAAAATTTATGTACTTCTTTCTAGAGTATTCTGAAACTTGCTTTTGAGAAATAGCATTATCATCTTGTCTGTAGATACATGTATACAAAATGTATATGATGTATATATATGCCTACACAAAAGCAAAACACCTTTATTAGGCGTAAATACTAACTTTGTGTATGCTGTCATAAAGTCATACCATTTAGGTAGATCGATGGACATTTTTTTAATAGGCGTTATGAGGGAAACCCCTTTTTTTAGCTGTGTACTTTAAAAATCTTTATTTCAGTAATAGCTTGAACATGTTTTTCGCTTTTACAAACAGTGTTTGATTTTTATCTGTGTAACTTCCAATTGTTTTCTTTTCATATTTCTAATATCCAGGAACTATAGTAGGCTTGAGTGATTATCTGCTTCGTATTTCCAGTCAGTACATACAGAAGCAAATTCATTGAAACTCTGTTAGTTATTTAGAAGCTTGAAAAAATGATCTCTTGCTTGATGAGATGCTCAGCTGTCTTTGCAGTGCCTTTTGTTTAGGGAACAAAGTGAGATCTGAAATGCAAATCCAACAATGTTGGGGTTTTTCTGCTCAGTTAGGCTCTGTGGCCAAACGGACTGTAGGGCAGAGAGGTCCCTGAGCTGAGAAGGTCGAGTTCTGGAGAGCAGTAGCTGAGTGCCAACAGCTGGGCTTCGAGTGAAACGCTTGCATGTGGCTGGCTGCTAAGGAGCTGTGGGGCACAGGTGGGAGAGGGATGGCAGTGCAGCAATCAAGAACACCTCATGTGGGCATCTAGTAATGATTCCCTACTCCTAATTCTCCTCTTCAGCACTGCATGAGTACCTTAGCATGTTTAGGAATGTGTGTGAATATGAAATGCTCTCAAGATGATTAATATGGGCGAGTTGCTGGGAATAAAGCCTGTTAATTTTAGGTAAAATCCAATTTTCACTTCTGAAAAGCTGCTTTTGTTTCTCCCTTAAACATATGGCTGTGTGGTCAGTCAGCCTATGGAGAAATGGTACTCTATGGAGGTTTGCGAGCATGGATGACTTCGTGAAGGCAGCAGAACAGCTTCTTGCAAGTCTTTAGCCAAATAATGAGTTTGGGGAGAAGCTACTGCAGTGACAGAGCAAAGGAATAATATTTTGTTGAGGAAAAAATGTTTTAAGTGCTAGCAAAATGATCTGTTTATATTCTCTAATAGTCCTGTTATCAAGTTAGTGACACAGTCTGACACTTGTCATAAAAAAAAAAAAAAGCTTTGATTTTTACTGCAGACTACTTGGAAGCAACTGGAAGTGTAGAGGTAGCAGGTTAAACATGCTCTTTCCCCTTCTTCCAGACTGAGGTCTCTGACTTGACTCTGATGTTTGTGGGATGTCATGAGACATGGTGATGACTGCCAGTACGAGTGCGCCAAGTGTGGCTGGCAGGAACGCAGCTGGCGGTGCAGCAGAGAACACAGGCTGAGTTCTGTCTTTGTGTTGGTTAGTTATGCCGGAAACAAAGTTGTGGCTGGGCAGGAGGAGGAGGGTGGTGTGTGCCTTTCTGCTGTGGATGTTCGAGCAAGGATGCAAACCTCAGGGAAGTGCATTGTGGTACTTCCTGTAACGTAAAGCAGTTACGCTGAACTGTACCCATATCAGCAGGTATCAGCCCATTTCCTTTGGAGTTTTTCTTGATTGTTTTTTTTGTTGTTGTGGGTTTTTTTTACGTGTGTGTTTTGGTTTGGTTTGTGACTATACATAGATCAGAGCCTCACCTTATCAGAAATTGGTCATTGATTAACTCCGGCGCTTTGCAGATAAGTAACTTTTACAGGAGTAAACATACCAGGGAGAGCAATCTGAATGCTTCTGGAACCATTATCCAAATATGCAATGTATCAACAGCTAGAAACTGAAGAAGAAACACAAAAGGGAAACATCCCTTTAAAAAAAGAAAGGGGTGGGGGGTGCAGGTGGAATGGCTTTTATAGTTGATACAAATTTACTTACTTGAGAGATGCTATCTGGGACCTAGAGTGTTTTGGAACTAGTTTGGAGTTACTTCCTAGAGAGCAAGCGGTGATATCAGAAAATAAACTATTGCTATTAACAATCTCATTCCAGGAACAAAATACAGCAGTTAGAATAGAGTACAGAAGTTAGCCTCCAGGAAAGGGATTCTGCATTTAGTTAACTGAGTGACAAGGTGACACTGGTACCAAAATGGAATGTGAGCATTGAAGATGACTCACATTCTCTCTCTCTCCTTCCCCCCCCTTAAAAGGAGTTCTAAAGCATTTGCTTCAACAGCAGTTACTTGAGTGTTGCTATATACTTTGATTGTTACGAAATTAATATGAGAACAGAGGACACAATTCTGGTGAGAGTTATTCAGGGTTTACGTGGAGACTAAGGAGTGGGAGATAGTAATGGAGTAAAATGTGCTGAAATGCCCAGGTAGTAGGGGCTTGCTGTCCCCTGTGTTTTTAACATCTGTCTCAATTTGACAGCTTTTATTATGCTTAATTTACCATCCTGTTATGTCACAAATATTTTGCCACTGACTGCAAGCGAGCATGACTATCATCTGTGATTTCAAGGTCCTCTGCACAGGGAAGTCAGCTGGTTGGGTGTGATCTGAGCTGACTGGTGGTTTATGACTATGGTTAGCAGGGCTTGAAACCCAAGCAAGCAAATTGTGAGTACCAACGTGTGTGAGGTCAACCTCAGCACCCTTCTCTAGTGACCACACAGTCTCCAGGTGTTTCGCCATGTGATGGAGCAGGCTTGTGTTTGCCTGTGGAAAGGCATATTGCAAGAGTGCAGAAACTGATAGTAGTAATTCACACTAACTGCTATTACCTCTAAATTCAATGTAACCTCAACTAAGTTCATAGTATTTAGTGTGAGCTACTTCAGCAGAGAATGAAGTTAAGAATAAGGTATTATTAAATCTCAGCAGATCAGTGCAGGTGATCATTTTGTTTATTGCAGCAGATAGCACACTGTTTCATTAGAGCAAAGGTTCTCTTCTGAGAGTTAAGCAAGGAACCATTCAGAGAAAAAGGCAGAAATGCTGACTTGTGCTGACATTTAGATCAGTGGCAAATTTTGTAGATAACATAAACTGGGGAGATGAGGGGTGGAGAAAGAGAAGTTATAGGGAATTTTATCTTTCATCCTACTAGAAGCTGAAAATTGTTGAAAAATCAATTAAAACAAAACCAGCAATTCCTCCAAGTGTAGCAAAAATAAAACAATGTTAAGTTGGTGAAATACCAAACACTATTCTTCAAATAGCTTTTCAAGTGATAAAATCCTGCCACTGAAAGATGAACCTTTCGACTTTCCTTCAATTGTAAGAATGGGAGTAATCCTGGGAAGAAAAGGGTAAAGTTAACAATAGGTAACCACATAGAGCTAAGTATTTCTAGAGATTAAATATTTTCTTCTGTGAGTGATTCAATTTTTGAAATTAGACATTATATTGTATATATAATAACTTAATTGGCTGATAAATGAATGTTCCTGTGTGGGATTTTAACTGTGTTACAGTTCAGGTAAGAATTTGTGATGCAAATAGACGAAGCTTTCATACATGAAGTATGGGTACTTTGCTTTTGCAGATATTGATGGTGGACAGGGAATGGTGAAACCTATACTTCTGCCTGTTTTGTGTTCCAACCTTAACTTGACTTCTCCTTTGCTATCCCTTTTAACCTGTCTTCCTCCTGCTCTAAATCGTTATTGGTTTCCATTCTGTTTTCTTTCCATTGTGCCTATAAAAGCAAACTTATATAGCCTTTTAGAAAGGGCTGTGCATTCTTCCTACTTTGTAGAGCTTATTGCATAAATGATGTTTGCTATGGCACCATTAAAAAGCAGAGACAGAACATCAGGATATATGACAGCGAACAGTGTTTGTGTTTTCCCTTCCTTGATCTGTTTTGTGCACGAAGTTGTTTTACTCGTGTGGTCATTTCCTAGGTGGGAGAGTATTTGAAATTTATGAAAAGTTACAGCTGAAATTCGTTAGTTTTATGACAGCTGTGTGGATAGACTGTCTTTCTGAAGTTATTCTAATTATAAAAGTAGGAAGAAAAATACCTTTTTCGGCAGTACCACTGTAGCAGTTACAAAGAAAGTAACTGCAGCTATGTAAATGGCTGTGCAGGTACAATAATACCTTGGATCACTTGCACCATTCTTGTGTGACGCAGTCAGCTTGCGTTTTAAGTATTCCTTATGTGTTCAGCTTTATATAAATAGCTATTTCAAAGAGGTGCTCTATATAGCAAGTGAAATTAAAACATGCCCCCTTTGGAGGCAGGAAGTGCCCTGGCTTGATATTTAATTAGCATTGAGCAAAATACACCATAGTTTTGAGAAGAGGCTACAGAGTGTGCTAATTTCCCTGCAAGTATTAGAAAGCCTTGATTTGTAGACAATGCTTCATTGTCAAATGCGGTGCTAGTTCAGCAGTATCTCTCTGTGCACATTTGGCAAATATTTAAAGGCCACATTTTGTGTAATTGGTTCAGCCTTTGAAACTTATTAACTTCTTTGTGTTAAAGGATGTACACAGCAATTCGAGATTTTTATCTTGACCATCTCTTGCTTTTGTCTTTTACCACGAAGGAGGTATTTGGGGTTATTTGTTTAGCGCCTCAAAGGGTAGTGTATGAACTATTTGTAAGAAGTTAAGTACTGATGAGGTTTAGGAAAGCATTAAATTTCTGCGACTTTGTAAAGCTGGATTACACAGGAGCTGTGACAAGACAATATTTTGTTAGTCAGGGAAATAAATGGAACTTTTCATATTAAGTTATTTAAAATTATGTGCTTCTACTTAGCTGTAGTCTTCATATATGTTGTGAAATCTGGGCAGAAGGAATACATGCTTTCTGGACCATCTAGTTAATCTGCCAAGAAGGCTGTGCAAAACACAGAATAAATATTATTGACAGCCATTCTCTCCAATTTTGTAATCTTTTTGCTAATTAGCTTCCTTCCCTTTTTTTTTGGTTAACATATCATAGTTATTTACATTAATGAAAAAGTTGAATAGGCATTGTTAATACATAATGTCAACCAAGGATGTTTGACTGATGAATGGTAAATTCTTTAAAGCTTGTATAAACAAAATTTGGAATGCTGATCTGGCTCCTCTGTAGTTTCTAAAGGAAATGTATTCTGTATGTGTTCTTCAGTCGAGGAAATAATAATAGCTCCCTAACTGCTTTGTAAAACTGAACACCAACTCAACTAAAATGTTTCAGCCGTCAGCTAATAAGGAAAAAAATTGTATTTAGATGTGGAATCCAAATGTAAAAGTATTTTTTTAAAAGGCAAACCAACAATATCTGGAAGAGTATTCACCACCATGTAAGGCAACTCTGCGTTTTTGAGTTGATGTTCAATAAGGTTTAAAAGCAAGTTTGTTAGAAATATTAATTCAGTGTAATAATTATTTTGACAATTTAGGTTATAAAAAATTTGTATATGAAATGATTAATGTTTTTATTTCCTTTTTCTCTTTGTTCTAGGCTTAAAAGAAGCAAAAGCAATTGGATTACAACTGTGGCATTTTGGAGCGCAAGTGATGCTAAAACAACAGGAATGTGTTGGAGCATGGCTGCTTGTTAAAATGCAAAAGTTGAAGGAAATTATTGCTTATCAGAACCTACTAAATATCTGAATTTTCATCCTGCATTTAACTGTGTCCTTAAATGTCCATGATTAAGATCTCATGCAACCATTGTATATTTTGGAGACCATTCTCCAAAAGAGAACTGTGCATCTAAAAAGCAGAAATGACTGTGTTTTCTCTTGGAACTTACTGAGGTTGAACATACTGAAAGATCATGACCAGCTTGAAGCGGTCCCAGACTGAAAGGGCTGTTGCCACTGGGGTATCAGTTGGAACAGATGGCACCTCAAAGGTCCATTCTGATGACTTTTATATGAGACGCTTTAGGTCACAGAATGGCAGCTTAGGATCTGCAGTCATGGCGCCAGTTGGACCACCTCGCAATGAAAGTTCCCATCATGTTACCTCTACTCCTGGAGTCCCTAAAATGGGAGTCAGGGCAAGGATTGCTGATTGGCCCCCAAGGAAGGAGAACATCAAGGAAACAAGCAGATCTAGTCAAGATATTGAAACATCAAGTTGCCTTGACAGCATGTCTTCTAAAAGCAGTCCTGGGAGTCAGGGAAGCTCTGTTAACCTGAATGCTGGTGATTCTGTCATGTTAAAGAGCATCCAGAGCACACTTAAAACCAAGACCAGACAATCTGAGAATCTAGACTCCAGGTTTCTCACACCTGATGGCTATCCCAGTTCCCCAAGGAAGGCTCTCCGCAGAATAAGACAGCGCAGCAACAGTGACATTACTATAAGTGAGCTTGATGTAGATAGTTTTGATGAATGTATTTCACCTACTTTTAAATCTGGACCGTCTCTGCACAGGGAGTATGGCAGCACATCTTCCATAGATAAGCAGGGAACTTCAGGGGAAAGTTTTTTTGACTTACTGAAGGGCTATAAAGATGAAAAGTCTGATCAGAGGAGCCAAGCCACAACCAAGCTCAGCGAACTCCTGATTGCCAGTGGCAGCAAAGGGTCAGGATTCTCTCTAGATGTAATAGATGGACCTATTACTCAAAGGGAAAATCTGAGACTCTTCAAGGAAAGGGAGAAGCCTCTCAAGAGACGCTCAAAATCAGAGACAGGAGATTCATCTATTTTTCGTAAGTTGCGCAATGCCAAAGGGGAAGGGGAGCTTGGGAAGTCTTCAGATCTTGAAGATAACAGATCAGAAGATAGCATCAAGCCTTGGACTTGTCCAAAGTGTTTTGCCCATTATGATGTACAGAGTATTTTATTTGATTTAAATGAAGCGGCAATCAACAGGCATAATGTTATTAAAAGAAGGAACACAACCACAGGTGCGTCTGCTGCTGCTGTGGCATCACTTGTCTCTGGACCCTTGTCCCATTCTGCAAGTTTCAATTCTCCAATGGGCAGCACTGAAGACCTGAATTCAAAAGGAAGCCTGAATATGGATCAGGGCGATGATAAAAGCAATGAACTAGTGATGAGTTGTCCTTATTTTCGTAATGAGATTGGTGGAGAAGGGGAGAGGAAGATAAGCCTTTCCAAATGTAATTCAGGTTCCTTCAGCGGATGTGAAAGTACCTCGTTTGAGTCGACTCTGAGTTCTCATTGCACGAATGCTGGAGTAGCAGTTCTGGAAGTTCCCAAGGAGAATCATATGTTACATCTAGACAGAGTGAAAAGGTACATCGTTGAGCATGTAGACCTTGGTGCATATTATTATCGAAAATTCTTCTATCAGAAAGGTATGTAGATTTTCTTTATCCTTGTGGTTTATTAATTTTTTTTTTTCTAGCATACAAAATTCAACTGATGTATAATAGTATTTGCAAGAATTGCATTCTTCTTAATAACTATTGCTTAAATGTGGTACATTTTACTGATCAATAGATCCTATGTCTTAGTCTTTCACAAGTTTGTGAAAAGTACACAAAATTTGGAATACAAAAATGTTGATGATTTTAGTACTGATACAAGTAAATTAGCAATGACTACAAATTACAAATGTCGTGAAACACAGCTTTGATATTGATGAGAGTGAGCGGGGTTGGCACTTGAAAGGTTAAAAAAGAAAATAAGAACCCGAAATATGAGAACTTTCTTCCCTCAACGTCAAGACTTGAGGTGCTGAGAATTTAATGGAATGCACAGCTTGGAGAGTTAGCAGTTACAGTTATCTTTGGATATTTTACTATCTTAATCATCCATTTCAAAATGTGGGGCTTTCTTTTATTTAAAGTCGATAATATCATATAAATAAAGATAAAAATTAATCTTCTTCACTCACTGTTTTCATTACAGCCATTATTCTAGGAAGCGTTCTAATTTGTCAGATTCTGCAGAAAGAAACAAACACTATATTTACATAACTCTATGTGTATGCACACATATATATAGTGTAATGACAACAGTGTTCCTGAAAAAAACAAGAGTACAATTCCCTTATCACATGGTTCTACTGAAATCAAGGAATTATTGTTTCTGTTGGAGGTACGCAGGGGAAAAAAAAAATCAGATCAAAGCTTTTTGACCTGTAGAAGCAAGTAAACCCCAAACATTACCCAGATACCCACCCCTACCAAAATGATGCTGAACCACAAGATGCAGATCTCACCATCTCTTCTTCCCGAGTATGAAAATTATTAAAAAAGAGTGCAGACCAAAGTTGTTTAAAGAGTCCTACGGAGTTGTGTGGCTTGCTAAAGTATCTCCTGAGGGATAGAACTGGTCTAACGACTGACCTGAAGAGTTCCTTAGGTATTAATGATCAGGATTGGGTTTTATCTCTTTAGTGAAAACAGCTCAAAAGAGCTCATTTCCTGCAGAATAAAGCAGACGGATTGCCTGGTTAGAATAAATGGATGACCAATTCAGAGAAACTTCAACTTGTTAACTGTATGTTACAGCTGATAATCTCATCTCCCATTTTTCTGTTGCCTCGAAGTATGTTCACCTCTCACCACCTCTTCTCTGCATTGTCTCCTGGAGGACTGGCTCTTGTCACACTTTCATAGGCTCCTCTTTCTGCAGTCTAGGGCTTAGAGGTATCCTTTGCTGTATGTTTTATGAGAGTGCTGACCCACATCCTTTGGAGAAAAAGGATCGAGGGAAAGTTTTGGTTTCCTGAGAACAGTAAGCCAGATGTGCAGTATAGGATGAGGTATGTTTTGGAGGGGAGAGCCTGAGATTAGACTCCTTTACCTATGATTACCTTCCTATCTGTCTTCAGAACGATTTGATTCCTTATCGCTCTGGTGAGTTTTGCAGTCAGCAGCTAAAGATGCAATTTCGTGTTACAGCTGACCTGATTGAACAGCATTTCAGTACTAAAAGGGGAAGACTTTATTCATCTCCCTTCTTTGTACCAGTTCTCTTGTTTTCTGAAAACTTGACAAGCCAGTTCAGTCTACTAACCAAGCAGAAATCTTGCCATCACCCTTAAATTTGGGTTTTATTACTTGGTTATTTCTCTCCGGGTTTTGTAAGTCAAATAATCTTTCTTTGCAGTCAGAGAAGTGGCAAAGCTGAGTGCTAGGAGAGCAAGGAGAATGAACAGCGGGAGAGGAAGGTGTGTGTGAGATTTCAGCCTTCAGGCAACAGCAATTTATTAGTTTAGTTTCAATCCTTAAAGGAAACCACGCCTTCATGCTAGTACAATGCTAGTTGCCATTATATCTCTATTTCTTTCTAGTTGTAATTCAGTTAAATTAGATAAAATCGACATAACCTAGTCCTAAGGGTATTGGTGAAGGGTAACCAAATAGGGAAGTGTCAGTATGTGTATGGCAGTGTGTTCAGCCGGAGAGGAGAAGCAGTGCATTGTTTTGTTTTCCCTTAAGCGCTAAACCTGGATTTTAAATTCACTGTGCCCATGTTCAGTCCAGCAGACACGAGCTCGAGGTAGTGTTCCTACCAGAAGTTTTTGTCTCAGAGAGATGTATTTCAGAAGCCTCATCAGATGTGACCAATCCCCACAGTTTTACAAAAACAAAAACTCAAAAAAATCCTAATCTGAAAGAGATGGGATAGGGAGAAAACTTAAAGCAGCTTAATGGGGGAAAAAAAAGATCAAAAGTCAGTTGTAACTGAAAGCTTCTATAACATGAAGCAAGTAATGATGCAGAAACTTCCTTGTTTGAAGAGGAGGTTGGATCTTTATGATGTTATGGATGGAATAGGCTGTGACAAAAGACTTTCCTTCAGGGATCAGCTAGTCAAGTCAGCAGGCCTTGGGTAATTTTGTAGTCCTAAAAGTATGAAGCAAAGAATTCTGATTCAGCAACGATAACTTAAAGATCTGAAACCAGGAAACTTTCACAAAATTGGAGAAGTACTGAAATAATCCCAGAGCTTGTGAAGAATAAAAAATGATAACCTGGAGAACTGTAATCTTTTGGTTTGTTTTCATTCCAGCTTGAAACAACAAAGCAGGTACTTTGGGACTATATCAACAAAGAACTGCAGTTAAAAATCATTAATGATGCCAGTCAGCATGGTCTAATGAAAAATAGGTCTTAAAACCCCACGCTGCTAATGTTTTGTGTCTTTGAAAAAAAAAGAAAAATAATTGAAACCATTGCATTGTTAGAGTCAATTTTAATTTCTCCAAGGTAGTTTGGTGGGATGCTGATGGTGGCTTGACTGAAATCTTTAATTATGTGGAAGTAATAACTCATTCTTTACAGGTATGGCTACTTGGATGATAGATGCATCTCAAATTTTAGCAGTGTACAAGGGAAATATTGGTGATCAGGAGTATTGCTAACATGGTCCACATTAATTACAGTATCTTAATCTATTTAGCATAAAATATTTGCGTGTGAGATTTATGCATGAGTCTTGTATAAGTCCATCAGTGAATGCAAATGGATAAGCATTGTATGTAAAGAAAATACTAAGGTGAAATCAACATATTATTGACTCTTTAAAGAGCAGTGCTAAAGCTATTGATTGGACACCAGGCCACAATGTTATTTATCTCTTAAATATCAAGATACTCTTATTTTCAGAGAAACGCTGGGCAGAGTTTTCCAGTGCTGTGAACTCTGTGATAGGATTAGGGGAAATGCTTGATGTGGAGTTTCATTCTGAAGCAAACTGTTGGGGATTTTTGCTACTAGCCTGATTACACAAAATACATCAATTGAATGTGATATCCAAAGGTGAATACCATAAGAGCACACAGCACCACCTTGCTCAAAATCAGTTGCATTTACTTGAATTTCATTTGCAAGGAAAACTCGTAAAAAAATCTGCCAGGAAAATGAGTGTTTTCACTTAAGTTCTTTCACTGGAAGTGTCTTTTGAATAATACAATATTTAAATATATTCAAAAGTGTGCATAATCTGTTTTACTGACCAAGTACATGCCAGTATTTGTTTTGGGCATGGATTTATAGATGAATTTATGGCTGTTGCTTGTTGTTTCTTCAATGTCTTAATTCTTCAATGCTAGTTTAAATGAAATGCCAAGCTTGAAGTGTTGTTTTCAATGAGGTCTTGTATGGCGCTGAGGGAAAAGCTGACTTCTGTAGTATTCATGATTGGCATAAAATTCTTTAATTATACTTGTGAAGTAGCCCTTGTTTTTACAATGAAACTCCTAATTAATACCTTTAGATTGAATATTAAGATTTGTGCACTTAAATTCTGTTACCACTTTTCCTGATGCGTGAAAGAGAAGATAGTTGGATGCAAGGAAATCCAGGATGTAGTGGGAAATCGGGTGGAGATGAAAGAAACGCTGTACCACAGCGAAAAGTATTCAGATATGGGTGTAAATACTGTAGCGTGCAGAATGAATACAGAGGTGGGGTAGAGAAGACAAAGATCAAGGTAAAGAGTGAACAAATGACCAAGTAAATGTGGATAGAAGAAAAAACAGTGTGGTTGGAAGAGAACACTGAGGAGATGCATAGAAGTGTAAGAGACAACTGCCCAATGTAGAGTGAAGAGATAGGATAAAAGACATTTCCTATTAACAAAAAGTGTAAAATGACACACTTCTTTGTGTGTTTTATTAATAGGAGCTAGTTAAAAAACTTAGTGAAATGATACAGAATTGTATGTGTATTTTCATGCAGCTTCAGACATTCATCTTAACAGCCTTCTTTAATCTTGTTTTCAAGATGTAGAATAATTTCTCCTGAGAAACTCTCTATGTGGGTTGCAGGCTAGACTTGTTACAAGACATACAAATTTTATCTGAGCAGGTGTTGGTACAGAAGACTAATGCCATTTTTGGACTCTTCCAGTATGTATTACTAACATATCCTTTTTCCTTAAATTTTTCTACTGTATAAGCAAAGGTGCATCAATGTTTTTCAGTCACTAAGCAGTTTAATGTGGAGGTGGCCAAGCTGTCTCAGGTTTTGGAAGCTGCATAATATGCTGATAGAAAATTGATGTCACATTCTCAGTGACTGTGCTTCTTCATTGACAATCTCTGCATGGGTTGACTACAACAGTGGACAAGGGAAGAGCTAAAGATGTCATCTCTTTGGACTACTGTAAGGCCTTTGACATACTTCTCTCTAAATTGGAGAGAGATGGATTTGATGGGTGGGCTGTTTGGTGAATCCAGAGGGTAGTGGTCAATGGCTCAATGTCCCAATGGAGACTGGTGATGAGTGGTGTCATTCAGGAGTTTGTATTGGGACTGGTACCGTTTAGTATCCTAATCAATGACAGACAGCGGAATTGAGTGCACACCCAGCAAGTTTGCAGATGACACCAATCTAAGTAGTGCAATTTACACACCTGAGGGAAGGGATGCCATCCAGAGGGATCTGAACAAGCTTGAGAAGCAGGCTAGTGTGAACCTCAAATTTCAACAAGGCTAAATGGAAGGCCCTGCAGCAGCAGGGTAGGGACAACCCCCAGTATGAAAATAGGCTAGGGGGTGAAGGAGTTGAGCAGCTCTGTGGAGAAGGGCTTGGGGGTGCTAGCAGATAAAAAGCTGGACTTGAGCTGACAATATGCGCATACAGCCCAGAAGGCCAACCACATCCTGGGCTGTGTCAAAAGAAGCGTGGCCAGCAGGTCGAGGGAGGTGATTCTGCCCCTCTGCATCACTCTGGTGAGAGGCTGTGTCCAGCTCTGGGCTCAGCGCAGGAAAGACGTGGACCTGTTGGAGAGGGTCCAGAGGAGGGCGCCAAAAATGATCAGAGGGCAAGAACGCTTCTGTGAAGACAGGTTGAGTTGGGGTTGTTCAGCCTGGAGAAGAGAAGGTTCCAGGGAGACCTTATTGCAGCCCTTCAGTACTTAGAGGGGCTTATAAGAAAGATGGGGACAGACTTTTTAGTAGGGCGTGTTGTGATAGGACAAGGGGTAATAATTTTAAACTGAAAGAGGGGAGATTCAGAGTAGATATAAGGAAGAAATTCTACAGTATGAGTGTGGTGAGACACTGAAATAGGTTTGCCTAGAGAGGAGGTGGTATGTTCCCCATCCCAGAAATATCCAAGGTCAGGTTGGACAGGGCTCTGAGCAAACCTGATCTAGTTGAAGATGTCCCTGCTCACTGCGAAGGGGTTGGAACTGAACGACCAGCTCAGACTGCTCCGTGATTCTATGAACTGTTTGCTCAGCTACAAACATCCTGGGAAAAGCAGATGACTTAATGGAGGAAGGAGAAACTCCAACGTGCTAATGAGATGTTTTGGATGTTCAAACAGCAGAACTTCTCTCTGGCATTTACGGGACTCATATCAGTGGAGTAATATGAAGATTTAATTAGGCTTATGTAGATGGTCTAATTTATTCATAATTTCCCCACTCATGACTAATTCAATCACCCAAAGTTTACGATAGTATTTGCAGGATATTTCGTAAGATATTAGAAGAATTGCAAACCTTAATTACCTCTGTTCAGAGTTTTCGCTTTCGATGACTTACGGAGGAATTTGAAGGAAAGTAGGCTTTATAATGCTGTAAGCATGTTTCTTTTGTCTTGCAATCTCTGAAATCTTAAGTGGAAAACAGCAAGGAAAGGGTAATGAAATACTAGATGCTGGGGAATATTATAGAGCCCTCAGGTACTTAAAGGAGTGGACAGCTGTGATCGTAAAGGTGTAATTTTGGGAAGCAAGCAAGTTCATAAGGAGAGAGCAAGTACTTGAAAGCATTTGGTGTACTGGGGGAAAGTATAGCAAGACCAGTAACTATAATTTTAAAAAGGAAGAATAAAATACGAAGCATTAAAATCTTAAACACCACAAGTGATTATTCAGTGGAAAAATGACTGCCATTCACTTTGGATAGCGTGTATTTCAGTGTCTTAGTATTTTTAAAGATGCAGTTCTTGATGGTGATATTAAAATATTTTATGTTTTATCTCTATAGCAGAATAGCTCTTATGAGACTACTCTTAAAGTTCTTGTGTTTTTAAAGTTTGAGTTATTTTAAGAATAATAAGTAACCTTTATATCATAGTTCAGGCAATATGGTTATGTTTCATTTCAGGGCAGTTATTCATTTTTCATTTCACAATTTCATATTTCTTGTTTGAATTATTGAATCTTTATGTAGCTCTAACTTTCTGGGGTTTTGTGCATGTATAAATTCATTCATATATGCGGATGTGCAGCCTATGAAAAGTGATTACGCAGGACTTATTTTTCTTGTACATTGCTTGACTTCTAGTTTTTGGAAGTTTCTTAAATTTTACTTTCAGTTATTGTACATTTAAATTCAGTTGCTGTCACTTGAGATATGTGCAACTTTATATGTTGCTACATTCATGGTTATGTACTGCTGTCATAAGACAAGGCAGTTCATAATACTCAGAAGGCTCATTAGGAGAGCTTTCAACACTCATCAAATAGCTGAGCTGTATTTTTTGTAAGTGTACTTCTCTAATATTTTTTCATGTAAAGCTTGGTTTTGTATATTTATAATTATATATAAAAATGTTTTTTGAGTAATGTACTATTCAGCTAGTGAGCAGTTTCTCCAGTTCTGTATTCTCTGCTCTACCACCTTCGCAACTAGACCTGTTTTAAACTGAACTCTTAGCACTTTAAATTTACTCTTAGGGATGTTCAGCACTTCACTGTTAAGTATTTGTGCTAGTCACTTTGTTTCTTGCATTTTATTCTATTTTTCTATAGTACTATACCTAGATTTTGCTTTTACCCTGAAGAAGTCTTTAGTTTCTTTGTCATTGTCATCAGGTTTTCCCCTTTTATAATTGAGTAACTTGTTTGGCCGTTTCTTGCTTTTTCCGTACAAAAATAAGTTACTTTGCTCAGTACAATTGTCTGCCACTGCCATTTTAACATTCAGTGGTGAGTTTCCCACTTTCGTGCATTTGACTTTCTTCGTTTTGTTTTTAAGGGGAGTATATTGGTTGTACTTGTTTAGCTCAATGTGAATTAAACAGGATTTGACGAAAGAGTCCATGTAAGAAATGTGTCCTGTTTTAGGCCTGTTTAAGCAGAGACGCAATGTTGAATTTCAGCCTTCTTGTATAAACAGAGCTCACTAAAGAACTGACTCACAAGAAGGAAATCCCGGTGCAACTGAAATTATGCTTTTATGTGTGCAGTGGAGCTGGCATTTTATTTCCAACATAACAACAAAGCATGACTATATAGTTGAAATGTAATAAGACAGACTTTTATTTGTGTGGTTTTTGTTCTGATTTTATATGCAAGAACACTGGAACTATTTTGGGGCAGATGAGAATCTGGGTCCAGTAGCTGTGAGTATAAGAAGAGAGAAACCAGAGGAGATCAAAGAAAATGGACCTCAATATAACTACCGGATCATTTTCAGAACCAGTGAGGTAAGCAGTTCAGGAGTGATAGTAAAAGAAGCTAGAAGTGAGCAGGCAAAACAGGGTGAGGGTACGGTGGGTGTGTTTTTCAGCGTTGGTAATAGATTGCAGTCTTCTCTGCATATAATACAGAAATCTCCTTGTAAAGTTATGCTACGTGTTTATATTTCACAGAATACAAGTAAGCGTGTCAGTGGGTAAATTATCCGTAACATCTAATGCAGAGGAAACTGCAAAGATTGTTTTGGTTAAAGCTTGAGAAAGTTATTGGAGCTATGTTAGCTAGGAAAAAGCAAAGAGGAGGAAAATTGCTTTCTCCTCCACATTTATATATTACAGTGGTTAGACCTAAGAAGCATGCTTTTGTACTTTAAAATACTCTGCTAGAAATACCACTACTGAACTTTACGAAGTATTAGTTTCCTGTAAAACCCAAATCTGTTTAACCATTTGAAGGATTCCGACTACTGTTGGCTATCAGAGTGACATTTCACGTTAGTGTCTGTTTCATGCAACATAAGTTACTTAATGTATTCAGTCTCTATTGTGAATTGAAAAAATAGCACATTTAGCTCCACTGCTATTGCTAATCAACCTTTTCTCTGTGCCGAATTCAAAATAAAGACTGTTTTTGTTTTGTATGCTTAGCTTATGACATTAAGAGGCTCTGTGCTGGAAGATGCTATCCCTTCAACTGCAAAGCATTGCACAGCCAGGGGCCTTCCACTAAAAGAAGTGCTGGAGTACGTGGTTCCTGAGTTGAACATCCATTGCCTAAGGCTGGCCTTCAATACTCCGAAAGTTACAGAACAGCTTATGAAGCTGGATGAACAAGGGGTAAGTGCAGAGTTATAGAGTGAGACATTGTCTTAAACTGTCAGATTACTGCCCTGATCTACAAAATTGCCTTTTAGCTTTAAGTGATTAGAGTCAGTCTGTTAAAATTCCTCATTTAAACTAAAACTTGTTATTTGTAAGGAGAGTTGTTGGATGTCTTTAGCTCATGTTTTGCAGAGTATTTGGAATGTATTAAATGAAGTTAATTGCTTTAAGTAGTCTAAAGTTTCAGAATAGCGTTAGGGCAATTGTCCATTTTAATTTACTTTCAAAGAGATTAAGGGATTGTTTTTCAAAGACCGTGGAAGAGGGAGTTCTGTTCTGGTTTTCTCATTGCTATTATAATAAGAATAGTAAGCTCCCATGTTACTAATATTTTTTGTAGTACTGTATTGGCACTAAAATGACCAGGGTGCTGCCTGTCTCTTTATTTCCTCTTTTCTTCTTCGTCTTCCCCAAAATAAACTACATTCCAAAATATTCTAAGCCTCTTCTTCATACACGTGGTTTCCAATCAGATCGTAGTCCACTGATCTCTTCAAGATGGAACCGGGGCTCAGTAGGCATATAGCTTATGAAAGGCCATGAGTAAAGTGTGTTTTATAATTAAAAACTTTGATAGTGGCATTTAACAGTTCTGTGTACTGAGGCTGTCTTTCTTCTGATCCTTTTGGCTTCTCATGAATAGCCTTTCCTGCACAGTCTTCAACCCCAGTACTATATAAAGGAGTAACTCAGTAATGTTAACAAACTCGGTGACCTTCCTATTCATCACCTCTGTCAGACAGCTCAAGTGTATGTTGAATACTGTATGTCTGAGTTCGGATATCTGCCTTACTCTACTGATTGTTTTCTTTAGCTCTATTTTTTTCTTTTAGCCAGTTGCGTTTCTAAGTGAGTTCTTTCTCCTATACCCTGGCTATTTAGCGGCTTTGAAGAGTTTTTGAAGAAAAAGCTTTGTTAAACGTCTCTTGGAAATTCAAGTATATTTTGTATTGGCTGTATTTCTTGCATGGGCTTATTGGCTCCTGCAGGGAACACCACTGTGATGAACCAGCGAACACCTAAGGTGAGGGGAGAGCGGTTTACTGTATAGCCTGCTAAAAGAAGGAGGGAATCTGTAGATGCTTGCACTGCTTGGTGTAACTACTCGCTTTCACATGATGACATTCTAATAAGTTGGAGGCCCGGCTGTTTTCTTTAGATCATTAGAGCAGTATTTCCAAATATTCACATATTCGGTGTTATGATTTGTTTCCTCATCTTAAGCCTAATTTACCCTTCATCCAGAATCAAGTTTGTCAGGCACTTGAAGACTCAAGGATATCTTTCAGTCTCTTTGCAAAGTTTTCTGTTTCAGCAGCAGAGAAAATGGAATTTTTATTGAGCGTGGCTCCATAAGTGAGCCTTTGGACTCAAAGATTAGTACCTGCCAGATAGGCCCATCAAGAACCTGCAGTCTCAATAGTGTTGATAGGAAAAATTTCACACGAAAAAAAGATCAGGAAGGTCTAGTTAAAAAAATTAATTACCAAATTTGAGAAGTTACTTAGCATAATTTCCTTCAGAAATTGGTTATTTTTTAAAAATTGTGAGATTAAATAAAGATTACATGTCGTTAAGCTCCCACTCTATTGTGTGTGGCATGGTTTTCTGTTACTGCTTAAGCTTTGAAAATTATTAAGGGCAAGTGATAGTTAAAATTGTATTACCTACATCATAGTATTTTCTGGTTTTGTGGTAAAGAAACAGTTTGGTGTTTCTAACACGAGGATAAGCACACTCTGTACTAATTAGAACCTGGGTTTTTTTATCAATTCCAACTAACAGAAAAATTTGGGTAACAGCTGCTCTACTAATTTGGTACACAGAACGTTTATTACTTCTTGCTGAGAGTGTTGCACTGTTTCATTAGAGCAGGAACAGGTGCCTCTTTGATATAGCAAATAAGATGTATTATAAATTAAGGAGTTAAGATTATAAAGTGACCATAGCTTGATTTAGCTGTTAAATTTCACCCAGTAACCCCTTCATTGAGCCAAATTCACATGCATCAGTTTTGATTAAGATAGGCTATGTTATTTTTATATTTGAGTGAGGTTTAAAGCAGTTGGTTGTTTTCATATTCAAGAATTTGCAGTTCTTTATTTGAATTTATCTGCTTTCAGCTTCCAGACTTGTGGTATCTTTCTCTGATAGAACCTAATAGCTATTTTGGTGTGAGATTATTTTTTTTCCCTTGCAAAGGTTTTTGTATACAGTGATTGAATCATCTGTTGATCTTGTTTATGATAAACTAAACACACTGCACTTTTCAAGTTTTTCACTGCAACATATCTTCTCTGAAATCACTTTTATGGGTGATCTCTCTCTCTTCTTTTTTGTCTGCCTATGACATCCAGGGTCAGAATGGGAATATTCTTCTGGGTTCAATTTTGTACTGGTGTCTGTCAAATCGCATGTTTCTTACTTCTCCTTGGATTACTAGTGTTGTGGTAAAATCTGCTGTTTGGAACATATGGCCCACATTGTCACCTAGCTGTTCTTTCATTGGTTAAATTAAAATGCATTCGTTTGGCTCTGTGTTAAAAAGCATCCCAGTCATTCTGTATGGCTCCAGTAGCGTCCTGAATAATTACCATCTGATAATCTTTGCCTTGGATGTGGAGTTCATGGTAGCTTGCTTTAGGTTTACTCCCAAATATGATTAAAAATTTGAATATCAGGGCAATTACTGATTTATTCCAGTAGAAGTTTATCTTCGTGGCAATTACTCATTCTCAGGAATACTGTGAAATGTCAGATAGTTTTTAATGTAATTCTGTATTTACATTATAAACTTGCTGACTGGTTAAATCCAAGATATGCTTTCCAGTATCTTTCACTGGGTGCTAGACAAACACTTGAAGTGTGCTTTTCCCATGTATATAAATATGTAAATACTTTTAGATTATTAAAATGAAGCTGCTACTTCAGGAGTCTTATCACAGCAGATTTCATCCTTCAACTCAGTTTTTAGCTTTTACTTTGAGTTGTGCTCCTAAGAACCCTAGATTTATCAGGAGGTGTAGTAATGAGGACTGCATGCCTTTCTCCCTCTGGATCTACTTTTCTTTTATTCAGAAATACCAATTTGCATTTCCTCATGAATTGTTTTTTTTTAAGTTCAGCAAATCTAAGAACACAGCATATCCTGCTCTTTTCATAGTCCTTATTCAGTTTTTTAGACTGACATTTGCAAAGCAATAAAGGACAGTTGTTTCATTGCTAATGGATACTTCACATCCCATTTATGGTTTTGCCCTTGAAAATCTTTCCTTCACCTGAAATTGACGCTTAAATAGTGTAGATGTGCCCAGTAGGAATGTTTTGGGGGTTTTTTTGGTCCTAGCTTGTTTAAGTAAAATTGCTAAAAACTCTTGTAAGTAGCGGTGCAGCACTGTGGTCCTGTGAAGTGCTTCCATTTATCCTGTTACCTTGGGACTGGACAGAGTGCATATCTGAGCAGTGCATGTTGCCTAATTGGTCCAAGATGAGAGCTGCCGCTGATGGTATGGAAAAGGATGGTAGTTGATTTGGCAGGAGCAGCAGCAATGCTACCTCTCCCCTCCCCTCCTCTCCCTTCCCTTCCCACATGTCAGCAGGAGTTGGTCCAGGTTTGGAGTGAGAGCACATAGCCCTTTTGATGAAAGGCACCAAGTTTGGCTTCTGTGAGTGTGGTCTTGCAGTTCACTAGTCAAGCAGAAATCATAGAGATATACCCGCAAACCTCATCTAGCTCCTGTGATTCCTGAGGACATTTTAATCTCAATCGAACAGTACTTGTGCAGAATGTTTTACAAATAAAAGTGTACGATCCAGCTGTATTTGGGTTGTTTGGAGCAGTGTATACACAGGAGGCTCTTCTAAATCTTTGTATATTTTTAGTGAATTGAAATAAATGATAAATATAATAATATAAAGAAATGGTAATAAAAATTGTGACATTAATTTGCATGCACTCACTACGTGTTTACCAAGAATTATCTTTGCTTCACGTCTTAAGAGCCAAAATTGTCTTCGGTCTTAAAGGTGACCTTTATAGTTACACAGGAAGCATTTCAAATAGTTAACAAGGAGAGAAAAGGAAAAAGGAGCTTACTTCAAGGCACAAAATTGTTTAACCTCCCCATTCTTTCAGCTGCAATTTTGGAAGTTGCCTTGTGAATGTTTCTTTCATAAGAATTAGATTGAGATGAGGAGAGATGAGAAGTCTCCAGGCAGACCATATAGCAGTTTCCAGTACTCAAAGGGGGCATTCAGGAAGGCTGGGGAAGTGCTTTTTATCAGGGAGTTTAGTGACAGGATGAGGGGTGATGATTTTAAGCTGCAAGAGGGTAGAGTTAGATTGGATGTTAGGAAGATGCAAGTCGGGTAGTCATTGTTAGATGATAGAATAAGAGATGTTCTGGAGGAGGAGTTGAAATGGAGAAGAAACAGCCTAGAGCTCTGACTCATTACATACACTTAATTTCTTCAATGGGAGTAATCAAGCCAGGTTGATCTTTACCCCTTCTTTTATTTTCCTACTGCTAATGCTTTATCCATGTCACCATTCATCCTTGCTAGTAAAAGAATACAGTAAAGTTGCCAATTTCTGAGTTTTTTAAATTTTAAAATTTACTTTAATTAGAGACAGAGTAGGACCTTTACTGAGGCCTTTTAAGTTATCCCACTGTAAATATAATTTAAATATAGTGAATTTCAGTTTAATTATGTGTCTGCATCATCACAGCAAGTGACAACCTGTGATAGAATCTTGAGAGCAAATCACAGTATATTCAGATGACTTTGCCTCCAGTACCTTTGCAAGTAACAGCTTTCACCTCCCAGTGACCTGTAGCCCAAACTTGTAAATCTCATCCCTGTTTCGATAGGCTTTTTTGTGGTTTTGCTCTGGCAGATCTGCTTGGCTCTATTTATTTAAAATGGAGATTCTGCAGAAATTCATGTGTAGGAGGAAAGAATTTTTCCCCTCAGTTAAGTGTGCATTTTTACTAGACTAATTACATGCGTAAACTCCAAGTTTTGCGCTTTGCCAGTCACGGTTCCTGCCTGTGGAGGTGATTTTAGGGATGGTAGTAAATGGCTGTGTGTGTTGCTTTCTTCCCTTCTGTAACTTCAGTTTCTGTGGTGTAGACATAAAGGGCACAGATGTGATCTTTTTTGTGGACGCATCAATTTGGAATTGGTGGGAACGGTTGCTCTGAAGAATCACAGTTATGATTGGGTAAAAAATTCACATTTCCATTTCTGCTGTATTAAGAATATCAAACATAAAATTAGAGGAAATATGGAGGTGAAAAGCACAAGTATATTTGAAGGTCTATGCTAGTAAATATTATCTTTAAAGTTATTACCAGCATTTCACAATTCAGCAATGTTCTTTTTTACTACATTTTTAAGTCAGAGTAGGCCAGCTGAGTGCTATGGATTCAATCAACATTGCTAATAAGTGAATGTACTAATAGGTAAATATTTTTTGTCTTCTCTTTGAGGTGAGGGAATGCTTATTTTGTCACTTATGAAAATGAGCATGTGCTGTGCCCTACCTTTCTGTGTGGAAGGTTTAGCACCGGATAGTAAGCATGGTACCAACTTAAGAGTGAGAGTCAAGTTCCTGGCGTTATTTAGCCAGTGCTTTCCATGTGGGTCAATGTAAGATGTTCACCATTTACAAGCTGCAGTGTTGTTCTGAAAATAAGGAACATTGATATTTGTTTCACTTCAGAAAACATTTTGACACCTTTAGACGAAATACACCATCGTCCAGGCTATTGTGGTGGGAAACAGTGAGAGTATTTGGAATTAGCAAACTAACGTTTGAAATTAGACTGATAATTAGGGATTTTTTTGGTGGATTATGGATTTATTAAAAAATACAAAGTGACTTCAATAAATAAGTTGCTGCATCTTGTTATACATAAAAAAATTAACCATTTTCCCTTTGCAGTTAAGTTACCAACTTAAGGTGGGTATCATGTACTGCAAAGCTGGGCAAAGCACGGAAGAGGAAATGTATAATAATGAATCGGCAGGTCCAGCCTTTGAAGAGTTTCTTCAGCTCTTGGGAGAACGAGTTCGACTCAAGGGATTTGAAAAGTATCGTGCTCAGCTGGATACAAAGAGTAAGGCTTTTTCATTTTTTTCCTCCTTATGTGAACAAAATACATCATATGTTTGCTGACTTTATAGAGAGTTTTTAAAGATAACCTCTTTGCTTCAGGATGACAGTTGCTCAATATTATAAGTTAAAGCAGAGCAAGTATGTATTTTAAGCCATACCCACATCGGTTTTCAATTCTGATAATTATTGGATTTTTATACTAATTCGGTATTAAATATTCGCTAAAACTACAAGAAGAAACAATAGCTATGGAACTGTTATCAGTGTTTCAAATCCATCATCAGTGTGTTGTCTAAAGAGTAATCAATATAGTTTGTATGTCATAATTTTTTTTGATATATGCTCATAGACCATCACCGAAAGTTTTGAGAACCTATCTGTGTAACTCCACCGTGACAAGTTGATCTATTGCTTTCCTGCTGCATATGGTTTTTCTTTTAGACATTTTTGTCTTACTCCTGCTATTAAATGTATTCCTGCCTCAGTTTTTCCTTTTACGTTATGGAAATTCAACTGAATTGGTAGTTACATTATCTGTTTTAGCTGTGAAAAATATTGCAACAAAAGTGATGATCTTGGGTAAAAGTATGGATAGAAAACTCCCTACTTTTGGATTTAAGCTGGTGAAATACCTGTTTACCAGCTAGTGCGTGCTATATTCAATTTGCCTACCACATGTAAATGTAAATCTAAATCTATTTTAAAATACTCAGGGAAATTTTGGCCTGTCTTTCTTTCAGTATTGAAACTAATCAGTTCCTACGGAAATCTTTTGCTGTTTTGCTCACATGCAGCAATGGAAATTAAATAAGTTGATTCATGAAAGCTGAAAAGCATTCATCAGCTTCAGTGCAATTAACTGTGTTCTTGTCATGGATCTTCTGTCACAAATACAGTAACTTGCTGTTCTTCAGTGCTCCACCATTCTACCTTGTTCCTTGATTCTTACGGGGATCACATTGCCATGTCCTCAGGCTGTTCTGGATCAGCCTAATCATCACTCCTCAGAGGGTTATAAAACTTACTGTGATTTTAGACCTAAATGAACCGATTTTGCACACATTTACTGTTGAGCCTGCTTTCTTTTACTTGCAATACTTATATTTCCTCTGTTGTGTAAATGCACTCAAGGGTATAAATACATTGCAATTGTGTCTCCTCAATGCTTTTGTGATGTTACTTTTATTAAGCCAAATCTTTCTTATTAGTACAGAGGGTGTGAAATTCTCTGCTTCACACACACACACAGTATTACCTGAAAACCGTCCTCTGCACTCGTGTAAGTTTGAATTGAATCTCTTTAATTTTAGTGGCTAGGATTATATACACAATTTCAGATGAGATCCAGGCAGTTCTTGGTCTCAGCATTTTCTTGCCTTTATTGAAAACATTGTACAATAATTCTCAGGCTGGGTTTTCCCTTTCTGCAGCTCCAAAGTGTTATTAGTTATATAGTAGGTCAGAAATCAAATGCGTATGGAAACCAGAAAATATTTATCACTTCATACCTTCTGCTTTTCTGTTGTGACCTCCTGGTTACTTTCACTAGGTGAAAGGAGAGAGAGAACTTTACTTTTTCTGGTTTAGTTAAGACATGAAAACAACCCCAGCTTTTTTTGGTGTCAGTCGGTACATGGGTTTAAAGTACATGTAGATGCTGTGTGATTGAGTTGATTGATCTGCTCAGATATACCCATGAGAGCTTTAACTGTGCCTGAAGTACTTATTTGATATTTACTTAAACGTAACAGCAAAATTTTCCCCTAATGTTTGAGTTCCTTCTTGTTGCTTCTGAGTCAAGGAAATAATTTTGTCTGGGTTTGATTTTATGTACTACAATGTAGCACCTGGTGAATGGACATGTATGTAAACTTTTATTTGACTGAATCTCCTGGTTTTAAGAGTTGTCTTCCTGTAATGAAGGTTCTCTACTCAGTGTTGAGAGCTGACGTGTCTTTTTACATTGCCCAGTAGACCCACCAGCCCCATCCTGTGTCTAAAAACACAGAAAGGCTCTACATGAACTCTTCAGTGTGGTTGGAGAGGAAGGGGGATGCTCTTAGTGGAAGCTGCTGCTTTTGTGAAAGATTTTCCGTGTTTTCTTTCAGTAAAGTTTTACAGGCTTATGCATGGGATCTCATTGGTTAGAACAGGAACTCCTAAATTGTCCAAAGTCTTTTGGATTATGTTGTCTGCAGACTCACTGAGGAAACACACAGACTACAGAGCATACATGAGTTCATAACAAGCAGGTTTAGACAGCAGCAACTGTGAACAATGCCAAGAAACTTTTGTAATTCATCTTGATGGTGCATGTTTTCCTTCCTGACAGTATGCACAGCACAGACTCAAGTGGTGGAAGATAATTGGTGTTTTGCATACTGACAGAAAGGACAGCATAGCAGCATCAAGATCAATTACAAAATTTTGTTGCTGTTGTTCACATCATGTCATGGAATAGTTGTTTTGGTCTTATTACTCAGGAAATTTTTCTGCATGAAAATTCTGCTTAATGTCAGCACAATTGATTACAAAGTTGGTTTTAAAAACAAATGTTTATTCTTTGACTTGTAAGAAAGGTCAGAGCTATGCAAGCTACATTGCTAGTTCCTATACCTATGACAGCACTTTACAGCCTATGAAAATCAGATGCATGATATAAGACATGATAAATTTTCTCAGTGTGTAGGGAAGTTGATTTGTATATGTATTCTGGAAATTTTCACAAGATATTTTTATTTGATGCAGATTTGGAAAAGTAAAGTTGCCCTAGCAAAAGGCTGTTTCAGAACACTTGCTGTTCTTATAAATTCTTAGAATCAGGGGCCTAATAGGTAAGTATCCGTAACAGAGCCAATTTTTTAAAAGGAGGAATCTCATGCATCCTATTAACTTAAAGCCTGTGTAAGTGTATTGGATCGTTCAAGGGCTTTAGCTTTGCATCTCTGCCAGTGCCACTGTAGAAAAGCACTGCTACTTCTGAAGTTTGTTTGTATATTTCTAGAATTACCAAAGGGGAAGTAGTCTATCTCCTGGCAGCCTGCAGACTATGGATAGGAAATAGAGCTTGAAAATGTCATCTAACCCATGGTTGCTAGGAAGTTTATGGGCATCACTTTAAAGCAATAAACATCACAGTACTCTTTCAATTATAACTTCAGTCATTTTACTTTATTTTCTAGTTGTAATGCATGCCTTACTTCCCTTCCCCTATTATTTCTCAATATTTTAAATTGGTAAATGGGCTCAGCTGATAATGCTAGACCTGATACCCCGTGCAACAGAGTGAGAGAGTGGTTGGTGCAGAAAATGAAGGAGATTGAGAATTGCGAGTTGTAGGAGTTTATGAATTATCTATTTTATGATGTTGTAGATTGAGCTAATAATGGTGGGTGGGTTTCTGTGTTAGATGTTTGTCTGTATGATTTCTCGGTTAAGACATGAGAATAATATAACAGAAAATACTAAGATTAAAAGTCTAGGGAATGAAAGGGCTTCAAATTTACATTTCATTTAGGGGTTGCCGGTAAAGCCCAATGTTTCTAATGAAATAATACACACAGATTGCCTTCTTATCTGGTACTATTTAACACCTTTTCAACCACATGGAAGAAAGAATAGACTTACTGTTGGATCTGAAACATTTACTGGGAGAATGATAGCCAAAGAAGGTCAGAGATTCCTTGATTGCTTAAGAAGCAGAAGTGGGGATAGGGGGAAGACCAGCATTTTTTTGTTTGTGTTACACATATACTTTTATATGTTACAAAATAAAAGATCCTGTCCTCCATAATAGTGTCTGAAAATGACTCGGGTGTTACAGAAGGTGAACATGACTGCTCGGTGCAATTCTTGCGTATAGCAGAGAGGAGAGTGGGTTTGACAGGTGCTGAATTTGGGCCAATAACTAGGAGAAACTAGAAATAAGGCAGGGCTTTTTAACAGCAAAGGTAAATGGTAACAAGATTTAGCTCTGAAACTTTTTTGTTCTTGTGCCTTTGGTTGTGAGCACGGCTGGAGTTTGTAGCAGTGGCTTCTCCTTCTCCCATCTCACAGTATTATTTTTTTTTTTGTTACCCTGCAATTCCTTGCAACACACTTTCCTTTGAAACACTGCGTTGGATTTTCTACTCATACTGGTTTTTACACAGTTTTCTAGTGCAGAGTTTTGAAAGGTGGCTGTAGGAGCAGGCCAACCAAATCGTGTGGCTTCAGCAGGGTGAGTTTTGCGGTGGTACACTGTTGATGTCAATCACGATGTTAAGCATCATTGGTGCTAGAAGAAAATGCTTAAATGGGAGTCTGTTCAAATGGTCCTTGTGAAGGTATCTGGAAAACATTGGAAGGACAGAAGAATAAGTTCAATTTTTAAAGGTGAATAATGATGGAAGGGAAAGGTGGTCAGATAAGTCTTCAGCTAAGTTACCAAACCCAGTGATGAGACAAGACTGAGAAGGCAGCATCAGTAGGTATGCCATAAACTGATGGCAGGAGGGGATGTTGTTGGTGTAAGAAGGTGCTAATGAATTTGAAGGTCCCTCGTGCCTCTGTTAAATACAAGGAAATCAAAGTAGTTTGTAGTGCTGGCTTACAGCTCTGACCTTGAACTTATGGATAATATTCCTGTGCACAATCTTTTATTTTTGCTGCAGGGCAGTAGTTTGACTTTAAAAAAAGCACCTGTGATTATTGTGTTGTACTTCAGAGAAAGTATTCTGGACTTGTAAGAAAGGAACAATCTGAATGGTGAGAAAGATGCACGCCCTGGTGTGGATATGGATTTCCCTTTGTAGTTATCTTTGAATGACACGGTCTTAAGCTGTGAAGTACTTGGAAATAATTGGAATAATTAAATGTGCCGCTGGGATTGCAGCCCTACTATGTAGTTTGCAGAACCAGTGCTATTCTGAGACTTCAGTACACCTCGGGGAGGAAATAGAGGAAGAACCCTCTTCTGCCTGAAATGAAGTCCCTCTAGTAAAGTTGAAAGTTTGGCTTAAATGCATAGGTGTTGTTCTAGCTTATTATTTGTCAGAATTGCTTTATTCTTTTCTTCTTTCCTCCCACCCCTTTTGGGCCCTTTCCCCTTTTCTGGGGTCTTCAAACCACACTTCCCTTGTCTATCATTTTGCCCTCTTCCCTTTCTTTTTGCACCCGCTCCCCCTTCCCGTCTCTTTGTTGTTATATTATCATATGCTCTTTTTATGAAAGATGATGTGCAGATTAACATATTTACAATTAGACCAAAAAAAAAAAAGCCAGTAAGGGGTTACATTGATGTTTAAGTGACTTTCAGGTACATTGTCCTCCTTCTGCGTGCGTTGTGACAGGCGGGCAGAGGACAGAAGGCTGCTGTGAACTGTGTGCAAGATGACCAGGTTCTACTTCAGCTGTTGACTGTTGTAATTAACATTAAAAAAGAATATTTTGCAGTTAGCTAGTTTTTTGTAATGACCGTGTTGAATGCTGGAAAAAAGAGCCCAAAATCTTTGAAACATTAACTGAAAATTTTTGGATAACATTCTGTTGGTGGGGTTCCCCTCCCCATTCACATTTTATTCTACATAGAATTTGAAAATGCAAAATCTCTATGCAGCTATTATGTGAAAAATTTTCCATTTAATTTTATGGATGATGTTACAGTTCTTCATTTTATAGCCAAGGTACCTCTATCTTATTATTTCATATGGCAGAAAACAAAAACTTGTTGTCAAAGCTTATACCCAAAATCTGGATAAATAAGCTGTATATTTATGATATTGTAAATGCTTCACAAATCTCAGAGCTCTGATCTCCTTAGTAACATGATCTCTCTGCTAACAAAAAATGCCGAAGTGTAGTATTTAACAGCTTTTTAAAATAGATTGCTATAAATAGCTGAGATTATATAATATAGAAGCATGTTTATGTAACTTCAGATAACCAGAATGCTTTCTTTCATATATATTTCTTTTTTGAATTTCATTTTGAAAACAGGCTTTTTACACTGTGGAAAGCAGTTGCAGTTATTCACTTTTTCAGCTTTAGAGACATTGAGCCTTAAATTAATGGAACGCTTGTTGGTCTTTTTTTTTTTTTTCTGTAATCCTAGTTTTTGTTATTTTCTCTCCACATGGAAGTGTCTCCATCCACATATAATTATTTTTGTGGCCTGTTTCTGGATCCCTTTTTCTATAAAATTTAAAATAGGATGGCCAGAACCCAAAGTACGCGAGAATATATTTAATTAATATATGAGCATCATAATGTAATTGTTTTGGGCTTTTTCCATCATCGCCTGTAAGCATACTAGCATCTTTTTTGGGTTTTTGACTGCTCCTTTTCAGAAAGCACCTGTGTTGGTGAGGGTTTTATCTGACTTCATTACAGTTGCTGTAGAGTCCTGATATTAATGTTTAAAAGAACCCATTCTGTTCATTCATATATTGTGGATTATATGTTCATCAGTATTTAATTATACTTGAGAACATGGTATTAATTCAGAATATCTGTCTAAATTCTGTTCTGAAGTCCTTTTCACATTCCTTACAGTTCAGTTTCTTTTCAATTAACCTGAGACATTGGGTGATACTCAAAAGTTATTTCAGACTTTGTTATCCCTTTCATGCTTAAATAACTTTTCTCCAGGACTTTCTGGTATAAATTCCCTATTCCTAACAAGTTCTTCATCGGGAAAAATATGCAAAATTATATATGCAACCTGTATGTTATTTATTTTGGCGAGTGAATAAACTCTGGGTGAGTCTTGCTGACATTTTTGCTGGGGTCAAGGATGAGTAGGATTTCTTGCCTTGCCTGATGGGTTTTTTTTGATAATAATTAAACTTTGTTTTAAAACTTTTTTAAAATGACACTTTTATTTTCTCTTTTTTATTTAACTGAAGCTGATTCGACAGGTACTCACTCTCTATACACAACATATAAGGACTATGAAATCATGTTCCACGTTTCTACTATGTTGCCATATACTCCAAACAACAAGCAGCAGGTAAGATGGACTATGCCTTTTTAGAATTATTTTTTCCTGCATCTTGAAAATAAGTGAACTGTTGAATATTTATGACAACTTCAGTTTGTTACTAGCAAAAAAACCCACTTCAGAATTAAAAGTATGAAAACTAAAACTGTCGATCTCTGTGTCAGGAAGATGAGTAAAGTGGATTGTTGTAGGTAGATTTTTCTCTGTAGAACTGTTCTCTAATTATGCATTGTTCACTGAAACTTTGTGGTAAATATTATACATTAATGTCAATAGTACATCTGTGTTACATAAATAAGAGTTTATATCTTGTCTCAGAAGGACCATAGTGTACTTTACATGATTTTCAACCTTCTGCAGCAAAGTCTGTTGTACTTGAATGACTGCCTGTAGCAAATTGTAACATACACAGAATCAGAGGTGATGAACGGATGATCCAGCACACTGCACAGCACATTACACAAGATGACATGAGGCAAAATCCCTTTTTTTTTTACTAGACCGTGTTGTTGTAGGTGACGTGTATGCATTTTACTGTAGAAACAATGTTATTTTGTGTTTCTGCAAATAAAATAGAAATTTCCAAAGGAGACGATAAGAGATAACACAGCAGTCTTTTTAGCTTGCTTTTGTACACTAAATGTTATAGTACTTTGTAGTTTACCTTTCTTTTTTATTGTAGCCTTGGATTTACTGAAAAAGGCCAATCAATAATTATTATAGCATGACTTAAGGAACATGACAACTGTTTTCAACTTGAAATAGAACCTACTTCTGGCTTGCAAAAATGTGTGAAGTGTGGAATGTTTTCTACCTTCCATGTACCACTGACTACTCTGATACTAGCAGGATTTTTTTTGTTTTGATCTTTCTTTAGCTTAAAAATTTCCCTAACAAGATATTCCTGTATGTTACATGTAGAAATTAAATTGCTGTGAAAATGGAAATGCTCATGCCTGAAATTTATTAGATAAATACCTAACGTCCTGCTAATTGTCACATCAAACCTCAACTTTTGTGTTCAGTTTGACTTGTTTGGAATGAAATAAAATTGAATTATGTTGATTTATAATAATGAGAAATAAGTAATTGAAAGTTGTGAAAAGACTGTTTTTTAACCCATGCATCTTTTTTTGTTAAAGCTTCTGAGAAAACGACATATTGGAAATGATATTGTGACAATAGTTTTCCAGGAGCCCGGAGCTCAACCATTCAGCCCGAAGAACATTCGATCTCACTTTCAGCATGTCTTTGTCATTGTAAGAGTGCACGGTCCCTGTACTGACAGCGTTTGTTACAGGTAGTTATCACTAGTTTCACTGAAAAGGCAGAGTTGGAGTGCAGTGGGAGGTGTCCTTCCTCAATCAAATTCTCAGTAGGGAAACATAATGAAAGATATGGGTCATGGATATTGTGGGACGTGAATTCAGAAGGCCTTACAGAAAGTAAATAGACACACATGAGTGTGTAAAGGAAACATGCCCAATGAGGTATGTTAGTATGCACATACACACATGCACACACACACATGTATATAAAAGCAAGCATTTAGGAGTGATTTTCAAGTTCTGTTCTCATTTCCTTTTTATTCTCTTCACTAAAAACATCCTAGAAGAGTATTTCTGTCTTGATTCTTAAGAATTTACCTTTTGTTCAGTTAATTTCCATATCTGAGCTAATGTTCCATTTCTGAAATGAAGACAGTGAAAAAGTACGACTAATCTTTCAGAAAGAAGTTAAGCTCTCTGAAATATTTTGTCTGAAGTATCTTCACTTCTTAACTCATTTCAGTCCAACAAAGAACTTCCAGAGCATAATGTAGCAAAAAACTAGCGTGACCTTAAAGTCAACATGATTAAAATAGAAAATGGCAGTTGATGGTAACATATAATAAAGAATTGCAAAATGAGCTTAATATGTAACGTATATTTTTAACCAAATTGAAAGCACATAGAAATAATGGGTTTAGGTTATACTTCTTTTTATGATCAATGAAATCTTTTACCTTTGTTATATTCTAAGCTGTTAGTGTATTTTTATTTTTACGTGTTGGCTGATCTCAGCGAACTTTTCTAAAACTAAATATGAACTGTCAGAGTAATGGATTTAGAGTAGTTATCTTGCAGTGAGGTAGCCTTATAATTAACTTGTCTTTGCTGAAATACAAGTGTTCACGGAAGTGTTTAATTCAGTCAAGTGCTTGTTTAGAGGAAGAGCTAAGGCAGCTGGCTGCAGTGTGTTCATGTTCTTCAAGCAACTGTAGTAAGGTTGAAGGCTTTTCCTTTCCTATAAGTTTTTGGTAGAGCTCTGTCACACAGCACTTCTGGGACTGATACTGAACTTTGCGCATGCATTAAATTTTCCTGGAGTAGGCATGTTCTTGTTGATATTCATTTTAAGCACCTTATTGATAAATTCCACTTACATGGACATAGCTGCTTCTTAAAGCTTTAGGCATATGTTTTAGCTCTTTTTCTGTATGGAATCTGATTTTGAGGTAAAGGCAAAATAGGTAATATATCCACAAGAGCTACAGGTGCATTTTCTATTTGAATTCAGTATTACAAACACAGGAAAAGATCTGTTTTGGGTTATTATTTTAAATAATACGCCTGTGTATTTTGAACTTCTCCATTTTAAAAAGCATGAGAAAAATTTATTAAAGTATTACAGTGTAACAA
This sequence comes from Cuculus canorus, assembly GCF_017976375.1. Classification (NCBI taxonomy): domain Eukaryota; kingdom Metazoa; phylum Chordata; class Aves; order Cuculiformes; family Cuculidae; genus Cuculus; species Cuculus canorus. Next base: position 55,290,338 of record NC_071405.1, on the reverse strand, counting down.
TTCTAAGTATCTTGGGTTCTATTTCTGGGCTTCAGATTTTTGAGTTACTTTCAATTTTCAAGTATTAACAACTGCAAGAGCTGGAAGCTTAGTGGTTACTATTAGTGAATAATATTTTAGAATTTCAGCTTTAGTGATATTACAGGCTTAAATTTTAGGGGGGCATGGAGCAGGAAAAAAATTGTGAGAATATCAGTGTACATTTTGATAGAGGAAGCCACCAAAACATTTTATGTTCTCTATACTGTCTTTAATCTTAAAATCCTTTCCTTTTTTGTCCTGTCAGTGCAAACACTTGATTTAAATTTATAGAATTCCATTATGAGAGTTTTTCTAGGAAACTTTTCAAAGTAAGTTTGTCTTCTTTCCACTGAATTATTTGGAACTATTTCATAGACTCATAATTCTAGACAAAACAGGAAGCCATGTAGCATAAAACTGTACTGGAATTTATATTAAAAACTACATAAAAGGAATAAAATCAAGCACTGTCTTGGCCAGTGACTCCCCCTCCCAACTAAGATAAACAATATTTCAGAAGTTTGGCTTCTCTGTCGGCATCGTTCACTTTTTAAAACTTCTCTAGCATATATTAAAGGTTAAATTCTTATCCATGTGATGCATGGTACTGAAAATCTAATCAAACAAAAAGCAACTGGGAATTTTTCTTTACATTCAGTATTTTTTAACATGTAGGCTTCTATCTGTTAATAACAGACCCTTCAGGACTACTGGAGATGGTCAAAAGTCAGATGGTTGTATGATGAGCACCCCCTGTTTCATACTTTTGGATATATTGTCATACATTTGAAGGAAATATGACAGTGAATGATATTTTTCAATATCAGTTGCCAGAAAATACAATTAAAAGCCCCCCAAACAACAAAACAAACTAGACAAAAAAAAAACCAAACCACCAACCAAACCCAGAAGATACAGTTGAACATGGAGATGACTTAATTTTTATTTTTGGTGTTCCTCTGTGCCCCCACGATGTTTTACTAGTGTTTGTAATTTCAGTTACTGATTTTTTGGAGGGAGGATTTCTCTAGTTGTTTAAAGGTTCATGTTTGTTTGAACTAAGTGTGAAATAATAACAGCCAGTCTTCCCGATGGACCACCACATACATTTTTAGTGTATTCAAGTTCCATCCTATTCTTCTTTATAATTCACCATGAATTTTGGCCAAAATTAGTTAATGCATTTTCAGGTCTAGTAATAGATCGGATTCAAACTGTTGGAGAGATTCGTGTCACAAAACTGTTGCAGTACATTTGTTGATCTCTTCTTAGCAGAAACTGCCAAGTTATGATACTGGACTGGAATGGTAAATCTTCAGTGATGCCAAACAATTCTCATGTGCTCTGTATTGAAAGAGAATTGACCAAGGAGAATAGTGAAGCTTATCAGCATTGCCTAAGGCAGTCTTGTTGTCAGTCCATTACTTGGTATGGAAACTAAAAAGAAGAGATGAAAAAAAAGGCATCTATGCCTCCAAACTTATAAGAATTTCTTATTATTTTTGGAATGTGCTTCTGTCACTACTGTAAAGTGTTAGTGCAGTTTGCAATCCAGAAGCTTAGAACATAAGTAGTAGTATGATTCAGTCACCAGAAGATGATTCTCACTGTGAACCTGGCCTTGTGAGATGACTTAGTCTTAATTTTTTTAATGTATCCATATTATCTGTATTTTCAGTATTGATCATACACTTTGCATGGCTCTCAGATGACACTTTTAGCTTTAGGTAGCTGAATTACATGCTAGCCTTTGTAATGGTGTCTGATAAAAAAAATCTGTTTGTAGTTAAAAATAAAAGACAGAACTATCCTACATGAGTGATTACTTTATGAAAAAGTTTGTGTTTGCACTTAAACTGTTTTTAAACTGTCATACTGAGGATGACTGAAAAATGCCTAGATGCAAAAATAAGTGGCCTTATGTTTCTGTGGTAAAGGGAGAGAAAAATTGAGGAGTTAAGGAAAAAAGGAAAGGTATTTTCTGTATTCAAAGCTGCTGAATTTGCCTACAGCGAAACACTGCTTCTTCTGTATCTTTTTATTTCTTTTAGTGTTGCTGTGACAAGATCTAGAGATGTACCATCCTTTGGACCACCTATTCCGAAAGGTGTCACATTTCCGAAATCAAATGTGTTCAGGGACTTCTTACTAGCCAAAGTCATTAATGCAGAGAATGCTGCTCATAAATCGGAAAAGTTTCGTGCGATGGCCACCAGGACCCGTCAAGAATACTTGAAAGACTTGGCAGAGAAGAATGTCACCAACACACCTATTGACCCTTCTGGCAAGTTCCCTTTCATCTCACTTGCTTCAAAAAAGAAGGAAAAATCCAAGCCCTATCCAGGAGCAGAGATCTATAGTTCTGGTGCTATTGTATGGAGTGTCCATGCGAAAGACTACAGCAAGGGTATGGAAATAGACTGTCTCCTAGGCATCTCTAATGAGTTTGTAGTCCTTATTGAACAGGACACAAAAAGCGTGGTGTTCAATTGCTCCTGTCGAGATGTGATAGGGTGGACTTCAACGGACACAAATATCAAAATATTCTATGAGAGAGGTGAATGTGTTTCTTTGGAGAGCTTCATCAGCAACATTGATGACATCAAAGAGATCGTCAAAAGGCTGGAGGTTAGAATGTGTTCTCTTGTTTGGTTCCCCTTCTTTGCTTTCTCCTCTCACCCCACTGGTGAGTAAGGCTTCAATTTTGGTAATGCTTGGGATCTGTAAAACTGTTTTGATTGTTTATCATTAAATCTGTAAGGACTTTCCTGCTTTTATTTCTCAAAATCCAATATTAATTTGACTTCTATCAGATATCAGCCAATCTCAGCTGGTTGGGTGCGTCAAAAATGTCTCAGTATTTTAAGACAGGAAGAAAGCAAGCAGGACCTTCACATGCATAAATTGCTACCACACAATAAATACAAGAGTGTCACTTTATTTCTTTTCCTTGTTTACTTTCCCTTTCTCTGTTTCATAGACTTGTTGTATCTTGTTTCAAGTGAAGCTATAGAATCTTTGAGGCTTACTTATTATGTTGCCAGCAGGGTGCAGTCCCAGTCCCTACTGCAACCTTCAGATACTTTCTGAATGCATGTGATAAACTGCCGTGAATCATAGTATCTGTCTATAAAACATCTGCCCGTTCTCATTTTTTATCCAATTAAGTTATGAAATAATGTGTTATGCTTTACTGTCTTTCCTGTAGTTTCACAACTGTTGTTGTATAATGACCAGGAAAAAAGGAAAACTAGGCCCTGTTAAATTGCTCATGATGGTATTCATGCTTGTGCATAGAAGAGTTGGCAATAGACCGCAGTTTACTGTGCTTAGTAGCTGCATGCCACCACATTCAGAAGTAATCTTGCAGATAACTGAAACAGCTAGAAATGGAGAATGGTTAGTTGGTTACTGAAGCATAAAAGATGAAGTAAAGATGCTTGCGTAGTGCCACGTGGTTTTCTGTTGTATCCTGACATGTATCTTCTGAAATTCCTGTGGTTTCAGTCGAAGTTTCAAGGCAGCACTTGAGTAACCAGACTCTACTGAAAATACTAGTTTGAGTGACAAGATCTTTTTCAGCTGATTATGTACCTAGGACTCTGATATATATTCCTTGATGGTGTCTCACCATTGTCTTGGGAGTTGGTTGATAGCACAAAAATGGAGCCACTAAACCTCTATTAGACCTGAAGGTGTCTCCACGCATTAAATTCTGTCTTCGTGTCAATTCACAGCTTGTGACTAAGGGCTGCGAAACAGTGGAGATGACTCTGCGTAGGAATGGTCTGGGTCAGCTTGGTTTCCATGTGAACTATGAAGGCATTGTGGCAGATGTTGAGCCCTATGGCTACGCGTGGCAGGCAGGACTGCGACAAGGCAGCCGGCTGGTGGAAATCTGCAAGGTGGCTGTAGCTACTCTGACCCATGAGCAAATGATTGATCTTCTGAGAACATCAGTAACAGTGAAGGTCGTCATCGTCCCTCCATATGAGGATTGCACACCACGCAGGTATTCTATAAATAGATAATTTGGGTCTGAAATTATATCTTGATTTGTGGAGTCACAAGGGGAAGAAACACCGTAGAGTTAAGTGTTAACCTCCATACCTCAGTAAACCATGGCATAGTTATAGCATCCAGTATTGTAAGGTGAAAAAAGAGGGCGGAAAAAAATGCCGATATTCAGACTCCAGGACCCATAAAATAGTCATTGATTTCTACAGTTTAATGAAATGTGTGAAGAACCTCGTGTATCCTTTAAATTCTATGGAATGTAACATGGAAATCAACTTTTTGTTGATTGTTGTGTGTTTATGATGTATCAAAATCAATTGTAAATTTCCCTCCCTGCTTTCTCATTTGTTGGTAGTTTGCAATGTCTATAGATGTAATTCTGGAAAGCTATGAACAGACTTGCATTCTTCTACTTTCACAGATAAGTAAGGCTGTAAATGATGAGGACTTATCAAAGGTATGGATCTGGCCAGAGAAATTGCTGCAAATTTTAATTCTTTACTCAATAGTGGATCTTAATGCATCTCTCTGTTCCCATGCATTGAAAGCTTGAGGCTTGTTTCAACTGTTATTGCTTTTATAGCTTTAAAATATTGCTTGATCAGAATCAAGCAGTAATACTTGTTGTACATCATATGCCTCCATTTTTTCCAAACTCACACTAAATTATTTTATAATTTTTACTGTTCTCTACAAATTCCCATATTCCTGTCATCCTGTATTAATATTTTGCAAACACTGTAGGATGAAAATGGGAAGATCTTTAATAGACTAAATTTGCCTGCAGGCTACCTCAAGATTTATGCTAGATTTGCCAAGAAAAAGAAAGTACATTTATCAGAGTTCACTGTGTTCCTTGCAGTGAGAGACTGAGAGCATTTTGCACTGCTGTTTTTTAATCAGGCAGAATCTTTGTACAGGTAGATGCTAAATCTTTGTATAATTAAGGTTGAGGCTGAACTTAAGTGCATATGTATTACGTTGATGTGAAATTGAACCTGCAAGCAAAGACCGTATACTTGCATAAAACAAGAATCCATGTTTGTTTTTACTGTGAGCCATAACTCCTTTTGTAACTGGTGGCAAAATAGGAGCAGAGAGAAAAGGAGTTTTATTTGTCCTTTAGTTGTCAGTGGAAAATTGAATACATGTCAGGGATTAAAATGAGCAGTGGCATAAGGTCACCCATGAGGTATTTGGAAAGCTTTTGTACAGTGTTTAGCAGCTTGAGCAAATGGAAAATTCAGCTGCAATCATAGCAAAGGGATTAGTGCAGAAAAATCTGTGTGGAAAGCACAGATCCTATTATTCCTGAACTAAATTAAGTACAGGCAAAAGCAGGCTTAGCTTTAGATATCCAGAATCATAGCAGGAAGAGAAATTACTGCACTTTTTGAAATACTGTAGTTGGCATCAGTGAGTTTTGTTGTTGTCTTGCAGTGAGCAAATGTTCATGGTGGGTTATTGCCTAGTTATAAAATTTAATAAAGCAGCTCCTTGTCCTGCTTCCTGTATCCAAAATCATTAAGGTTTAGGAACTGTGTCTTGAATTTGTAGCTATCCTACATGTATTACTAGAGATTCGACTTAAATCTTTACACAAAGCAATTTCTCTTCTGGCAATCAGATTTCCAGACTTGGAGTCCTTTTATTGTGTCCTCTAGAGCTCATTTAGTATTTCTGTTACAGTAACTTCCACAGACCATAACTAAAACCAAGATCACTTCTGCTTGGCATAGTACAATCGTTGGAGACGCAGTCTCTATCCTAATAAATTGGTTGGCATGAAGTTGGAGGAAGAGCAAGGGTGCAGTTAGATGAGATGACTTGCCAGCAGGCAGATGTACAAGGTCAGCAGCAGATATAAAAAATATGTCCAAATAGCCTGATTCACAGTCTGATGGCCTACACAGAGGCAGGCTTTATGATTGTATCTCTGCTGAAACCTGGTCATTAAACCATTGCCACTGAATTAATTTAGTGGACTAATTGCTGACCTTGAAGCTAAGGACACAGCAGACAGAGGGAATTGTTTAATCTTGCTTCTTTAACTGTAAATATGTCTGGAGAAAAAAAAAAGGAAAGAGAAACCCAAACTACTAAAGCATATAATCACTCAGGAGAGAATAACAGACACATGAAATATGAAGAGAAAATTAAAAACGGTGATATCAACCTTTTCATCAGGTTGAGAGGGGCCCAGGAGCACACAACCTGATTCCCTTTCATATGATGCTGAACTACACGTGCTTCAGAAGCACACCTCATGCCTTCCAACTGCTAATTTAATTTGCAGATCAAGACTAGAGGGTAGGCCAAAGTAAAGCCGAACGCTCTGTATGTTATTGGCAGCAGAACCTAATCAGTGACTGTTTAATTTTGTCTGGTCCTGTTAGACTACACAACTTGCTAACATCAGCGTAGCCAGATAAAAAGTTACCTATTTTATTTTGTATTTTAGCTGGGAAGACATTGATATTTTTCAGCATCAAGGGGGTAAAGGCTTAGAAGAAGAGGTAGGATTAGAAAATTAGCACTGATTGTTTACTATTCCTTCCCATTAGGTAATTAATTGTGTAGATAAACAAAGTAATTGCAATAAAAGAATCACTTAAATAGGGGTATCAAGAGAAGTATGGATGTTATCCTCATACAAGCCGAAGGTCACATATCCAAGTCTTACCAAATCTTTCATTCTAAATGTATGCAGAAGTTTACCCTGCATCTCATGTGCACTGCTTTAGCGTATGTCCTCTCATTTTTTGTGATGTCTTGTTCCTATACATCCTCAGGAAGCAAAAACCCTCTTTTGGGCTTGACATCTACAATTTTTAGCAATTGTTTTTTTTCATAATGTGCACATTTATCAGCTGAGGTACTCCAAAGTCAAAGATGTTTGAAAACTAAGAGAAATGCATTATTTCATGGGAATCTTGTATTTTCATGTATGTGTGTGTGTGTGTTCAAGTTTTATCTCAAAAAGAAAGAACAATTTAGGTCTTGCTTATCTGGATGCAGGTGAGTTCTAAAACCTATGACTTTTTTTTAAATGTGGAAGGGAAGAGGCCCTTCTAGCATTTCTTTAGCTTTTATAACTCAGTAGTCAGATGAAGAGTATCAAAATATGTTATATATGTTTCTAAAAAGCAAAATCTTACATTTACTCTTTCATAGCATTGATTCAGCTTCTACCTTCAGATTTCTATCCTTGTGACCAGGATATATATATTTTTTTAGTAACAGCATGTTAAATTTCTTCATTTCTAGGAGTTCTTCAGAAAACTACCGTATGCCAGTGATGGAATACAAAGTGAACGAAGGGATGTCATATGAATTCAAATTTCCCTTCAGAAATAATAACAAATGGCAGCGAAATGCAAGCAAAGGACAGGGACCTCATGTGGCTCAGGTACCATCCCAAATACAAAGTCCAGTAACATCTAGGATTGGCTCTGGAAAAGAAGGGAAAATGCCACCCCCAGAACGGGCAGCCAACATCCCCCGAAGCATCTCTAGTGATGGGCGCCCTTTGGAGAGCCGGAGGTACGCATCTTCTTCACAAATGCCTTTGCAGAATCTTGTCTGAAAAAAAGCACAGATGTTTATTTGAGTAGTTGAAGACTGCTTCTAATGTTGTTTTTAATTAGTCAAAAGGCAATATAAGTGAATTATTAGCAAAAAGGAAATGTCTTTCTGGCATGATTAACCACAAAATGAAGATTGTTAGACTCTTTCCTTGTGTTGGGTGGTATTCTAAAACATCTGTATTGTTACTTAAGTTTTAAATTAGTTACAATCGAAGTTTTAAATTGTTCCTTAAGGTCTGCATTTTGAAGAAGTAAATGAAAATACTGGCTTATTTTTAGGCTTGATGGAATCGCTTAAAGCTCCTAAGGCAGGAACAGCATCTAGCAGAGTATTTAGCAAGAGAATTCTGACCAGCACAGAAATCAAATTTGTCTGGCTGGGGAGCTTTCAAATTTCTAGGCTAGAAAAGAGGTTGTTAATGTTAATTGTGTTGCAAACATTGTTTGTGTTTCTCCAGGGTGGTTTGGGTATTTTTGTAGTTTTGTTTTTTTTTAAATAAGAAAGCGATTATTATTAAGATAAAGGTGTCAGGAGCATCCTGTCACAGTACTTTCATTCTTTTATGGAAGATGATGTATTTGATATTATTCAGGTGAACTGTCATTGTTTTGATTATCTATACGAATCTATCACTGTTTTTACATTTAGAAAGAGATTTGTTGTGGGAAACAAGCTCATCCATCGCTTATGGCTCTTGTTTTGGACAGTTCCTTAAAAATAGCTGTAGACAGATTATGAACATACTTTGCATTGCTGAAAAACATAAAGCATTGGAAATAAGATGCATGTTGTAGAAAATTGACAGACATCTAATGGATTAAGTTAAAGCATTTTTCACATCCTTAAGAACTGGAGGTTAAAAAAAGGCATTAGAAGATGGTACAGGCAAGGCCAAAGACGAACTGGTATATCTGGACCAAAATAAAAACCTATGGCTTCAGACCATATCTGTCTGTTACAGCTGAAGACAGGCAGATGTTAAGTTTGAAGGAATAAGAGTTGGGTTGTTGTTTTTTTTTTTCCTCTCCAGTGCTGCAGAATCTCACTTTGTAGTCATGGAAGGCATAGCAATACCTGAGCAAAGCTTAAGGCACTGGCAGAAGATCAAATTTACTTGAGTTGAAGGTTTTTTTCAGAAGCTTCCATCTCTTCATGGTATTAACCAAATGGTTTTGTCCCAAGTTGGCTGTTTGACAACTTCTGCTGAGGAGAGTGGGCCTTTGGCTGCACTGAGAGAAGGGGTATTATTAACTGTGTTTTTCTTGTGCATAAAATCCTATGTGGGCAGCATCACACACCTAAAGCATCCAAGATTTATCCAGTTACTGGATGCTTCTAGAGCAGGGTTATGACCTGCCAAATGTTTGCAAAGTGAAAATTACATTTCCATATACTTAGTATTTGTTTTCAAAAAGTGAAACTTTGACTTTCCATTTCCTTAATTTTCAAGGCATGTAGCTGGGGTTTTTCTCCTCTAGACATTCTTCTAAGTATTTTTTTATTATTATTCAAAGATTATTGAATCTTTTCATCCTTAAAAGGATATTATCAAAGTAGCTTTTAAGTTTGGCTGGGAATTTTTGGATGCCTGAAAAAAATGTCTTCTCTCTTATCTTTCTGGTCTGATAAACGTGTTAGCCTTGGCTGGATCAATTTTAAATGTAGCAGAAGCTGTGCAAGGTTAATATGTTTCCAGTTAAAGAAAAATACATTTTTGTCATTTTAAAGGAATACTGGAGGAAAGGGGGGCGGAGAGGGGAGACCAATAAGCTCACTCCAATACTCATTTTCTTTTCTCTGCATGATCAAAGAAAGCTTTGTTTTTGAGTCAGCTCAAATACTTCTGTTTTTACTGTGTAAAATATCTAAAATCAACAAAGATGGTATTTTCTTAGCCCTCTTAACAACTGTCTCATTGTAGTTTTTTACCACTAACCTCCATACTTCCTATGGCGTAAAGTTTACCTATGAGGAGGTGCTGGAATTTGTGATGCTTCTGGTGCAGATAGCAGTGCTGGTGCCCTGCTGTGCTTTGCTCCCTAAGTTTTGTTCTTTGCTCAGCTCAAAGTTGGCTGGAGAAATGGAGGACCAAGGGTAATCTGGTAATATGGGTACTGGAGTCTATACTGCTGATCCCTGTGATCCAGAAAGGGCTCTCCGATTTAACACGATTATAAACACAATCCCACCGTATACAAGATGGCTATTTCAGCATCTTTCTCAGATTTATATTCTATAGAACAATTTTAAGAGATTTTAGAAATAAAATGCATCTATTATTTTGACTTATTAGCAAAGCAATACTGATATCTTAAAATTTTCTTACTCCCACTAGGGTTTCGCTTTTGAAAAGAAGTTATTGTCTAGGTGTCAGTGGGGCTCGAAACTTACCTCTATAATGATTTGCATCAATAAGTAATTTCAGTACTCAATTATAGCTGTAACCTCAATTTTGATCTTTCATTGTGGCCTAGATATCACTAGCTATCAGTTGTGTTTCTGTGGTGCTGAGCTGCAGTTCAGACTTGATGATATTTGACTGATCTTAATACTTTGTTCTGAGACTGGAGCTGACACTTATCCCCCTGTTCCTGCCTTTTGACTGCAGGTTATCTGTTTATTGAGCCAGGCACAGTGACAGTGATGGCAGACCTCATCTGTCACTAAGAAACAGCAGTCTACAGTTTGTCATCTATGTTTTAAGGGACATGGTAGCAGAGAAACTCGTGCTAAATTGATCCATGTGGTCTTCAAGCTCTCAATCTGAGATGATTTTTGAAACTAGTGCTGGTAGCAGTCACTCAGGTTAGCTGTAGATCCAGTGGTTGGGATGCCAAAGAATGGAGTAGCAGCATTATAATATCTTTGCCGTATCAAACATGACTTGAGACTCATTTTAATGGTAGCATATCAGCAGCAAATCCATGACAATATTAAAAAAACCCTGAAGATTTGAGGGATTTAGTTTAAAGAAAATAGCTTTAACAGGCGAGTGTTTCTCTCTGAGAACTAGTTGCTCTCTGTGTACAAGAGTGCAAGTGTAACTCTTTGAATTTCCTCCTAGTGATATTTGACTGAGGATCACTTTATATAGCTGAAGTCTCTAAATAGGCATAGTGAGTGAAAGAAGTTTAATTTTTGCCCTGTTGATATTTTCACTTTAGTGCATTTAACTGTTTTTAAAGTAAATAAAAGCAGCACTTCATATGCATAAAAACATCTTGCCTCCCTATGGAGATTACTGTTGTAGGTGTGAGAATAGCTTGCTTGGCAGTCCCTGGTTCTGAGAAGTCAGACAGATTTCCAGTCCTGTGCCTAACCAGCAGAGTACTTAAATTGGCCTTTATTGGATTGTCTTCATAAATCCAACTTACATGTCATGTATTCAACTTATATCCAAGCTTATACGTAATTTCTCCCTGTTCCTCATGGTATCCCGAGTCCTTGAGTGTATTCACGATTGGTGCACATATTTGTAGGCAGGGAAAATAAACCAGAACTTTATAAATCTTAAAATAAATTTCTAATGTTACTGCAACGTGAACACTAAAAAATCTAATAATATAAGTGCAATAAATTCCAAGTTATGGCTTCTTTCACAACATTAATTAGTCCACATGGGAAAACTATATAGCTTATAACCTGGAATAAATATTGGAGTGATACATTAACAACAATAAACCACATATATGTGAAGTATGCCAGATATTATGTTATTGAAGGAGATGTAATTCTAGACCTTGATACTTTTCCTCGCAGTTTTCAGGGGGTTTTTTGTTGATTTCATTTCCAAACTTTATGAAAATAAGAAATATGCAAGGACAGAGATGAGATACTGTTAGATGAGAATATCTTCTTAATTAACTGGATAACCTAATGAACTGGAACCAGTCTGAACTAAAAAATCAATTCAACAAATGTTTCAAAAGTGTGAAAACGAGTGAGCAAAGCACGATGCTGGACTTGTGCGCTTTGGTGTGCAATTCAGTACTCTATTGGAACAGTGCTTTAACTACAAAATTTCTGAGTACAGTCAATATTTTAAACCAAATGCAAAACCAAATTACAGCATGACTGCAGTTAAATACTGGCTGTAAAATTCCCAAATAAGGAAGGATTGTAACAATATTCATTAAGACTGGTTTCAAGTCTTACTGAGGACTTTAGGGCACAGTCTTGCCCTAAAACTTCATGCTAATTAGAACAATGACTGTGTACAGTCAGAGACAGTAGCTGTGGCAGTAGTAGTTTATAGGTTAATTCCTGCATATACATTCTATTTTAAACTGTTGCCATGTTATATAAAAATCCTAATCTGCTGCTGCTTAGCTTGCATCAGTGACTTTTTTCCTAATATAAACAAGCGGGTGCCTTTGCTCATCTTGCCACATGTCAAGTGAGCGTTGTAGCTCACACACTGCCTGCCTTCACAGCATTTGAGGATTTATTATTTTGAAGTTTTCAAAACATTCTTCTAATTAAAACATGTCCTAACAGGAGATTTTATATTATGTATGGCACAAGGATCTAGAGCTGGATGTAGCAGTGGAAAATCAAAGATTCATTGGTGTGCTTGGCTACGTGGCCAAACTGTTGTGTTCTAAAAACACTTGAGAAGAGCTGTGCTGTGTCATGTCAAGAGTTGGTCTTCCTTGTTTGTCAGTGGCCATCAGCAAGGGCCAGAGAAAAGCATAAGAGATGCTTAGAAGCATAAAGGAAGACGCCTTATTAGGTCTGGCATTCTCCTGGCTGTATCCTGTTTAAGGTCGCCTGGAGCCAGATGCACCTGTACCACTCAGTTTAACAGCCGTGGATGGTACTTGTTCATCCAGCTGCCTGCTAATTGGTCTCGTGATAGAAAGAGACAGATTTACGTGTTCTTTTGTCATGAGGAATAATGAATAATAATTTTGATTGCTTGGCCCAATATAATTCCTGTTTGGATGAATTGAAGCAGATACGATAAAATTTCTGTACAATCTGGAGCCATATAGCCTATTTAGTGTTTCTTCATACGGAAGCCATTCTGTACCTCTGGCTCTCCCAGTGTCCGTCTTTCTATCTTTACATGTTACAGTAATTGTTTTCTGAAATGCAGTGATCAAATCAGAGAAAATGTTTGAGGAGGTACATAGTGTGATGTGACAAGGTACAGTATGACAGCATAATTATTTTTTCTGTTTCATTCACTATCCCCTTCCCCAAAACCGGTGTCCTTTTTTCCTTTTTTTGAATGGTTTGCTTTCCTTTTTAAAATGAGAGTATTGAATCAGTGTTTTTAGAGAACTATCACATCTTGCAGTATTATTAGGATGGCAAAAATCAAACACATGGGAAGTAAGCATTCTAGAATTAAGATTTGCTGTGCAATTTTATTGGGACCTCTTGTGTAACCGTATTTTCTGATACTTCCTTTGATTAAATTGCGAGAATTTCTTTTAACAGAGGACATCTGCCTCATTCCATTCACACAGTGGATGCAGCTCATTAAAGAAGTGCTATTTAATGTTTTATTTTCCTCTTCATTACTCCAGCCCTTTTTTACTGGACAGTATTCAAATCCTGCTATAAAGATGCAATTATTAATTCCCCTCTAAGCTTTACAGTGGCGCCGATTACTATAGTTTTTGAATGCTTCACAGGTATTAATTAAACTTAATTTTCAAAGCTCTTGTGTGAGAAGAGATGTCTTTGGCCCTCTTCAGATTAAGAACAAAGGTAGAGAGAGAAATTATGTTCTAATCATTTGCTGTGTCTTATTTTGAGCATCTTATGTTTGGAAGCGTGCCCAGCATTGTTAATACTTCATATATTCAAATTACAGCTTCAGTTGACTTCGGCTGCTTTGGTAAGTTTTCAGCTCAGATACATCTGGCCTTGGAATCAAATAAGGCTTTGAGAAACTTGCAGCTAGTGACGAAAGAAAAAACTTCTTTAAAAAACATACCGATGGTCATATTGGAATGCTGCAGCAAGTGCAAAATAAGAATTCAGTTTGTGAGGTCAGCGCTGAAATGCCTTGACTGTAAGGTCATCCTTTCTTTTCTGCCAGCCTGTGCCACCTTCACTTCTGAGCTATGCAGCTCTTACAGAAGTTGTAGCACAAAAACCTGCATGGGACAGAGGTCCTAAGGAAGGAGGTCCTTGTGTATGATCATATAACTAAAGACTGCTTTAGACCATAGGCACAAAGCATGCTAGACTGATTTTTTTCATATGATATGTATATTACATACCTATGCACGCTGAAAACGTATGGAAAATTACTGGTAATGACATGGAAATTAGTTCATTAAGAGCAAGATGGATGCTTTCAATGTCTGTGTTGTTATACTAAACCAAATAAAGGTATGCCGATCCCACTCACTGCCTTCACAAAAGATGGTTTTCTTCCTGTACTTGGCAAGACTCAACCAGTCCTTTCAGAATCAGCTGGATCTCTTAGGACTAAACCATGCAAGGTATAATCCCAGTTCAATTGGCTGCAGTGTAATTGTGTCTGTTTAATGCAATACACACTGGGCCTGTTTTTAAATTCAATTATGGGACTCATGCACTTAACTATTTTGGAATTTCTTCTTAAAACTGTCTTTTGAAATAGATAATAGCTTGTTTTAGTTTGGTTTTTATTATAAATTAAAGACAGGCAGAGAATATTTTAACTATAGGGGCACAGTGCTAACACAGTACTCCTTTTGTCTTGGGAAGTGCCTTTCATCAGTAGATTTTAAAGCAGCTCAGAAAGTCAATTTGAACTAGTTTACTCTGAAGTTCTTTTGTCTTGTTTGTGTTTCATTTAGTATCTTTTTCTAGTGCTTTAATGTTATTGTGAACTATACCAACAAAATGTATTGCTGCTTTAAGTAACAGGATGTCCTGTCTCACTAGTTTTTCACTGCTGTTTTTCAGGCCACATTTATATTACAATTTTGTTTGCCCTTGAGGTCTTTCATTTCTGTAAATGAGTTATAACTCCGTGACATAGTTTTGGAATCTTGATGTTCATTCTGAACAGTGCTGTCACTTTTTGGTAGGCATAGGAAGTAAAGAAAAAGGCATGGCTGAATCTGAAGTGAAAATGTAAGCATTTTCCAACAGGAAATCATTTTACAGAAGTTATTTGAGAAGTAATTGGTTTCCTTGCCATAAACTCTAAATTAGTATCGGAGGAAGAAAGGTCATACTTTTATACTGTGTATTGCTCTGCAAGCATAACTGAATTTAAATGTATATAGATGGGTGAATACTACTGAGAGCACATATTTTTGTTGGTGGAATTATGTTTTTTTCTCCTTATAAGAGCGCCACTGGGAAAATGAACTGCTTGGCTCATAGCTGCCCAAGTTTCTGGCTCTTGAACTGTGTTCTTTGCGATCAAATATTTCAGAATTGTTGCTTGATAAATGTGAGAAGTTAAATTCAGTTCTGTAGACTGGAAAAGAACTACTGGATTTGGTGTGTACTTGTGATGGTCAGATGTTGTATTATTCTTTTCTTATCTAGGAAAAAGAGCTTAGTATTAGTCATATACACTCTATGAAATTTCAGATGATCAAGGCATTTGGTCCCATCATACTTCTCCTGATGTCTTAAGATGTTGTTAGTTTACTGATTTTCTGCAAATGCATGTTTGAGGAGGGTGTATATACGTACACTCTCTCTTCTTATATGTGCACACACATAAGCAGTATGGTCAGTATAGTCAGACAGAAGAGTTTTTGAACTAAGAAGCTCTTACAATATTGTGGAGAGAGCTGATTAAAATCTGCCACTCCTTTATAGATACAGATTAAGTGGCTAAGCTAAGATCTTGTAAATCCTCAGACGCAAGTTGTGTACTCAGTCTGTGTGTTATACTGAAGTTAATGTGCATTTTTTTAAATGTTAGAAGTTAAATTGCTATTTAACTAGTGTAAGTTATAGGATTTTTTTCCTAGTTAAAATGAGTAAAGCTTTGCATTCACAGTAGGATTTTGATGTGATTGGGCAGCGTAATTCAAACTTCACTTAAATCACTGCAAAAGTTCGTAATGGCTTCAGTCACCATTGAGTTGAAGAAAAAAAAAAAGACTAGCTAGCAGCAGTGAATTTGGTTGGGGTTTGGGAAACAATACATAAAGCAGAAAATTATTAAAAAAAGAAAAAAAAAACAACAACAAACCTTCAGCTACAGAACAGGATATACAAGTTGAGCAGTATAAGCCTGCTGCTTCCAACTATTCTGCCCAGGTGTGTGTGTTGCAATTCTAGCCCATATAATTGCTGTATGATTATTCTGACAAGAGAGGCTTCTTGTGACTCAGTTCTGCATATTCAAACAGAGCTGTGATATGTTGAGATAGGTTTATATTAGAATGTTAGGGGGTTTTTTTGGTGGGGGGCTGTTAGAGTATTTATAAATAACATTACATCTTTTAGTCTTTGTGGTTTAATGTGGACATGTTTGGTTACATAGAAATAAGCCTGATACTCTTGGAAGAGTTTGCATAGACAGCTCAGTACAGTTAGTTTAAATTCCAGGCAAGACTTTGTTTTGAGAATTAGAAATATTTTGCTCTCTTTGGCATTTGGGTGAAGAATGTCATGCTTCATTATTCCTTACAAGCAATCTGTAAAAACAAATCAGAACTTCAGAATCTGGGTCGTTATCCCAGCGTGTGCCAGGATTTTCCTCCCTCACTACTCTCTTTTACTCCCGTGCATATAGCTTTTTACAGATGATTTTCCGTGGTTTCTAATGGACAACGAGAAAATCTCTGATCCTTCAACTAACTTAATTCTATTTTGTCCATGACGCCATGCTCTTTGCCGATGTGACAGTTTGCATGGTGGTGTCCACCATGCTGTGCACTTATGATCCCGCCGTTCAGGATTGCTGATTTGACTGGTTTATTTGCTGTGAACAGGTTGTCTCCCGGTTCTGATGTCTATGTCACAGTTTCATCCATTGCCTTAGCACGGTCGCAACAGTGCCGTAATTCTCCAAGCAACTTATCATCCTCAAGTGAGACTGGTTCTGGTGGGGGCACATACAGACAGAAATCTATGCCAGAAGGGTAGGCATCAAACTTTTTTCATACTCTTTTTAGGCAGTTTCTTTGTTCTCTGTTCCATTTGTTGTAATGTATATTGAACTAAAGGAATGTTTATGTATTCCTGTCAGCTGTTGTTTACACTCGTTAAAACATGTTTATTGTCAGATATCACTATTGTGCCTCTTAAAAGTCAGTTTTAAAGATCCCTTGCTTCCATCTTTTCCTTTGGTGACCTAACCTCTCTCTGATCCTAGTCTACAACTGCAGCTTACTATACAAAGAGACCTTTGTAAATTTAAAAATCTACATTTAAGATACTGGTTTCATGTTGCAAATTGCTTTATTTCAGAAGTTTAGATTCTAAAATAAAATAAGTAATAGGTTTGGGACTTTGCTCTCTATGCTAATAGTTGAAGCAAGGTAGTGTTGAGTGCAACTAAGACTTTGGATGTGTAGGCACAGAAGTGCTGAGTAATCCACAGCTAACGTGTTTCGCATGTTCATACTCATTCTGTTTTAAGGTGCTCTCTCCCAACTTTGCAGAAATCTTCAAACTTTCTGAGGTGCCCTGATGGTCAATGTAAGGAACAACTTGCAGAGGAAGAAGTTAAATCTGTATCAATTTCAGAGAGCACTGAAAGGAACAATAAATCAAGCTTCTCCAAGTAGGGAAAAAAATAATTGGCAGCAGGAGAACTGTCTACCACATTCCAAATTAGTTCCTGTAGAGAAGATAAAAGAGGCAAAACGGCTGATATTCACATTGCAAAGCTTCCTTCTGAAGTAGTCTTTAGTATGTTTGAGGTCATTGTGTGCTATTAATTCTGGTTTGGGTCTTTTATAAAGTAGAAATATCTTTTAAAATATATGATTTTTTTAAAGGTTAAATAGCATTATGAGGAACTGTTTAGCACAAGGCACTGTCTTTTGCGTGTTTGGGTGCTTGTAAGGGAACGCTGTGTTGTGTCAGTCCAGAGAATGCTGTTCTGAGCATGTGTTTGGACAAGTGCTGCTGCTTGTTCTCTCTGTCCTTCTTGCCAGCTCAGTTTGAGATTTTCTGCAGAGACCATCTCTTCTCTGCTGCACACCTTCTTGAAGGCTTTGATTCATGAGACTGTCAAGCCTATTGAGATCATTATTTAAGTTCGTGTTTAAGTCCTGCTGACATTAGGAGATTTGCTCTAAACCCATTAAACTCTACTATGAGAAAGCTAAACAGGAGTGTGTCCAGAGCTGTGCAGCTGGAAAAAGCACTTACCCTTTTTTTTATACTGCATACTTCCTGGCTCATTCATGCCAGCAGCACTTGTGTTGTCTTGAATTCTGAACAGCAGCTTGTGCTCCCAATAGCTTGTCTGCTCTTTTCCAGCTATGTTGTTTGCCCTACAAAAAAAGGTATTGCTGCCATATGTCCTCAGACAAACACAACCATAACTGCTTGAGTAGGAAGGGATTTTCAGACACGCTAGGGTTTTTGTTTTGTTTTGAATTGACCTCAGAGCACACCAGCACCCATTCCAACCCTTTTCCATCTTTGAAGTTAATTATACACATATGTTCACTACAGCGTTCTTTGAGCATTTTGCAAGTTCAGCAGAGATGTGTCCTAGAAAGCTTGCATTTATGGTCTTTTGGGGTTTGAAGTTTTAATTCAGTGCAAGGAAACACTGTTTAAATTAAATGATGAAAGAAGTAATTGATACATGAACTTTGCATGTTCTTTATAGGATACTTTTTTCAATAGAGACGAATTATTTATTAATCTCCAATTATTTGACTATTGTGTTCTATTCTTATAGAAAAGCACTTTGCCTCCCATACTGTCCTTGTACATATGAATCATATTTACACCTAGGACTTGCTGAACATTGTCTTCTGGGCTAAGTGGAAAGCATGAAGAATGCAATTATGAAGGAAATTTCCCCTTGCCTCAATAAGCAAAGTAATGTCTGTGACATTACTAAACATCATTGCAGATCCATGTGTATCTTCTGTAGAGATTGCTCCAAGAGACTAGATTGAGAGCAGCTTTGTAGTGGTGTTCGATGTACCAGGTAGAGCTGGTCAGTGATTAACCATTATATGTTGTTAAAATAGGGGAGAGAGATTGTAGCATTTGATTGCTGAGGTGTTGGAGAGAGGTGGGGCTGGAGTAGTTACCTAGCTGAGGGGGGGCCGTGTCCTGAAGGTAATCTTCCCGAGTAAACTTCTGACTCCAGTGTTCTAGGTATGCCGGTCCCTGAGATTTCAGAGTTCAAGAAATCTCAACTGCATATTTGTGTATACATTTCTTTCTTGTTGCATGGTATGACAAGTTAGGAGAGTTTCTGAAATTTAAATGATTGGAAGTGTGAGCCCAGCCTCTGTCAGACATTGGTAGGAGCAGTAACTGCTGCCTCTTCTAGATTATTGGTTCATATCCTGAGCTAGATATAGGCAAAAATTTCACAGTCTTCAAGAATATCCCAGTTGGTCTTGATGTATATACATACATTTTGCATACTTATCCTGTGTTTACCTAAAGCTACATATATGTAATAAATGTTTGTAGAATGTAAAAATGAAATTCAGAATTACCAAAATGAGTTTTTTGTTATGGAATATGTATAAAATGTAGATTTAAAGAATTTCACTGTTCTTTTAATCCAGATTGATTTCTGCTTTGAGTTTTTGGGATTTGTTCCTTCATGCCCTAACGGGCTATGTACTTAAGGCAGCATAGAATATTGTACAACCTGTATTTATTATTCCTGCTTTTAAATAGCCCATTTAATGTAAAAAAGTAAAAATAAAATTAAATAAAATGTCAAGACATTTCTTTCTCCTTAGTTAGTAATGCAATGATTTTAATGAAGTACATTTAGAAACTTGGCAGGTTTGTACAGCTCTAATCTTGATAAAAAGATCCCACATATAAAATATGCCAGATTAAAAATTGACTGCTTTTGTACATACGAACATTATGAAGCTTGGATAAAAAGACAATGCATAGAAATTAAAATGCAGTGGAACTTCATCACACCAAGGTTTCTTGGGGTTTGGGCTTTTTCTTTTAGGTAACAACTTCTAATTATTTTGTCATGAGAAGATACTCTTCCACAAATACCTTGCAGATCTTTAAAAGTATGAAAATTACCCGAGATCAGCCTTTAAAGAATTAATCAGCTTTTGAAATGTTGTGTTTAGACTTTGGATGTGTCGTTTGACTTGTTACTGAATTCATCATGTTTAATGTAGGTATTTGATTTAGTGAAATCCTAGCTAGTCTGTGTGGATAGAAAGAAAAAACATTACTCAATGAAATGTAAGTTTAAATCATTTGTATTTAGAAGGCAGGTTTATCCAGGTTTCTACGGGTTTTTTTCTCTTTTTATTCACCAAACCGTATGTTGGCTATACCAAGGAGCAGTGAATAAAAGGGAAGTAGGGTCATGTTTGGGTAAGACATAGAAGGCCTAAATTTCGAAGTGTGACATTTTAGAACTGTCCTGCGTGTGCTGGCATGTTCCAGCTGCTTGTCTGTAAGGACGGGAGCGGGATTTTGTTTTGGGTGGGTTCATTAGAATGAAGAAGTACATGAATTTTTAAATGGAGTAGCCATATTGAGCTTTTGACTGTTGGGCAGATGTCTGTTTTACAGTGGGGGTTGTGTGGGACAGTCTGTAGCTAGTAGAGTGAGTAGAAAGCCTGGTTTGGGGGGGTTTATTTTCTGTTATTCTGTTAAACACTAAGCTAGGGAAACTCCCTGTTATATAGAGAATATATTGGCAAACATACAACTCTCCCCACCTCAGAAATGCATTATTCTTGATGAGTTCTTAATGATTGATCCGCTAATTCTGAACCCAACTATAATTCTTGCGGACCTACAAGTAACTTATACATAACGCAGAATTATAGGTTTAATTCTTACAGGCTTTTCAGCATAAAAGGCACATAGATTTTGGTCTGGCACAGAGGCCCTGTGTGTTTCCTTTGTCATTAGATTGCTCTCCTTGAGTTTACTATCTTTCTTGAGCTTTATAAAATCCATCTGACTTTTAAAGTCCATTGAACAGTTTCCTTTTTGTTCTGCAGCAATAGGTATACATGTCTCACTGCTTTCCTGCAGCCCTGTTTAGTCTACTCTCGTCCACTCAATTATTTAATGATCAAGTAACTTAATAATTTACAGAATTTATAATCCCCAGGTTTAGGGAATCAATAACCAATACAGTCAACTTTATAAATGTTAATTCAAATATTTGGCAGCGTAATATTGTCCCAAATGCATCTGTTATCTCCATCACCTTGGAATGACCTTGCTTGTCTTTTGCTTAGAACCTTGGAAGGTTGCTCAGATCTGTGGGATTGTCTCACCAAACTTACTGATATTCATTTTGGCTAGGTTGAGGTAGTACTTTCCCACTTAAAAGTATCCATCCTTGATACCTTTTCCTGATAAACACACTTCATTTCCCTGTATGGCTTTTATCCAGACTTCTAAATTTTACTCATTGTGGTCAATTTTCTGAAACCATGTAAAGTTCCAGTCATCTTTCCGTGTAAACATCTATGTAAATGAAAACTAATAATTTTATTTCTGGATGTTTTGGTCTGTTTTCGTTTTGTTTGGTTTTGGTTTTTTAATTGTATTCACTGTAACCAGATATTCTCGATCAAAGATGCTCAATAAATTAGTGTGTACTGTAATTTTGTTCTTTAAATGTCCTAAATGGGTCGTGAAAGCTGCCACAAAAATTAAACAAAAAACATAAATCCCTCAAGCAGTTGTGCTATGGGTTGCTCTGCTCTGTTATTTTTACAGTAACTTCTTTAAAGTACTCTTTTTCCCCTTAAGTGAGATTTATGCATATTTAACATCGTTATCTGCTTTGTTTTCTGGGCTTTTACAACAGGTTTGGAATTAGCCGTAGATCCCCCGCTTCTATTGACAGGCAGAACACGCAATCAGATACGGGTGGTAGCGGGAAATCCACACCCAGCTGGCAAAGAAGTGAGGACAGTATTGCTGACCAGATGGGTAGGTAATTAATTCTTTACAGTGAGCAAGTGGTGCTAACCACAAGATGACTTTGATTATACCATGTGGAGACAGTACCCTCTTAAGTGCTATGTTTTCCATGTCCTTGAAAGTTAACCTTGTTCATCAGGGTGAATAATTAGGTCTGGAGCATATACTGGTTCTTGCAGTCTGTTTCCTTGAGACCTGTGAGTATCACCTGAGGAAGAACCGATTTCAGTTCTTCGATTGTGGGACTAAATCTGCCTTAATGCTCTTACTCTGTAACACTGTTGTTTTAGAAGCAGTTGGGTAGACCAACTTATTAATTTGTCTTATTGTTGAAGACTTGTTTGACCTCACCTGCTCTCCTGAGTGGCTTGGCTTAGTTTAATTTTTGCTTAGTTTGTCTAAAGTGGTTGTAATACTCCTTCTGAAATGGTGCTATATAAATGCAAATTGATTGTTTGATCATTGACATTATAAAAATACCGTGTGCAAAATGGAAAAAATGCAATTAAATTTTAAATCTATAGCTTGCTAATTACCTTGCACCAGCGTGCACGTTTTCATTGCACTTTGCAATTAAGCTGTCAGCAGAGGGAACATACTAACTACATGAAATAGCTGGGTACTGAGAATTTGCATTGTTAAGTTTGCATTTGAAATTTCTGCACATAGTCCTTTTGCTACAGCTATGGGTTGACTTGAGTGGATACCAATGAGATTGGTACCAATGGGAATGTCCTGCTTAAAAACAGCATTGATCCAACATAATGGCCATGGTCAAGATTGCTAGATTGTTTTTTCTCTCTTTACTACCATAGATTAAACAGTTCCATACATTCTGTGTCGTACGTAGATAGTCATTTTCCTGCATCATGGGGTTTTTTTCTATATAAATGGTCTAGTTTTGAACATAGAATAAGGTTTGATGAAATCAGCAGGAGTTTAAGGCAAATGCCAGCCTCAAATTCTGGAGATGTACTTTGTTCACATACCTTCACAACCTCACTGAGCTGTGCCTTGTATTTGAAGCCATCTGTCACTCCCTCCCTCACAACTCCCCCCCATACTTCTCACTCAGAAGCTGTGATTATACTGATCTGCAGTTCTTATTTTGACAGAACAATTTTTAATTGCATATGTTTTAATACTGTGTGGTGGTAACGACACATGTAAAACTGATCTTTTGCTTAGCATTCCTGTTGCAGACCAACAGTTGGGTGTTGGTACTCTGTGGAGTTACCAGCAAATTCTTTTCTACAATGTCAGGTGTCACGATATTAGCAAAATAAATAAATAAGGCCGAAAAGAACAGGAAAATTTGTGCGGTAAAAGAGATGGCTCCAGAATTTGGCAAAGGCTGAGAAATGCATCCTTACATCTAATCCTTGTATTTCATTCCTTGTGCACCATCCTACATTCATAGATTCACAGTTGGAGGCTGCATCTCTGACTGGAGACTTTATTGCTAGTCTGAATCTAGAGTGAAAGTTTAGTTTATGAAAAATAAGCACAATACCAGTTGGGATAATCAGTCTTAAGGGAGGTAAAGCATTAGGTGCAGTGAATCCACACCCTTACTCCTTCATTGGCCCAGAAGACCATTGTTCTTTGTGTGTCAGCATTACTTGCTACCACTTGCCATGGTGAATCAAGCTTGGCTTTTTAATTTTTTTTAATATTTTCTGGAAAAAATGCAGATCAGGATGAACATACTATATCTGTGGGGAGAGCACTGTTAGTTACTGTGGGTATTGTTATAAGTACCTGGTATTCATAAACACATATTCACCTTTAACGCGGCATTTTTAGAAGGGCAGAATATTGCACTTTGAGAAGATATAAAGTTACAGCTTAGAAAGATTCTTTTAAAATACTGACCTTGTGCTCTGAGAAGGCAGTTATGTACCTACCTGAACACCCTCTAGAACCTCCATAATTATCTCCTTGGAAAAAATAAGCTTAATTGGCAAAAGGTGCTTCTACAAATGTCCACATAAGAAGGAAGATTTTAATTATGTTCACTTTTGTCTGATTTAGTTTGTTTTCCTTTTGTACATCTGTGCAGTTTGCACATTCTCAGCCATCAGTTTTTAAGGGAATTTTGTGAATTCAACAGATTTTTGCTATCTCTTCAATTAGAGATCATTTGTTAAACTGGTCTTAACTTTGATGAGAAATATATGTATTAGTTGTACTGGAGAAAATGTGTTCATTTAAGTGATCGATGTAGCCTTTTGCTCTTGCCGTGCTTTGCATAGAATAAAATTTAAGAAAATTCTTCAGTTTTTTTTACTCTCTTGTCCACAGGCAATGTGCATATAGAGACACAATGTCAATATTCCAGTGTTTTAAGCTCTGATATGGTGCTATTGGACATTGGGGACATAATAGCATTCATGCTGTTCTAACAAAAGCCAGGATATTGGCTGCTGGGTTTTGTGAGTTCTTACTGATTTACGCTAGGCTGTAATGGGTACTCACTTACCTGTGTTTTGTCACAGTGTGTATTTTTTATTTGGAATTAATTTTGTATTTGATATCTGAAGTTTTTTTTGGCTAATGGATGACATTGGCAAAATCACAGTGTAAAATCAGATTACACATCTTTTTAGTTTGTTGCCCTGTTTATTCTCTTCAGTACATCTTTGTGTGCTGTATTGCAGAACCAACGTGCCATCTCCCAGCAGTATCAAAAGTACTGCCAACCTTCAGAGAAAGCCCCAGTGGAAGACTGATGAGACAGGATCCCGTGGTTCACTTGTCTCCAAATAAACAGGGTCATGTAAGTTATCCTAAAAAGGAATTATTTAATGTTTTGCTCTTGCTCCTCAAGCTCTTGATACCAGAACTGTTATTCAAAGTTATGTTTAGAGTGTCAGTTAAAAAAAGAAAGGAAAAAAAAAAATTCTCAAATCCTGTTCCCTACTGGAATGTGGAGGGAGCAGTAGAGCAGACCTGTTGTTTCCTGAACCCTAAAGAAGCTAAGCACTGAAATATTTATTAGTTAATAAAGTTTTGGTGCCAGTTAAACAGCAACTGTCTGTGTTCTTGTGATAGTCGAGGACTTTGTTCAGAGCTTGCAAAGATATTCCTAGGCCTCACATGTGAGACTTAAAAGTTTACTAATATATTTTATAATGCAATACTCAAAGCTGCTTCTTTGAAGCATAATAGTGATCTTGCTTTTGGTTTTATTTTTTCTCCACTTTGCTCATCTAGTGTAACTATTACTGTCTTTCCTTGCACACTGTTGGAAGACGTCATCTGAAGGTTCTGTTGGAATCCTGCTGAAAAAAATCTTTCTTGTTTTGCGTTTAGTATCTAAATCGTAAATTCCACCTTTCTGTCTCTACAGACTTAGTTGCACCTTTTTGGAGACTCACTTCCTGATTTACATACAGAGAGATAAATGCAGTGTTGTCCATGAATTTAAAATGTCATGAAAATTATTGAAGTCACTAGACTCAAAAAACCACACCCTTTAAACTTCAAATGACCCAATAAACTGAATCACTTGGAGTTTTTATTTATTTGTACATTCAGCTAAAATGCCGCTTGGTGTTGTGCAATTATACTGAAAGTATTATTTGCATTTGTTTAGGTGTGAGAGAGTCATTAATTGGTTCCTATTATTTGCTCCTGCTTAGCAGTCTTCTTTCACTAAAATTGGCAGTGTTGCTTTTAGGTCATTAATTCATAACAATGCACCTTTATTATTTAAAAAAAAAAAAAAAAAGGAAAAATGGAACAGTAGCATCACACCTGTCTTCATATTCTTAGGAACACGAAATGTTTTTCATATTTAGATTGACATATTTTCCATAAGATGTATTTGACCTTATAATGATCTAATACATAACTCGTTAGCTTGCATGTGAAATATAGTGCTGGAATTACTAATGTTCTCGTTTAGTCATTATTAAATCTTTATTATGTAGACGAATGGAGGGGAATGAAAGCGGTTCCTAATGAAGAACAGTGACTTTAATTGGAGACAACTAGGAGTTTAGATCAACTTAATATTCCTCCTGTTTTTCTATCCGGTCTTGCTTTAGTATAGTAAGATATGGGGATACTGAAATTTCTTGCTCATCCATTCTGAATTTCCCTCTTTCCCAGTGAAAACAGAAAGAGTGTATAATCTTTCATATTTGGCTAAGATCTCTGCCCATACCTATTTGGTAAAACTCCAGAGAGGAGACAAATAGGACAGGTGGTTCCAAGTCCCTTTCCACCCTTTCCCTTATTGCCGGACCATCTGGTCACCAAACAAGTCTGTTGCCTACTGAAACACTGCTTCAGTTCTGATTATATAGATGATCAGAATGTAGATAAATTCTACAGATGGGAACTAAAATTAAAGAGTTCAGATGGATATAAATACCCCAAAGGGAGGTGAGCTACCAAGCAATGATGAGTATGGCAGGAGATTCTTCCTGTAAGGGGATATTCCACCAATGCCCACTATGGAATTGAATGCATTTGGTTTCTTTGTAACAGCTGACTGTAACCAAGGACAGAACACACTGCCAGACTACTGGCATGTCCTGATGGGACAATTTGAAAGCACTGCATTAAAGCTTCCTTTCTTCCAACTTTGCCATTTGGAAAAAAAAAAAAAAAATCAGATTAGTTAAATGCCATTTCAGTGGTCATTTGCAAAGGACATTCCTTCTGAGGAGGAAACGTACCCTACCATAAAGGTGTAGGAAGAGCGGTGGCTATTTTGCCCTACTTTTAACCTTTTGAAAGGGAATTGGATTATTAAAATAATGTGTACTTTCTGTGGATTAGTTATGTTTAATGTTCTAAAACACTGAAGGCTTAAAATCAGAGTATTTTAATTATAGTAGTTATAAACCAGGTCAAAGAACGCGGCTCACCCAGTTTCATTGGGCTGGGCAGAACAGGACGGTGCTTGAAAGGAAACGGTGTAAAGTATTTTGGGACAGAATACAAAAAACTTTGTCTTTCCCGAGATAGGCGAGACATGGCTTCTCAGTCCATATTCAAGATTTTTATATGCACTCAGAACACAGCACATGCATTGTGTTGGAATGAAACTTTTGGTCTTCTCGAGGTATCTATGGAATAACTCAAGGTAGAAGAGCTGCTATTGTTCAGTGGTGACTTTTGCAGCTGTTTATTTCCTCTTCCTCTTTGTTGCTGTAATTCTGAAATAAACCTACAAGTGTGGATTTTTTTTGGATTTTTTTCTTCTGTAGTCTGACAGCCACTACTCCAGCCATTCCAGCAGCAATACTCTCTCCAGCAATGCCTCCAGTGCTCACAGTGATGAGAAGTGGTATGACAGTGGAGAACGCACCGAATCAGAGATGAACAGCTACAACTACCTTCAAGGGACTTCAGCTGATAGTGGCATAGATACCACTTCCTATGGACCTAGCCATGGCAGCACTGCCTCCCTAGGAGCAGCGACATCTCCCCGTACAGGGCTAACAAAGGAGAAAGTGGCACCGCTGTGGCATTCCTCCAGTGAAGTGGTCTCCATTGCAGACAGGACATTAGAAAAAGAAAGCCACATGGACCGAAAGACTGAGTCTTCTCTGAGTCTGGATATTCACAGCAAGAGTCAACCAGCCTCCAATCCTCTAACGAGGGAGAACAGCGCTTATAGTCTTAGTGATGCTGTCTCACATACAAGGTAATTTTCACCTTTTATGAGATTGGCCCCTCCACACTGATTTTCTCATTCTCACTCCCTGACGTATCAAAAGCAAGAAGTGATTGTTGAAGAGAGATTTTTCTACTTACGTTAACCAGTGTTTAGAAAGATCTCACTCTGCAGAATGCTTGAAAATTAAGACCACCTTTGGTCTTCATACCTGCTATGCTAGTAATGCTGAAGAATGTCTTTAAGAGCATATTCCATACTGCTGCTGCTAAACTAATGTAAGACAGACGTGTCTCATGTTCATAAGGAATATCTTGAAACAACTGCAGTTCATATGTGGATCAGAAAGGAGATCAGTCCATTTTATTAATGAACAGTTTAATATGGGGTTCTTAGTCTTGCAAGTATACATTTCAGATGTTTTGCATTTTTTTCCCCATTGTTTTTATTAGAAATCTGATTCCAGTCAGTATGATCAACACTGAGACAAAATTGCTTGGGAATGCTAACGTGTAGGTTTTAATCTCATTCTGCTGCAATCTTGTGGTTATGACACACTACAGTCCCCTTCCCTCTCTCCCTCAGTTTTGCAGCTTGTAAAACTGGCAGTATCAAGTGCATGTGTAACGTGCTTGAACACCTCACGTGAAAGATACCCACAAGATAATCAGAGCTGCTAGAGACAGAAGATATTTTAGAACATTTTGCTAACTCA
Source organism: Cuculus canorus (assembly GCF_017976375.1). Lineage (NCBI taxonomy): Eukaryota > Metazoa > Chordata > Aves > Cuculiformes > Cuculidae > Cuculus > Cuculus canorus. Next base: position 55,262,316 of record NC_071405.1, on the reverse strand, counting down.
TTTCCCAGGAAGTATTCAGTGTGCTTGTTGAAAAATATTCATACCATGTCATACTAGAAACAAGAAAAACCCCACAGTTCCTTCAAGGAAGATGTGTTCTGTTCTGTTGCATTTTTTTTTTGAGGTACCTCTGTTTTGATTGTGCAGCTAAAATACCTACAGGCTGGAACTCTGAAGCAATTTTTGCTAATCGTTTTGAGCAAAGCTCCGTTTATACAAGACTAGATGTTTATCAGACAGTTTAACAACTCCTCATACAGTAGCTGCAAATAGAGGGTTGTCATAAAGTCTATAATGTAGTGAATAGTCTCAGTGTACTTTGTCATGGTAATTTTAACTATGTAATCTATTAATAGTGGTTCCGCTCTGGGTTTTTTTTGCCTGTCTTGATTGGCCATTTTTGGCATTGAAGCTCATATTCAGTTGGTAGCAGTCCCACCCAGGTCTTTAAGACTGGTGTTTCCAGTAGCTATGCACGCATGAAGGACTTGAGCAAGTCTGTAGAAAACACTGTGCAGAGGGGTTTACTTAAATTTTGGGCAACATTAGCATGTGCCACTTTCTTGAAGGTGAAAATCTATATCATGATTATCTACAGTTTTATACCTTTTATGTTAAGACAGGAATGTTTATATGCATTTTTTAAACGTTCATTGAAATTACTGTGCGCCCTGCGGTACTTGTCTAAGTTTAACTAGCAGTAACATTCAGTGTGAGATTCTTATAGAAAGTGTTAATTGTGATACAGTTGTCAGTAGCATTTCCATTTGGAAGGATTTTTTTCAGAAGCAACTGAAAGAAGCCTGCAAAGCTTATATGTAACTCTTGGAAGCTTTACTGTAAATTTATTCCTAATTGGAATGACATCTTTTTACAGCTGAGGTTCTGATTTCTCTTCTCTGAGCACCAAATAGAGCTAATTCAGTAGAAAAGCTGAGAAAATTTAATAGAAAGAAATACATCTTTGCAGGGCAAGGATACCCTGACGAGCTCTCCTCTTTGTCTTCCATGGATATACTGTGCAACTTAATGGCAAACTTCAATCTCCAATGCTGTCTCATTATTTATTATATGATAGCATTCTGCCTCCTAACATGGTATTTTCTCTGGTTGATTTAGATTAATTTACATGAAGTTTCTCTGATGATACTGAAATTATTTTCTACATGTTTATTTGGGGCTGTTACTGGAATTTCCAGATCAAGGTTCCCTGGGCTTTATGCTAAAGAAAACAGTTGGGTGGCCTTTTTTCCAGTTTCACTTAATAATTGGATGGTAAAAATGCAGCTTTTTGCCAATAGGAGTAGTAGCATTTTGTAGAACTCATGGGGCATGATACTTGAGAAATACTGCAATCTTGCACCCACTTTGTTTATTTTGGTGGAGAAAAAACAGACTAACTTGTGTTTGATGCTTCACAATAACGCAAAGGCGTGGTGAGGGCTAAAAAGCTTTCATTTGGTTTCTCATTGCATCCTCAGCTGGTGGTTGCACACTGAACAGCAGTCCTGACCTGAGGAAGCCCCAGGTCCAGCTATTTGCTCCCAGCTCTCCCATAGCTCTTTCTGTGGAGGAAAAGGCTTGTTAAATTGGCACTTCCAAAATGTAACCACAGCTGCTTGCTTCAAGGAGATGGAGAGGAGACTAAAGGATAACTCTGAACAGGCTGCTTTTAATGAGAAAGGAAGAGCTTAATTGCTGTGTTTCTGTCAGTTTCTAAATTGTTACCCTTTCTTGCTTCTTACTTTTACCTTTTGCCTGTGGATGAGAGAACGTCTGTAACATTTTCAGAGTCAGGTTTCTGAGCAAGAAGAAAAGGAATTCGGCCCTAAAAAGAACTCAGTGACAAAAGAAAAGAAAATAATCACAAATTAGAGTGTTTGTGTCTGTAGAAGACAGGAGCAATAATTAGTGTTCAGATCATTTGATGGTGCATAAAAGAACTTGTACCTGAGAAGTGGTGGCAAAATGTAAATTATAGTGATTAACATTTACAGCAGAGCTTCTGGCTGAGTTTTATTTGTCTTTTCCACCCCCGCTCCCAGAGTCCTTCCTGATGATTGTGCAGATTTCTCATAGCATCCCAGGAGAACTGCATTATGTAGGCCAGTAATTATACAGAATCATTATATCTGAATATCATTAAATGAAGCCATATGTGCTGATGGCGTGAATTCCTTGGGAAAAAAATAAAATCAAACTTTATTTGCACCTGAACGATACAGTTTCTTATAGTCCTCTTACCAAAACTAATAGAAAAATTATGGCTATTTCTAGTCAAGTATCTTTTTTCATTACTTCTAATAATTTTTAGATACTTAAAATATTATTTAATGGTTGTAGAATACCTTTATGAATAGGACATTTGCAATTCTTGTAGTACTTGAGGTTTTCCTTAACTTAATCCTTGCTATCTCAATAATTGAGGTGGGAGGTGGGGAACCAACAGTGACTATATGTCCTAAGAATGAGGACTGAATTTCTTCCAGATACAATCAGGCTGGTCCAGCTGTCATGTTGCAGCATGAGGAATCCTCTGTTTGCCTCTTGGTGTCGAATACTTCCCATCACTACCATAGTGCTCTAGCTCCAATGTAGTTCTTTTTAAGAGTTTATCCAAAACTTTTTGCTCTCCAAATATGCTCTGAGTTAACAAGTGTCTGTGTAACTGTCAGCGTCCTTTTGATCTGCCTGTGTTTACTTGTAGGGTGAAAAGCTTCAGTCATATCCACAGTTTTGTGCATAGTTCCTAAACCAGAATATCCTCCCAAAATACTATATTGTAAAACCACAGCTCAAAATATGCAATACATTTCAGACAAAAGAGTATTTAAAGCTGTATGCTAATTTTCTTGCTTATTTGCCAGGCTGCTTTTGGAATCTATTCCATGAAACATAATAAGTATTTATGTAATATTACTCAAAATACACAATGTGTATATACAATAAGATATATAATGAAATATTACAGCTATATTATATTATACAGATGCTTTTTTATATATAAATCTTACGTACAGCACACTGAACACATTTTTTTTTTCCCTCGTTGCCTAGTAATATTAAAGATCAACTCTACCAGCGTATTTAGGAGTTGTTACTGGTTTTTATCAAGAAATGTTTTCTCCCAGCTAGTACTTGCCTTGAGAACTACTTGATGGATTGAAGAATTCTGAAATGTGATTAGATCTTTTCCTAACGTGAAAGCAAAAGACTTCTCCATTTCTTGTGTGTATTTAGTAGGGAGTAACAATAAAGAAAAGATGTGCATCTTCCCCCCATCTTGGTGGTTTAATTTTGCAGTGATGATGTCTCACAGGTGGGCTGGTTTGCTCAGCATGTGTAGGAGTTTTCTTTCAGTATTGAAAAAGGAGAGAAGGGAGGATGAAGAGAATTTTACTGCCTCTCCCCTTAGCTGTTATTTTTCTCTGCATTCTTGCTATAAATGATTTTTACTTGTATCTGTTAAAAACACAAAGATTGTAATGTGCAGTGCCACATAGGTGGGCTTTGATAGACGGGAAAAATCTTCCTGTGTTTTCCCAGTCTGCCATCTTTTGTGTGGGCCTGGGAAATGTACAGGTGGAGGGAAGAAAAAATAAAATAACGCTTAAAAAAAAAATTGTAAAAAAAAAAAAATCTATAATACAAAATCTGTATTACTGTCATTTGATTTGCATACATTTGGAGAGGGGCATCTTGCCTCTGATGTGAGGGACTTCACAGCCGTGCCCGTGTACGTTAGATGGAAGCGTGGGCTGTGGCAGCTGGTGCTGCTTGAGGTGGGAAGGCTGCAGTCCGCTCAGCCTCCTCATTAAATCCACAACACTTAACCACTGGGACTTTACGGTGCTTAACTTGAGCCATGTGAAATTGAGATATAGTTGAAGGTGATTTTTCAGACTCCATCTGTTGTCAGTGGAGAGAGAGAGAGGGAGAGAGAGAGAGAAAGAGAGAGAGAGGAGAAACTCCAAAGCATTAATTCTCCCTGTGTATTTGAGACACCTGATTTAATATGAGGAGGATCGCCTCCTACGGATATTTCTCCATTGTCTACAGCAGGAGCCAGACAAGCGACATAAATAACTAAATTCCATAAGTCTAAATGTAGGTGAGGTTATTTTGCCAGGTGGCAACATAAATTTAACCTTAAACTCTTTTCTTTTTTCGATAAGAGAGAGAAATATGAAAATGCAATGTTTTATCAGGATACAAAAAAAAGTGGTGAATTTTCTGTTAAGTGAAGAAGGAAAAAGATTATTCACTGACTTATTCAGTCTTCCAGCTAATTTTTATTCTCAGACAGAAACTGTTCTTTACCATGGGACCATCTGTTTCAAATTCCTTCCTTGCAGTGTTAGATACAGGGAAGATGATGTGGCTAAGTCGTGTAGAGAGCTGATAGAACACTGGTCTCCACATATATAATGCTATTTCGGTACTAAGGCTGTACGCAAAATTTTCCTATGGTTCTACTTAGAAATGCTGTATCTTTTAAGATTGTTATAGTAAATATTGTCTTAAGCCTCAGTGCTCCTGATATTATGCAAGGTGCGTCAGATTTGGATATCAGGAGAACTAAAGAGTAGCTCCCATCTAAAGTCCCCCTCCTTCTTCCAACAATAAGCTTCCACGGCTGGGCATTTGAGCAAGACATTGGACTCAGGTTCTTTTTTTGCTACTTCAGATACATTCTCTTGTATTTTTAATCTGTGTGATGACTTTAAAACGCAGATTTCCCATTTTGAAGGGAAGTAAGGGGACAGTGGCATATTGTATCTTTAGAGGTTGCTTACAGAACTTTTCATTGTTATGCGGGATGTTTTTAACAAACCATTGATGGGTGGCCTCTAAGAGCAGCAAACTGGCGTTTCCACTCTACCTTCTAGTAGTAAGAGTAACATCTTGTGCCCACAGTTCTGCTTTAATAATATTTAAACAGGGTGCATATACACACATAAGGCAAATTTTGTATTTGTTTTTTCTCCTAGTACCATGAGCTCACGACACTCTGCTAGCCCAGTTGTTCTCACCAGCGCCAGAAGCTCACCTAAAGAAGAGCTTCATTCTGCTACTTCTCCCCAGCTCGCACCTTCTTTCTCCTCTTCCTCTTCCTCAGCATCTGGTCCTAGAACCTTCTACCCTCGCCAGGGTGCTACTAGCAAGTATCTGATCGGATGGAAAAAGCCAGAAGGGACAATAAACTCAGTGGGGTTTATGGATTCAAGAAAGTAAGACTGTTTTTTTGGTTCTCTTGTTTGGTTATTTGCTTTAATCCTAAAGAAGAATTGAGATCTATGACACTTCTGTGTATAAAAAATCTCAGGACTGTTTGATAGAATGCTTAGTTTTCTGTAGAACTTAATCTTTAATCAAGAGTTCTGCAGTTAGGTTTAAATATTTGATAGTAAGCTAATCTCATTCCCTGTTAACTTGTAGAAGACTTTTTTATCATTTCTAGAGAACTGTATGGATTTCAGTCCTACTACAGCTTGTATATCCTTGTGACTTCTTAAAGGTGACTCAAAATACTATTTGAGCAAATATTAAAAGTCCTTTTAATGTAGACCCTGAGTTTTCTGTAAGCTTCTCATCCATGTAGCACTTAGCACTACGCATGCTATGCATTAGGTCTGTGGCACTCCATGTTGCCTTGTTAAGATTACTGCCAGTATCCCTTCCAGGTGGCTTAAAGCAAGCCAAGATCTCTCTGCCTTACAATACGCATCCATCTCTTTTGGAAGAGAATTTGAGAAACAACTTACTAGTGAAAATATTATTCCTTTAAGTCTGGTGGGAGAGCAGGTGGTTCAGAAAACTGCCCAACTCAGAGTAATTTGTTCAACCCTCCTTAATTTTATTGGGTCTAGCACAGTATCCCTCGATGATACTAATAAATTGGCTCTTGAAAGGAGGTGGTGAAACTTTCTGATAACTACATTATAATGAGCCAGTTAAAACGTAAGAGAAACTTAGCAATTTACTGCTTTGGGGCTCATTGAAGACATCTGTATTTTCTTAGTTTTGTACACAATAGTTATTTTAATTGATTCTGTGCCTTATTGGGAAGTAGTATTACTGCAACATTTAAGTGTGTTACTAGCTGCTGTTTTTAAACAGGTTTATTGCTTCAACAGGTATTCGTAAAGATGAGGCTCTGCTGTATTAGCAAAACTCCTTCCCTGCTTCGTGCCCCCTACCTAGGTTTTTCCTTTGCAAACCTTGAAGGTGCTATAATTCTTATTTCATTCATGCCTCCTGCCCCAGGGCTTTGAGACCTGAATGTCTCTGTTCCATTTCATTTAAGACGTCACCAGAGCGATGGCAATGAAATGGCCCATCCTCGGCTGCGTGCTTCAGCAAGAGATCTACGAGCATCACCAAAACGAGCATCCAAATCTACTGTTGAAGAAGAGCTGAAGAAATTGATAGATCTTGATAGCCCAACACCTGAATCCCAGAAGAATTTTAAGGTATGTCAAAGAGAGAGTCTGCCTTCTGGCTATCTCTTGTCACAGTTAAGTGAAATCTGAGGATACTTAAAGAGCAACACATAAGTCCTCTTCCGATCCAAGTCATAGTTCCATTGTTACAAAATAGAAAAGTGTAAGGTTACGCTTTATAGGAATGATTGGGTTCATTGCTGCCTAGGCACATGAACTAATACAGCAAATGCTTCATTATTTCAAGAAGGATGAAGACTGTGAAGCTGTTAAGATTTCTCTGTAGAAAATGCTGAGTGCTTTAAAAGCAGTCAAAGCTGAAGTGTTCATTCATGCAGAGCTTATACAGTTAGACTTCGCAATTGACTCAAGAGTTTCTCAGATGGGATATTTTCTGTTCTCACCCATAACAGGAAAATAAACTCCAAGGCCTTCTCTGAATTCTCATCTTGGACAGAAAGTCATCTATTTGTCACAGACTTATCTACTAGAGAAGTACATTCGGGGAACAATTTCATTATTATAATCACTACAATATTATTGCAGTTCAGATTTAGAGAGACAAGTATGCCAAATTGCAAAGAACGTTTAGGACTGCTGGCTCATGGAAAATCCTGTTGTGTTGTCTTATGCATTTGAATGTTGTCCTCTGGTTGTGTCACTAGACAGTGACTTGTTGACAGTTTTGAAACTCCTTGCAAAAGGCACTCTTTTATGCCTCTCTAATCCTGTTAGTGCATAAGGACCAAGAATGTTCCCTAAAGTCAAGTAAATATTTATCCAGAATAAATAGGTAGAAATACACGCATTTTGAAATACATCAGGAAATAATAACACAAGACTTCATATATTAATGTTTAAGTCTGTCATTTTGAAGAGAACATCATCATTTCTCCAGGCTCTGTGTACAATCAGTTCCAAACAGCTCATGTTCATCACCTAGAGTCTATATGGTTTCCACAGCAACGATGCAGAAGAGGGTGCTGCAAATTCTTTCTTTGCTTGTAAAAAGCCAAAGTGGCTTATTAAAACTTCAAAGTGCTAAGTTCTGTATACAGACTACTTCAGATGTCACCTTTGAGGCCAGAGGGAAAAAAAACTTGCCAGTGGCGAGATACCTTTTTCTTATGTATGTGGTAGTTTCAGGAGGAGTGGAGCATGGGTGACGCCAACATCTTCTGTTGGTTGTTTTGAACAAGGATTCTCATTCCAATAAATTCCATTCTGTTTAAAGAGGTGACCTGAAGAGCATGAAAAGTGTGTACATACCAAAGTTTGTTGCTTTTCTGCTTCAGGGTTAGTGAATTAATTCTTACCCCGATCTTTATTTCCTGGTGGAATGTAACAAGTATGTTAACTCAGGTTACACGTTTGTTAAATTTCAGCATGTGAGATTCTATCACACTAATAAATAATATCTTTTTCCATTTTAAAAGTAATTGTCATTTCTTCCCGCTGCATGAATTCTACTGCATCTTACAAAAATGTTGCTTTTATGGCATAATTTTTTTTTGGCAGTTTAAAAAAAGAAAGAAAGGAAGAGAAAGAATGATAATGCCCTTCATTAGTTCACTGCACAAAGACCAAAAATCCACCTCCTTCCTGTCTGTTGGCTGCCAAGGGCTTTGTTTGCTGGTAGACTTTGTTCTAGGCTGTGATTTTCTCTCTTGTGCATCATTTTATTATCTTCTCAACCTTCCTTATCTTCTTATGCAGTATATCTTCTCAGACAAGGCACCCCTCTTTTCTTCTCTGCTCTGCTCTGTTATCAGAAGACAATTCCTAATTGGATTGCCGCTGTTCGAATTCCCATCAGATGTTCATATCTCTGCAACCTTTTAATCTCAATGTCTGATACTAACTTGTGGTTCTAGCTCCTAATTCTTTACACTGAGTGAACTGTGCCACTCTCAAGTAAATGCGGAACTCTGTCTTTTCCTTTGCCACTTCAGGACAAGTACTGGGAGATTTTGCTGGATTGTAACATAAACCTACTGATTGAGCTTTTATATTTCAGAATAAAAAAGCAGCTTGATCCTCAGTGTAACATGGTGACAACTGCGTACCAGAAGTTGTCATTTCTTTAGTGTTAACTGTATGTGCAAGGTTTGTACTGTGATGGTCATGTGCTGAGGGAGGCAATGCACAAGGTAGAATTTGACATAATAGGAAGTTGATGTAGAACACGGCTTCTCTTTCCTTCTTTGTTTTTTTTGATGATAGCAGGGTTTTGGAAGTAATCGTAATTGTTTCTGATCCTTGATTGTAAAATCAAAATGTGCAGCAGTCTTGTAATAATGAAATTTGTAATGTTTTGGCAAAAAAATGAATCTGGTAGATTTCTTCCACTGTGCAGTACCAGTAGACTCCTTCCTGCACTCCCACCTTCTGTGTGAGATTTTGATCACCGGAATAGAGAGTACCGTCTGTTTAAACATTTCTTTTGTCTATATAAGTTGACAGAAAGATTTTTATGTGCAAATAAGCAACTCTTTATAAAGTTTAATTACACTTTCTGGAAATCATATTATCTCCTTTTTTGTTTAAACCTGCTTAAAGAGCAAATGAGGGCATTAGAGGTCATTTTTTTTCTATTTGCCACTTCTTCATGAAAGATCAAGTTTCAGCCAAACTGTATCGAAACGTTATTCCTTAAGAGATAGTTGTGGTGCTACAGGTTTCATGAAAATTGGTGTTTCTGCTGATGGGAATGGTTATGCGTTCTTTGACAGCAGCTCACTGGCACTGGCCAGAGAGTACAGAACTCCGAGCTAACCACTGCATTGCTTGCTCCTGTGTGGAGCTTGGAAGAAGCTGGGGTGATGGTGGGGGTAAAACACAAGTTCTTAACTCATGGGACTATTTACTTAATTTTGATTCAAATCCTTCTGAAGATTCAAAGCGATGGAGGACATTCTTAGTTGTGCAATGAGACTTTTAGTTAGTTGGCATTTGCTGGTGCTTTGCCTGCAGGAAGGCAGCCTCCTCCTGGCAGGAAGGAGAGTTCTGGTTTATGCAGCATTCAGTCTGTTTCTGTAAATATCTTTCCTGCACATCAGCTCTTGAATCTACAAGGAAGACCTGAGATTTCCACTTTAGGAGAAATTTGAAGAGTATTTAAAGGTAGAACATGAGATTGGCTAAAAAAAATCTATATATGCTATGTAGTTATAATCTCCTTCAAAGCAGATTCCTTTAGGTTTTTTTCACCCCAAAAAAATACAACTTTAAAACTTGGGTTTTTAATTTAAAAAAAAAAAAACTCTAAAAAAGTCAATGTATTCTTCAAAAGTTTCTTTATTGATTTTTTTTTTTCTCATTTCTTTTTATTTGTTTTTATGAATGTATAGTCACACACTCTGTCCTGTCAGTCTCCCTTTCCCAGCACACCTACCACAAGGCGTGCCTTGCAGAGGACTTTGTCAGATGAGAGTATTTACAGTGGTCAAAGGGACCACTTCTTCACCTCACGGGCCTCGCTCTTGGACCAAGCCATGCCAAATGATGTCCTATTCACCAGCACATACCCTTCTCTCCCAAAGTCGCTGCCATTACGGAGACCATCATATACTTTGGGAATGAAATCACTGCATGGTAAGCGTATTTCCCATTTTTCTGCTTTCAAAGGAATCCTTTGCGAATCGTGTTAAGGTAAAATGTTACAGCAATTAGTGCTTCCATCTTGATTTTGCTAAAATGAGGAGAGTTGAGTCACGTGCCTGATAATATAAAGTAGGACAGGAATTATGAGGGTTTTTTTTCCCCTCACTTCAGTGGGTGTAAGACTGCATGACTGGTCCTACAGTTACCTTGTGGAAGGAGCACAAAAATTTGCCTCATGGGCTGTAAATTTTCATTCAGGAGTCATCTGGACCAGTTCAACCAATGGGAAAATAATGTATGCCTGGTTATCCACCGGTGACAACTTCGGGTGTCAATTCCTTTTGATGTGGAATTATGGGAACAAATTACTATTAGGAAAGTAGTGATATAAAAGTGGACAAATACTAGGAGACATTTGGATGTATGGCTACACCGGATATAGCTTTTACTGCACTGACTCCCTTACCCTATTCATTGTAGAGGACTTCAGTTTCTTATTTTAGTCATGCATCAGCAGCCAACAAGAAAAAATTACTTGGTAAAGTGCTGTCAAAGAGGCCCTCTGCTTTACCCCGTTAGTTTACTGAAAAGTCTCTGTAGGTCTGTCTCTTAGGTTGTGTGTTGCTGTATGTGAATGTCTTAGTGAGAAAGTGAATTTTCACGGGTTCCCACTGTGCCTCATAACTAAATGTGTGCTAATGTGTTTTCCAGAAGTACAGAGCTAGATCTCATGGTGTAGTATTCTGCAATGTTTTCTGAAGAAGTACATCTCTGCTGTGATTTATTCATGTTTTAGTATGTTTCAAGAGGAAAATGTAAGGCTACCGATAGATTCAACTCACCATAGTGAGCCCTAAGCATGGTCTGTATTTAGATACACAGGATACATTTGACAGTGAAGGCTGCTGAAGAAATCTATTTTAGAAGTCTTTTCATCTGTGATCACCAGGCATCAGTTTTCAGTGTTGAACCTGACGTTTTCACGAGCTGTTGTTTCTGTATAACATGTTCCTTGCATCAGTTGGGAAACTGAGCTCTCTTCTCTTCTTCTTTTCATACCCACTAAAATAACTTTGCAGACATGGTTACACTTGTAACCGACTGGTGGATTTGGCTTCTGAGGGTGAGAAGATTAATGATGTTGTCTGAGTAGAAGTGGAAAGCAACACTTGGTCTCTTTTCATTTGGGTGCCTGTATTTTCTGAAAAGAAAACCACAAAACCTTTTTCATTGTCACGTTTTCTTCCACACCAAACCAATTACTCCTCCTAGCACACAAGTTTTCTACATTTGTCAACAAAACAAGATTTTCCATTTCCTGCAACACATAGAGCCTGCGTGATAGAATTGCGAGCTATCTGAGCAGCACACGAATTCTCACACGCTCTTGCCTTTACTGAGAGAAGGATTAAGTAGAGCTGGATATTTAATACAAGTATTTGTTGGCTTCCAGCTATCTCAAATTCTTTTAATTCAAATATCTTGATAACAAAGAGCAGCCGTTCCAGAGCAACTTCATTTGTTTTGAAGAGGGAAAACAATGAGCTAAAAATACTCATATTTACTCATCTGTCTTATTTAACAATCCACCTCACGCTTCTAAAGCAGGGAATCTTTCCAATGGTTAGTTTTTTCTTCTGTGTATCTTGTCACTAATTGTAAATATTTTCATGTTAAGAACTTCCAAAATAACTGGCCTCTTAGGAAGATAATACAAGAATCCTCACTGTTAATATTGAGCTAAGCTTACATTTATAAAATTAAGTGCATAGAGAGACAAAAAAAAAATCAAGACTTTTGAGCAAAGAAGTGAATGCACTGTAGCTTTTCTGGTCAGTGATTCCCGGGCAGCAGTATTATTTAGCTGAAGTTATTTTAGTTATTTAAGTTATACAGGCTCTTGGAAAAAAAAAAGAGGGGGGACAAAACCAATGGGCCTGTGTTCTGCCCACAACGCTACCTTGCTTTTTGCTTTGGTCCAAATAGTTTCTTCATTATACCCTTCTTCGCTGCAGCTTCCTCACAGTTGTCCAGTCCATCTTCTCACCCCTACGTCTCTGGTGCTTCTAATACCACCTACAAATTTTTCAAAGCTTTCTTTACATCCTGACAGAGGGCATGAGGAAGCAGGTGGTTATTACTGCTGCTGAGCTTACACGTGTGCTGACCAACCATGCATTGCCTGTTTTCTGATTGTCCAGCCAGCAAACTCAAGTAAAGTAGATAATCATTGGTTCACAATTCGATCTTTCCCTACTCAGTAGCGATGATTCAGGTGTTTCACTTTGCTAGGCACCACTTTGACCCAAAATTACAGGGAGTTTATATCCTTCTTTCAAGTTTGCCAGTGTTTTTCCATAGTGGCCTATGTACTGGCTTATGGGTAGGTGTGGTATTTTTTCAGTAAAAAGCAAGAGATTTCACTAAACTGCTGAGATGTACAAAGCTGTGGAAGTCATTTTAAAGGTTTTCTTACTCTGATTCATCTTGGTAAGCCTAAGTCTGCTCCCATGAATTTGCAAGATTTTGAAGAGAGGTGGAAAAAAAACCCACAATTTTTTATTTTTACAAGAGCAAATAGATGCTAGGGAGTGTAGAAGCCCCAGAAAGCTGCAGAGTCCTCCAAAGTATCTTCAGCTTGTTTAGAGGCAGTAACTGTTGGGTAGAAGAATACTGCCTCCAGCCCGGGTGCTTGGAGGAATCAAAAAGTGGCTTTTGAAATGCTAAGCTATAAGATTCAGGCAGGTTAGAAAGGAAGTGAATGTCCTTGTGAGCACTGTCTAAGAAAACTGACTTTTAACACGCTGTATATGGTCAACTACAGTTGATCGAACGTTCTACTGTTCTGGTTCTGAAAATGCTGTCCCAGAAAAAATAAAAAAAAGAGATTCATTGATATTAAAAAAGAAATTTGGTTATGTTTTACTGTGGAGTTTATAATTTGTTCTGCATTACCCTAGGAGAGTTTTCTGCCTCAGACAGCTCCCTCACAGATCTGCAGGAGCAGCGACGGCAGCCCATGCCAGACCCTGGTCTTATGCCATTGCCTGATTCTGCCTCTGATCTGGACTGGTCAAACTTGGTAGATGCTGCCAAAGCCTTTGAAGGTAAGTTTTCAGAATATAATACTTAGAAAGCTGGTCTTTGTGCATGCTTCATCTTTAATCTTGACTCTTGCTTTTGTTGTTTCTAGTTAGTCTGAAGCTTAAGCTCATCGAAAATAGCAACTCAAGTCCTAACAGCCTAAAATTTCATATGTAATATTCATATGCCTTCTCTTTATACATTAATTCCCCTGTGCCACAGTTTGGACAAATCTCTGTGAAACTGGCTACTTTTCTTCTCGTGTAGAGCAGCTGTAGACATCACAGCTATGGTGGAAAATACATCTGGCACAGTAGTGCAAAAGTAAAGACAAATAGCATGGGAAAATATATGAGCACATTAATGATTGCTTGCTTATCTGTAGTGCAGCTGAAGTGTGCTGCCAAGGAAATTTGGGAAATATGCCTTTTTGATATATGCTTTTCCATTGCCATTCTTCCCTTTTCATACTGTGAAAACATTAACTTGCACACAAGTGTTGTTTCGTCCTTTGGCACTTTCCATCTCTTTGACGCTTAGTAAATGGAAGAGAACTGTAAGTTTCCTAGATGAATTTGAATCGACAATTAAATCCACTTCAGCCCAAAGGGAGTTTACCTTACCGTTACCATAATCCAGTGGAAAAATCTTCTACGTCTATTAAATAGAAGTGCCTTTCCTAAGCATAAATTCTGTCCCACCTTCAAGAAAATGTTTTCACTGATCCTGAATCTTTTAGACTTTATTCTGCGTGGTTGGAGAAGGCTGTGAAGTAACTTGCTTTCTTGGCTGTTCTCTGGTAGTGGCCAGAAACATCATGAAGACAATGCGTGTCTAAGCTGGTGTTCAGGACATATGTGTGCTCTCTGCTCTATTGCTATAGCAGTTGTAGGATTTCTTCTCTGCAGTCTTGGGAAAGAGTACTCAAAGTAAGCCTTAGTCCTGAAGATGAGATAAATTTGTAGTGAAGTTTTTTTTTCACCACCACATAGGGATGAAAGCTATGTCTTAATGCATCTCAGTGTAGTTGGCAATGTCTGTTTAGAAGATTTTCTCATTTATTCATTAGATTTGACTGTCCTCATTAACCTGAATCCCTTGCTTTTGTGGGCCCCAAATTCACTTATGTTTTTCTTTAACTGTGAACAAAGTCAGTATGGTGAAGGAAACAAATGGACAGCTCAGATAAAGAAAAGCTGGGGTAATGTGTTGGCTGGCACCTTGATCTTGCCACTGTAAAAATACCTTCAGATGTGGCTTGCAGGAAGGAACACCTGTCCAATGGCAATAATAATCCCAGTCTCTAGACTCTGCCCAGTGCCAGTAGGGATTGATGAGTACCAAGCAACCTAAATTCTGATTTGTGATCCTGGACACCTCTCTTCTACATTGTTGACTGGTGTCTCGGCGAAAGCCCTCAAAGTTAGAAATAGTGATATCTGCAGCCAGATGAAACAAAAGCTGCCTGGAGTCCTGAGCTGCACCAACCTTCTGTATTTTCATTCAGAGGAAAAAAGAGAGGAGCAGGAAAAATTCCATCAAATTCCAAGGCACATTAATTTTAGCCATGTTGAAAGCACAGAATAAAGATTTTTAAAGCAGAAAAACATAATACTGTTCTGTTTCTAGTGAGAGACCAGCAGCTGATGAGGGAAAGAGATGTTAAACAGTACTTCTGTTACTGTTTGTGTTAGGGAACTTCAGAGGCTGGGGCAGTTGGTAGTTCAGTCACACCATATGTGATAGTTATTAAGAGATGTGTTAAAACATCTGAGGTTACAGGACAAAAAAGCATAGGCATAAAGCAGGAAAGAAGTTTCACGTTTCAGTCTGAAAGTGTTTTCGAAGGCAGAAGGAAAAGGTTTCAGGTTCTGAAATATTGCATTGGTCATTTTGGTTTCCACATGTAAATTGTGCTCAGTAAGCTTTTCTTCCCCAAAATAAAGAGATCCTTTATGCAATGAAGCTAAATATAGTTCTGGATTTATTAAGTAGTGTCATGCAGTTGTGCCCAGTAAGTTCTGCGCAGCGCTTATTGTTCCAGCTTGGCTTCTTGCCTCTCTTGAAACTGGACTTGTGTGGACTCTGTGTGTGCCATTGGGGTGTCTACTTTGTCCTGTTAAGCATCTCCCTCATGGAGAGCTTCTTGACCTGATGATGATGATGATGATGATCTGTGTGAGCACGCAGGGCTGTGCAGAGCTAGTACTTGTTGAATCCAATAAAGTGGAGAACCAGGTGCAAACACTTGCAATGCCAGTTTGCCTCTGTCAAGGGATATTGGTATGTCACTTCATAGAATTGTAGAATGGTTTGGGTTGGAAGGGACCTTCAAGATCATCCAGTTCCAACCCCCTCTGCCATGGGCAGGGACACCTCCCACTAGATCAGGCTGCTCAAGGCCCCATCCAAACTGGTCTTGAACCCTTCCAGGGATGGGGCAGCCACAACTTCCCTGGGCAATCTGTTCTAGTGCCTCACCGCTCTCATTGTTAAGAATTTCTTCATAACGTCTAATCTAAATCTTCCTGCTTCCAATTATGGACATTCCCCCCATCTGTTCACTACGTGCCCTTGTAAAAAGTCTCTCCTCAGCCTTTTGTAGGCCCCATTCAGGTACTGGGCGGTCACTGTAAGGTCTCCCAGGAGCCTTCTCTTCTTCAGGCTGAACAACCCCAACTCTCTCAGCCTGTCCTCATAGCAGAGGTGCTCTATCCCTCTGATCATCTTTGTAGCCATCCTCTGGACCAGTTCCCAACAGTCCCACTACCTTGCTTGACACAGACTTCTTAGATTGCTTTGAGATCCTGCAGTGTAGTTGTTGTGCTGTGCATGAACAAATAATCATCACTGCTGCCATTGTTTTTCTCTGTATGTTTTCCTTCTCAGTTCAGCGAGCTTCATTCTTTGCTGCTGCTGATGAAAATCACAGACCTGTGAGCGCTGCCTCCAGTGGTGATCAGGCTGAGGACCAGCTTACTGCACAGATAAAGCCTTATACAGGGTAGGTAATTACACCAGGTATGCGGGTTTCCGTAAAGCCTTACACAGGGCAAGTAAATACACCAGGTATGTGGGCTTCCTCAGCTACAAACCAAGGAGAAGAGTAGGAAAATATGTATTTGAAAGCCACCTCTGGGCTTCACAGAAGAACTCTTCACAAGTTCTCCTGAAGAAGGTGGTGAGAAGTGGAAACAGAAAAATCATAAGTCCAGTTGAAGCTTTTTGCAGCTTCTTTCTTGTCTGAGCTGTTTGTGAATGTGTCCAAAGCAATGGTAGTTCAGGGCACACATAATAAGTAGAAGTAGAGAGAAGTCAAGTGATGGGATGACCGCAATTAATCGCGAGTTAAGTTTGTTCTGTTGATTAATGTGCTGCATATATTCCATGTAATCTTTGGGTTTTAGTTCATTTTGTGAATTCTTAGTGTGCCTGAGCACATACCTACATAAAGCCACTTGGTATAGACAAGGCTGTTAGCTATCCTATGTGAAGTAAATCATACCAATACCTATTCTTGTTTCCTACTTTCAACAGTAAAGAATCTCCTCCAACTCTTGCCTCTAAAGTGGACCAACTGGAAGGTTTGCTGAAAATGCTGCAAGAGGATTTAAGGAAGGTAAATGTTTCATCCACTAAGAATTTGTAAGACTTGTATTTGGTGCTGTTAGCTGATGCTAATAACTGTGTAATCCTGCTTTGCCATGCGTGAGGATGGACAGTCTCATCCTTGTATAAGAAAAAGACATTTCTTTACTACTTTTCTCTGGCTATATTTGTAATTAAGCAAGACTAGGGTGGAGTGTCTGAATTTGTAGACATCTGATTCCTCTGTTTAAATTGGAAGGATGATTCAGAGTACCTGCACTCCTAATTCAGGTGACACTGTGAAGGGCTCGAAGCTAGTCTGTGTAAATGTATCGGGCTGACGTTGAAAAGCTGAGAGTATTATCTAAAAATATAGTTTCTACTGTAGAAGTTTCCTGTGTTGTGATAATGCTGGCTTGGTGCAAGAAGGATCTGCTGTTCTTAGATGATAAGTCTCATAGCTGGGAAATGTTTGCAGGAATATTTCCTATCCCTTATTTAGTTAACCATCAGCAGTTTCACATGTGTTGTATATACAGAACAGGGCATGCTCAGTTTTATTTCACCACTTGGGAGCCAGCTCTGCGTTAGAGTTTAATACAGAGAAATCCTGCTCATTCAAGCAAAAAGTGAGGATTCAAATGTCAGAAATGTCCCTTAGCTATAAAGCCATGTGTTACTGCACATAAAAATCCTTGTAAAGAATGAGACTAATGCTCCCTTAAGAGATTCTTGCTTCTCTGTATAGGTAGGAAGCATGGCCTAATATTTCCATTAAGATCTGTATTTTTCCTCATGCCTAAGGAAAAAGAGGACAAGGCTAGTCTTCAGGCTGAAGTGCAACACTTGCGAGAAGACAACCTGAGGTTACAGGAGGAATCCCAGAATGCAACTGAGAAACTGAAGAAATTCACCGAATGGGTTTTCAACACAATTGATATGAGCTGAAAACAGCATCCAGGGAAGGAAATTATCTGTTATGAATATTATTACTGGGACTTAAGCTTTAATGCCACCTTAATCTTGACATGTGAAAGTATAGTCAGAGCACTTCCCTGTCCTTGATCCTCCAATAACCCTTTTTTGCATCTCTGCGTGCACTCAGAACAATTGCAGATCAACAATCAATGTCTGCCTTTTGTAGAAAAAACAAAGTAAATAATTTTAAAAAGGTAAAATAAAAGTTTAACTGCTAAAATGTGAATGTCTATTTTTTGCACATTGTCTCTTTATCTGTTATGTACAAAATTATTTGGAGGCTGGATCAGGCTTGCTGTTCCATCTGCCTCTATTTCCATTAACTCCTTTCTCTCCATTTCAGGTAATCTGCTTTTCCTTGCAGCTTTGGCAAATATTATGACATCTAGAAAATTAGAAAGAAATGTTTATTTTACTGCTCTTACATTGTTTTCTGAAGTATGCCACAGACGAAGGGATGTAATGCAATGTTTTAGGTGTCTCCTTAGCAATTTGCGCTTGATTGCTAGTGCTACCTTCCCATACATTACAGAGAACGCGTGTCCATAGTGTATGGTTCAGTACAGCCAGCATCATAACATTTGGAGAGAGACTAGAGACATGAGCCATGGGTGAGGCATATTATCACACATCTGTTGCATTAGCATTTCTCGTAGCCTTTGTTTCCTGTGGAAACAATGGCTGCAAGTAACTTTCCAACAGCAAAACTAGGCATGCTGCAGTCCATACTGTATCAGGTAGTCTGAGAGATACTAAGTGCTATTGCTGTACTGCTGAAGTATAGTCCCCTTCCCTTCTAGGGGAATTTGTTACTTGCAAATGTGCAGAAGACTTTGGCTGAAGTTGTAAAGAGATTAAGATTTATTTTCCCTGACCTGTTTCCATGAAAATCCACATAAAGCATCTCTGTGTACCTGCCCTCTCATTATTCCATTTCTCTGGACTTCTCAAATCACAACAGATTTGAGAAGTGTTTATTCAATCTGTATTTTATTACATGAGAGGTCTTATAATCCTTTTGCTGTGGTAGACAGAGGAATATGTAAAGGTGAGTTATTTTTCAAAGTACTGGGATAGGATTTGAGCTCTGAAATCCCCAATCCCCAGTGGAACTGTCTAGCATGAGACTTCCCAAACTGCCTCATGTGAGGAAAATTAATTTCTTGTTCTTTGAAGGAACGGCTAACTTGCCACAACCTGTTGTCTGTTCAGAAAATACCTTTTAGGTGTCAGTATAAAATATAGGCACTGCAGTCCGCACAGGCATTGAACTGTGCAGCGTGCTGAGAAACCTTTTCTACTCCCTTCTGAGGATACAGTTGCTACCTTAATAAATACTGCCTTGCATAAAGTGTAGTGTATTTGGGGGTTAATTTCAAGAGCATCCACACCCCCTTCCTTACCACATTCTCAAAAAGACACATTAAAATCATTGAGCATAGTCTTGTCACAGAAACTTCCACATTCTCTTCAAATCCTTTTTCATGCTCTTTAATCTTGCTTCACACAAGTACACACTACACATCAACCTCAAACTTCATTTGTGATGCTAATCCCCATGGAGTTCTTCTCTAATGTTTTGTCATGGAAATGGATCTCTTTGGAACTATTTCTGGAGTGCTTTTGTAAAGGTTTAGAATGTCTTTGGGTTTTTTAATGACTTGTATGAAGGAGATTTATATAATGCCTGATATTATTTGTAAATGGGAAATATTGCTAACATCTCTGAGCATCCTGAAGTCTTGCTTTTATTCTCTTTTGGGTTTAAGTTTGGTTTTTATTTTATTTCAAAAAATATTTTGGGACTTGGGGCAGACTATTTATTAGAGTTTTGCAACAGAGTTCTTCTTGTATGATGCCACTGAAGGCTACTTGTAAAATTCTGACAATAAAATTCATTTTAAAGGCTCTTCTAAACAGTTTTCTTCCAATTTTGTTGCATTTGTTGTTTAAGACTTTCCAGAGTATCCATTTCTTCCTGCTTTGTTCTTGTACCACTTTCCTTAATGCTTAGCACTGCTTTTCATCCCTTAGAGGGCCATTACTTGGTATGTATACAAACATTTCATCCCTTTACTTTTTACTTGTATCACTGCACAAATGTGTTTTCTTCCCCCCTTTATTAGATATTGCTGCCTTTAACGGTGACTCTGAGCTTCACCAGGCTGATATGGTAAAGGAGGGGTGGTGGCTTTTTATCACTTGTCAGGATTTTGAAGCTTGCTTGGAAAACCTGAAGCTTATTTAGGTCACAACCAAACTTGCCTGGCACATCTGCCCAAGGCCACGCACAGCTTTCAGCATCCCAGAGCCAAAACTGTGAGCATGCAACATTAGATGTTGAGTTTGTTGTGTTTTCCAGATCTCCATATTTGACTTGGGAGATAACCTTGGACGTGTTCTGCATAGATTTTTTTCTTTGGCCCGGTGGATCATCATTCTGCATGGCTCAAAAATGTAGAATGAGGTTGGTTCATATCTTCCTCGTTCACAGAATGGATCCTTAAGAGGCATGTGGGGATAGAACATCTGTCTGTATAGCAGGGTAGTACCTGACCAAGAGAGCTCTGAAGCAGCAAGAGCAAATGGGGTTGAAGCTTGGAAAGAAAACTACATGCTGTCTTACCATTTGTAATTGAATACTGGCAATTGAGTTGAAGCAGGAAGTTTCCTGCAGGTCAAGGAGTTGCCCTGCCCGCAGTCATGATGAATTTGCGCCAGAGGTTCCCATGCTCCACCACGGACGCTGCTAGGTCAGCCTCGACCAGGGCATGATCTAACTTGCAGGCATCTCCGCGCAGCCTGAGTAGTTACTGTTCTAAGCAGAAGGCGGGTGGCTGTGCGGGAAGTGTGGGTAACAGGGGCTGCCTTCATATTTATCCCAAGGAAGTGATATTTTATATTCCTAAAAACAGTGTTGTATTTCTTGTCTGCATTCCAATGTGAAGGTTCTGTTCTCCCTGTGACAGAGTTTTGGGTAGCCAGGTGTAGCTGGAACAGCAGCAGCAAGCTGCCTTCTCTCAGAATCCCCAAATGAAGGTGGTCACTGTGGGGAGACTGCAGCTTACATGAGGTCAGAAGGTGTCAGGCTGTGGTAAGAGGCAGGTGGTAAAGCACGCAGGAGGTGGAATAGGAGGGGACAAGCTGGTGGGAAGGGCACAGGAGACCTGGTTCATTCAGGGCAGGGGGGAAATGTCATAGGGATGAAATGCAGCACATCCATGTTGTACTCTTAAAGTGTGATTTACTGTGTGATAGCCTGTGATTACTCTAGAAAGCTGTGTTCCAGACATGATAAGTTAGTATTGTGAGGAATTAATATTGTGAGCCTTTTCCCTTGCTTTTCCTTTTGTGGGAAAGGTCCCCATGAATGTGGTACAACTTGAAGAGGGTTTTCTTGTCTGTTTTTAAAACCTTTACATAATCGTTTTCTCATGGCCTAGTGCCTTCTTTCAGGTAGACAGTTAACAAATCCTCTTTTAAAGCAATTGGCTGTCTCCTAGCAGACACTTTGGTATGGTGTTGGTCCTGTATGTGAGCAACTTGCTTTGCTGCAAGGCAGCAGGGAAACAGAGGTGGTATGGCATCCGTTATTGGATTCCCTGGGGAAGACGTGACACTGACCTTCTTTGCTGCTGCAGGTGGAGCAAAGACGTGGGCTTTGCTGAGGCAAAATGGACGGGAGCTGGGCAATGAAGTGATGAGGCTGGTACGGAGGGCTTCACCTCTTCCTTATATTTGCTGTGCTGTTTGACGCAATGCTGGACAGGGTAAAATGCTCATAGAAATATTTACTTCAGAGGTCTGCAGGGAGAGCCCCTTCCCCTAGCATGGGTTTCAGCTTTTGCTGGGCATGAGGGGAGGCTGAGGAGTTTGTGTGAGTCAGACTTGTTGGAGGCTAAGGTCTGGAGTTTGGACCCCCTTTTCCTCATGGCAGGCAGTGGCTGATGGCAGCTGTGTACACCTCTTTTCTGCAATGAAGACCAGCTGCAGCCACTGTCTGGGAAAGGTAGACCCTCTCCCACGTTCTCCTGCAGCAGCCTGCGGGAGTCATTCAGCTTTGGGGAGATTTGTCTGGCTGCTGCTGAGGGGCCTTGCAAGGCTTTGCCCCCACCTGGTATACAGGGTCACAGCAGGCAAGTCCCTCTCTCTGCCTTCTGTGCTTCCATGGATCTATCTCCTTCCAGAAGATGATTGACTTGTGTCACAACCAGCTTGTATTTCTGCCAGATGTTTGGTGTCTGAATGATTTAAGGTGGGCTGGGCTGTTTATGGCATAGCAAAGTGTGGCCAAATTGAGTGGGAGCACCTCCACAGAGTAAAACCAGGATGCTGCAGCAAGCTGCGTGGCCTTTCCAAACCACAGGGGTGGGGGCTGAAGAATTTGTGGTCTATCACAGATGGACTCAGATTGGAAGTATCCTCAGAAAGTCTTCCATCAAGAAGAGTCAACTCTGAGGTAAGACCAGGTTGCTCAGGACTTTATACAATTGGAAAAAAAAAAACTTCCAAGGATGGAGATCACATGTTCTCTCTGACACATGGGCAATGCATGACTGTCCTCACCATGAAGAAGATAGGTTGATTTTTTTTTTTTATCCAGGCTATCAGTAAAAATGTGTAACCTCAGCAGCAGTTGCAGGCTATATTTTGCTTACATTCCTCCAAGAGCACATGACACCGGAGTCTCTACCCTCCCTGACAGCCTGCAAGCTGTCCCCTGCCTCGGGCAGAACACCCACATTTGCTTGTGTCTGGCAGGAAGGAAGCCCTGTGGCATGGTGCGTGCTGAGATTTGTTTGCTCCACTGATAAACTTCCTACAGTACAATTCTGATTTTTTTTTTTCCACTGAGGTTTTTCATTTCTATACTCAGTACTGCCTGTGCTTTAACCACAGCTTGGGTTGAGCCTCCTGGTTCTGCCTCTCTGCACTGCCTGCAAGAATGGACATGTGCAAGAAAGGACATGAGTGCTGCTAGGCAGCTGCTGGGTGGGTGATGCTCTGGGCAGCCAAAGGAGGCCCGTTAGCTTTTCACACACAAAGTCACAGACTAAAACTAGGATGTGTTCAAGGACTAGGGGTTTCCTAATGTCATGTTGTGATAGTGGTAAATGTCACCAACTAGTAAGTAAAAAGAGGTTTCATGCCACAGGGGGAAAAAGAAAAAAAAAGGGGGGAGGGGGGAACTTGTCCTGGTACTGTTTGAATCTTCATTCCTGTTACTTCCTCTTGCTTCCTCCCACCTGCTCCTGCACTTTTATTCCAGCAGATTTTGTTTGTGTTGTCTGGTGGTCAGTGACTGCAGTTCTGCCACCTGGGATCTGGTGCAGCACAATGACTGCAGCTTCCATGGCCTACAAACAGCGCTGAAACTAGTTCCAGAGTTCTGATTGGTTTGCCCTCATTTCCCAGTTAGATTCCAGCTGATGTTCTCCAGTCAAAACCTGCAGGTTTGTTTAGCCAGGTTTGTTTTCTAACTGAGCTATCTTTATTAAATAGTCAAAATATAGGACATATCTCAGCCTTCATAGAGGAGACTGATCAGAATCGGAGCATGTAGCATAGGTTTCCAGCCTGCTGTAAGGTGTCCTCCTCAAGTCCTGCTACTCCTGTGAATCCTGGGCATGCTGCCTGTGTCATGGCATCTTTGTGACTGGAATGGGCAGAAATTATGGTAAGTGCCTCACAGAAAGGTGCTGGCAGGCAAAACCATCCCTGTCTGAGGTCAAGAAAAGGCAGCCAAGTTTTTCACACATCAGTCAACAGAGGACCCACAGACAGCCCGGGCAAAAACCCTTGAGGTATTTTCCCAGCAACCTAGTGGCCGGCAGATCAGGAAAAACCAGGGCTGGCTCTCTGTGAGACACCAACCATTTAACAAGAGAAAAGGAAGAGGCGGACTGAAACTCTGTGTAAGCACACACCATTCTCTGTGTTACTGAAGTTTTCCCATTGAGAAGCGTCAGAGTTGTTTTGGACAATACATTTGACAACACAGAGAAAATTTTGTTTCAGCTTCATCAGGTTTTCCGAAGGGGTGTTGTTTTAAGGCATACTACCCACTTGCAGCCTAGTGTGTTTCCAAATGGATTGTATTTTAGCAGTTTTATACAGGGCAGGTTTGAAAAGATCAACAGATAAAGTCTGCATTGGTTTCACAAGGTCCTGAAGTGCTGAACTTCTGCTGCCTCCTGAACTTCACCTCTGTCCCCGTGTGCTGAGGAATAACAACGTTTCCCCTTACATAGCTTTCTACTTCTGTGTTTTGTAGCCATGATTGGGTCAAAACAGGTTTAAAGGGAAGTGCTATGCTTCCAGATCTTCCCTTTGGGTTAGGGAAGAAAGCAGAATAAATTGTGTCCTTTAGGGAGGCTACAAAAAGGCCTGATCAGAGGTTGGAAAGCAAGAAAATGGGGCCAGATTTCTCAAAGGAACAACAAGGCTGATGGAGTTGGAGTGGGATCTCCCAGAGGGCCAGAAACTCTGAAGCTGGACCCCATTAGTTTATTCTGGATTTCCACCCACGGGTTCACTTGCCTTTCCTCCATTTATGCAAGGCAGGGACACGCAAACGATCACACCCTATTGACTGTGCCCAAAACATGAATGATTTAAAATACATTTATTGTACCATCCTTCACTACTCTGTTCTCCAGTCTTAGTCTGGCCTTAATTTCACTCTTTGTATGGAAGCACTTCCAAAGCTTTTCTGTTGCTCTTCTCCAAGCCCTTTACATTCTGTTAAGTCCTTTTGCAGATGGCAGGACCAGAAGCACACTCAGTCATGGGGATGCAGATGCACCGCCCTGTTATCCTGACATTTTCCATTCTGTTCTCTGTCTCTTCCCAAAGTATTCTTAACACTTCATTTTCTAACCGTTACTGAACATAAACTAAGTTGACACTATTTCTAAGAAGCAGCTCAAGAGCCCATCTTGATGTAATGAGGTCAGCACTGCTTTTCCCATCTCTATTATTTTGAATTTCTACATTGCAGTTTTTCTGCTTTTTCTCACCTTGTCACTTGGTAGCATATGGTTGTTTTGCAGCTCTTCACAGATAAACCTTCTGTTTTCACTCACCATACCCTCATGTCACCAGGAGCTTGTCACATCTATTACCCACTCATTTTCCAGGTAATTTACCAAGTCCACCAAACATTGTGGCCTTCAACACTCGTTCCTCTGATGCCTCCCCAGTGAACTCCCTCCGTTGTGAAAGGCTGCTGCTTATTTACATTTTTTTATTTGCCATTTGTTATTCATTCATCCACTCCTCATCCCATGAGAATTCACCTTCCTAGAGAACCTTTGGGGAAGAAGCTTGCTTCAAGGCCCTTCAGTAGGATAAGCAGGCACTTGTATGCACTGAGGCTTTCTTGTCCACATAGTTGGCTGCTTAAAAGACCTCTAATAGAGTTTTCAGCAAGAAGAAACATAGGAGGTGGAAGAGAGAGAGGGTGAAGGTGCCAGAGTATTTCCCTTCTACGAAACAGCTCAGTGGGTAAGGAGTTTGTCCAGGGCACTTGAAGTCTCTGCTTCATTGCTGTCTTTCTCAAAGGGAATTTGGTATTGCACTTCCCAGGGAAGCTTCCTAACTACCAGACTACTAGCTGAACTTGTATTTTCTCCCAGCTTTTCTTATTAGATCTTTTAGATTTGGCTTAAAATATACATTGACTCAGGGATGGATATTTCTAGCCCTGTGACTGTCATTTATGTTGCTTTTTATCCATTGCTGTTTCAGTGAATATTTGGTTCCTCCAACTGCAAGTGGAAAAAATGACAATGAAAAAGACTGATAGCAGAACTGCTTATAGCCCACACATGAGGATGCTTGATTAAGAGAGAGACTGAGATATAGATCTGAAAAGGCTTGTGCTGGCTTTTGCAACACTGCCTCATAGAGACCTCATCACTGTCTTCACAGTGAAGTGCAGTCTCCCGTCATCCACCTGCTCCTATTCTTCCCAGAGAACACCTTTATCTACTGAACAGTCTTGATCTGTCTTCAGACACTTTGAAGGATGATGCGTGTGGTTGAGGACATGCACTGTACTTGGAGGAGAAATTGGAAAATCAAATAAAAGGAAACAGCAGGAGGAGAAAACTAGTTTGGGACACATACAGCTGTCACGGGGGAAGGACAGGACAGAAAAGGCAGAAAAATAGGTGTGGCAGGTTGTTGAAGGACACAAAGAGACCCTTGCTAGTATGCTGTCCTGGAACCTCCCTCCACACCTTACCATATCTGAGGCCCCTCACTGCTCTGACAAGCTGTAAGACAGTTTTCAGATCCTCTTTTGGCTGTAAAGAGAGGTTGGTGCCTCGGTTAGTTCTTCAGAGCATTTCCCTTTCCTGTGGATGTCCCTGATCTGAGCAAGCATATTGTGGGTCTTGACAGTCCTCTGGCAGAGGTAGAGAAAGTTGGGAAGAATACTACCACATGATAGGGAAAAAAGGATGTGACTGGAACCACCTAGGTGTAGGAGGATTATAATTAAGTCAAATGAGACCTGATCAGCAAAGCACTGTTTTCCCTTTGAGCTTGCAGTAATGGTTTAAATCTCTGGACAGAAAGAGAAGAGTGCTTGCCCAGCTCAACTCTTTGGCACTCCTTTCCTTAGGACCCTGCATATGGGAAATCAATCACAGATCCCTCTTGCCCAAGCAAAACAAAGCACTTGCACTTAGCCTACAGAGACTAATCCTACTGTGTTCCCCAAGGATGAGCTAGGCCTAATAAGATCTTTTCTGTATGATGTATGTGATAAAGCTGAAAACCTCTACTAGAGTATTAGCTGATACAGTGATACTCTAATGCACTTTGTAATTCACTTTATATTCATGAGGCCTGAGAGCTGTTTCCAAAATGTGCTTCAGGATTGCATGGTCTCCATGGAGAGGTTTCTTCTTGCTGTGTCAGATACTTTGGGTATTGAGAGACAATGATAAAAATGTTTGTGTGTGGCAGCTTTCCGCTGTGTTTCTAAGACGGCAGAAGAGAGTGGTAAAGCTATTGCCCGGACAGAGCCAGGAACTTGGGTTCAGGACCCTCTTATTTCCTTTGGCCTCAGATAACAATTTGGACCTAACTGCTTCTCCTGTCACTGTTAATATTTCTTTAGAGGTACTCAAAGGTTTTGGAAATTGCCTGGTCCAAGTGGCTTTCTGAGTGCCACAAGGCTACTTCTGTTTAACTCTCCAGTCGCTGAGCTTACCAAGCAGCTGACTGTGGGAACAGCCTTGTGATGGCTGCGAGCTGCTCAGATCAGCACTGAATTCAGGATCTGCTGTCTCACATTGGGTAAGATCTTGGCAGCTTGCATGGCTGTCAGATTGTGATGTTATGTACCTTCAGTGGCTGACAGGAACTAGGAGAAGAGGAGCAGATTGTGGCCTGCCAGGCAGCTGGGAGGTAGCCTGATGCAGTAGGAGGGATCAGACATGGTTGAGAACACCAAGTTTTGTAATGATGAAGGAAGAAGTGGGAGGTGAGGAACGAAATACTAGCCTTGTCTTTAGTGTGGTTTTGGCCATGGTTTAAAAAAAAAAAAATGATTGAAAAGATGAAGAATGCAACACCTGAGAAATGCCTGACCTTTGCTCAGGAATTCCTGCATATCTAAAGTGTAGGCAGAGGTAGAAACTTTGCTAGAAATGCTAGTTTTTCTCTCAGTGCTTGTCTGTATTGGAGAGGTAGCAGTGGGTGCTCTGGAGAAATACATGGGGTGTTGTGCATTTTCCATTCCTGTGGCAGCTTGGGTAGGTCTTCTTCTAGATGAAGTCCACAGGTGCACTGGACAGAGGATCTTTGACCTTGACCACAAGAAATCAGTCCAGGTCTGTCTGTGGGTCTTCTGTATAGAACTTCTTCCCATAGTTTGACCAGAACCACATGTACCATGTACATGGTTTAGGCCTAATGCTCTAAACCAGCCTACTTTTGGTTGCTGCCAGTTCAGAATCCCTAAGGGTTCAGGCACATTTGAAGGCTTTTCTAGCTGGCTTTGCAAGGGGCTCTGTCCTCTTACCCATCACAAGTGATCAAAAGTCTGGGTCTGCATCCACACCTAAACTTAACTGGGAGAGAGACACGAAACTTTACTGGGAAGCAGGCTCCCCACTTTGAGTGGCTCTTTCGCCACTGCTTTTTGGTGGCTGACAGAAGGCCTCTACTTGCTGTGGGCTGGGGAGCATCTCAAGTCAGCGGCAAGGATTTCGGGGCTGGTTGGGGGCTGGGGTAAGCTGTGTGGAAAGTTTTTTTTTTTTCCATCCTGTGCAGCAAAATGAGAGAAAATAGAAGAGGGAAGCACCTACCTTGGCCCAGTTGTTCAGGAGGTAGTTAACTTTGTTGTGGTCAGTTTGGTCACTGATAAGGAGAGCAGCCCTGCTGAGAACGACTCAGGGGTGCTGCTTGAAGAGAAGCTCGACATGAGCCGGCAATGTGCGCTCGCAGCCCAGGAGGCCAACTGTGTCCTGGGCTGCATCAAAAGAAGCGTGGCCAGCAGATAGAGGGAGGTGATTCTGCCCCTCTGTTCCTCTCTTGAGAGGCCTCATCTGGAGTATCGTGTCCTGTTCTGGAATCCTCAACATAAGAAGGATGTGGAGCTGTTGGAATGGATCCAGAGGAGGGCTACAAAGATGATCAGAGGGCTGGAGCACCTTCCCTACGAGGACAGGCTGGGACAGTTGGGGTTGTTCAGCCTGGAGAAGAGAAGGCTCCGAGGAGACCTTATAGCGACCTTCCAGTACCTGAAGGGGCTACACGAAAGCTGGAGAGGAACTGTGTAAAAAGGCTTGTAGTGACAGGACGAGGGGGAATGGCCATAATTGGAAGAGGGCAGATTTAGACTAGACATTAGGAAGAACTTCTTCACGATGAGAGTGGTGACACACTGGCACAGGTTGCCCAGGGAAGTTATGGATGCCCCATCCCTGGAGGTGTTCAGCGCCAGGTTGGATGGGGCCTTGAGCAACCTGATCTAGTGGGAGGTGTCCCTGCCCATGGCAGGAGGGTTGGAACTGGATGATCTCGAAGGTCCCTTTCCATTCAACCCATTCTGCGGTTCTATGGCTCGGGCCCAGCAGCCGGGAGCCCCCCCGCTCGGCTCCGCCGGGGCTCGGAGCGGAGAAGGGTCGGGGCTCCCCCTGCTGGCGACCGCGGCCCCGCTCGCCCCCACGCGGCTGCTCCCGCCGAGCCGTGAGGCGCGGGCAGCGCCCCGGGGCGGAGCATCCCCGCGGAGCCACGGCGTCACTCGGCCGCGCGGTTTTTTTGTCTCTGATCGCTGCCTTCTCTTCACGCTCAGCCCTCTCCCTTCAGTTGATTTCTTTATTTGTTTCCCACCCCCTGCTAGTGTCAGTCCCGCCCCCCCCCATCTCCCGCCTCTTCTCAGTGGTCGTGTGAGGAACACTTTTCCTCTCGCTGGTGGCGATAATAAATGCCAATAATAGTGAAACAATACAGAAACCGAAGGATGAAACCCAGAGCTGAGGGAACGGACTCTCCTGCTGCTGGGAGTGGAAGGGGCTGCAAGAAAGCTGGGGCGGGACTGTTCACAAAGGCTTGTAGTGATAGGATAAGGGGAGATGGGTATAAACTGGAGAGGGGCAGGTTTAGGCTAGACATAAGGAAGAATTTCTTCACTATGAGAGTGGTGAGGCACTGGCACAGGTTGTCCAGAGAGGTTGTGGCTGCCCCGTCCCTGGAGGTGTTCAAGGTCGGGTTGGATGGAACCTTGGGCAGCCTGATCCAGTGGGAGGTGTCCCTGCCTATGGTAGAGGGGACAATGGATGATCTCTAAGGTCCCTTCCAACCTGAACTATTCTATGATTCTATGATCCACCACATCCTGGGGGCTATGTTGAAGTCCAGGTGATTGTAATAAGCTGTTCTTTGTGGGTCTGAATGCTCTCTGCTGAGAAAAAGATTTTAGTGCTTACAAGGATAGTTTTTAATCTATGTGTCCATGCATTGTGTCGAGCATGAAAGTTGCAGTTTGCTTCTTTAAGAAATTAGGGTGCGTTTATCTTGTTTTTGCAGCTGTTTCTGACTGTGTGTTTCTCATCTAGTAAATGCTATTAATATTACATAGCTGTCATGATTAAGAAGAAAGCTTGCTGGTAGTTTGGCAGAGGTTCCCTGCTAAAAGATAGCATGTAATGCTCTTATTGCATGATTTCCCTATTCTCCTCTTGCTTCACATCTTCCACAGATGCAGGTTGGAGATGAAAAGAATTGCACATCCTGAATTTCTTGCAAAACCCACTTTCTTCTCTAGAATGTCTCTTTAACTTTTTATAAGTGGCAGCTCTGCTGAATTCCTATTTCTCCTCCTACCTTTTTATGATTGTAAAGCATTTTTGATGTGTAGTGTCATTTTCATAGGCCAGTTTCCTCCTGCTGTGCTGAATCAAGGCTGTAGACAGCAGAGCTTCTTCTCAGCGGGTGGAATCAGCTGTCAAGTGATAAGCAATAGGCAGTTCCTGCTTTTTACATCCAGTGTTGCGGGCTAATGCGTTTGGTTGCTAATCTTAAGGCAGCAGCAGCAGTTGCAGAACATACCCTGGCCGTGGTTTAGTTTTTCTTGGGACAAAGCTTTTAGTTGTTCATCTGGGTGTAAGTTGGAGGTGGAGTCAGTTTAACCTGTAAGTATCAGCTGTAAAATTGCTGCTGCAAGTGTTTGACAGCTAAAAGAAAACTTCTTACTGGTTTTTGACACTTCCAGTAAAGTTATGTAAGCATGAAAACAATGCTGGAATGTATTGTCTGCATATGAACAGCTGGAAACTTGGTTTGCTCCCAGGGTTTATAAAACCGACCTTCTGCCACACAGAGCAGGTTCTTCCCTGGGGGCAGCTGGCAGCTCACTAGACCTAGGGAGCATCTAAGTGCAGTGTGGGGCTGCTACCACTGCCTGGGACCATGACTTTGCAGCCACATGGAACACTTAATTAAGAGGAAAGGGCAACAGGAGGATGTGTCCTCTGTAGGCCTGTGCCCTGATAAAGTTCTGAAGGCCATCCCATTCTTCCTCTTGTGTAGGTCCACTGCCACCGCTATCAAACTCTCCCAGCCCTTTTCTTACTGCAGACTCAGAACTTAGTTGAGCAAGCTGAAAAAGAACGATCTGTTTGGTGGATGGTGAAAAATTTGTCCTTACAGATTTGGCTGAACAGCAGTCTATTTCAATAGTCCCACCAGGGCAAACGGAGTAAAGCCAAGATGCAAGATTTCATAAAGGTGTTTTTATGTAGTACACTCTAGTCTTCCTGGCCACAAGTAGCAAGTATCGGAGACAAAACTGCATTTCCTTGCTGCTGGATGCTCATCTTTCTCCTGCACCTGTCTTACTTCTGCTGAAAGGAAATGTGGATCCAGCAAGCTGGAGGTACCATCAAAAATGGACTCCACTCCTACATTCAAAATTAAGGTGAGTAAATACCAACAGGTAGCCTGCCAAGCTAGTGTCTTTCCTTAGCTGCTTTTCTTGGAGAGCCAATCAGCTGCACCATGAGGGACTAACTGAAAGGTCGGTCAGCAGGGCTGCTCCAGAGATCAAATTGAGACTTAAGAGGACAGCTTGACACACATCATCTCATCTTCCTGCTGGGCTCATCCTTCAGACCAAAAAGGCCTTTTATGGCCACCTGTAGCAGATCACGTTCCTCTGCCCACAGAATTCTCAGCATTTGAAGCCAGGTTCAAATGGCTTATATATCCCACAAGTACCTTGCAGTCAATGCATACGCAGCACTGCGCAGTACTACAGAGCAGAGAACATGTTTGTGTGCAATTTTGCAAGTGCAAAGCTTTACACTTTCCTACAACCATTTTATTAATCTAGGTGGTAGCTGTGGAACAGTTTCATAAAGTCTAGCACAGCAGGGCTGAAAAAAATAGTGTTTCATGTGCATCCTCATTGCCGAGGCAAGTAGATTATTGATTATGAAAACCCAACAGTTGTCTTGAGTGTGTGGTCCACACCATGCCAGCTAGCCCAGGTTGAAAGCACTATTAAAATCTGATGTGAATGTGGAGATAAGACAAGGAGAGAGGCAGCTCCTGCTCAAAAGCGATTTTTAATGCCATAGTGAAGGCACACTAGAGGTAGATTCCCCGACTTCTTACCATCCTCCCCTGGTCCAAATCTTCTCAAAGATCTGCCTGCCTGCTGTAAGGTGCTGGAGATGCTTCAAGGGGGCACCATGAGCTATAAATCTGTGCCTCACTTTGTACAATTCAGATGAACTTTCCTGATGCTTTTGTAGCTATTGCAGTATGAAGCTATCAAATAATAATAGTAACAGTATTCCGCTCTATCACAGGAAACAGAGTAATGCTGCAGACTCTTGCCTAAAAATACAAGGATTAGATCATGAACTAAAAGGTGTTTTGGCACAGGGTGTCCTGGAGTCATTCCAGTCTACTGCAAGGTACAGCTGGAGGTCAAGCCTTAACTGACTGGTTTATGTGAGGAGCACAGAAGTCTTCACTTTCCATCCAGGGCTGCTTGTATTAAATCACGCTTTAAAAAATCTTCCTTAGGTTTATATCTTTGCAGAAAGATATGGGCAAGAATGCAGCTTTACCACTATTTTTGTCAGTAGCCTCTGGTGTTCAGGATTTATTGTCTGAGCTTACCTCCTTCCAAATTAGTGCTCTGCTTAGTTTCAACCTTAAAGTATGTCTCTAAACTGGATATTCTCTAGCCTTGCCTCTCCTTTGATTAATTATAATCCCCTCAAGGGACTGTTAACATTTAGAAGCTGACAATTGGTGGGGCTGGCCTGAACTGCCTATCTGGATGAGTCAGCAGAGCAAGATCACTTCTGCCCGTGCCTGGGTTTCACTTCATCCATCTGCAGAACCTCTTGCATTGAGTGATACAAAAGTCTGCCTGACTGTACCTTTTATGCTAAGTGCATAAAACGGAAAGGCCAAAGCATGGGCATGGGCAGAATTGGGTTTTCCTGGCCCCCCTCTATCAGTATATTTTAGTTGTGTTTCATGCGGTCACATGTTCAACACACAAACTTTGATATACTGGACTAGTAAAATTAAGGACTGCTTTTATTCACAGCCAGGTTTCATGGAGTTAGACTAGCATGAGTACTTTTGCACTGTGCTACTTTTGGTGTAATGAACTCTGCCTGCCCCTGCCTGTAGTGGTTCCATCATTCCCTTGCCAAGGCTATGAAGCCACATGTTCCCAGTCGGGCCAGCTGACTGGGTCTCTTGAACCAGTGGTGTTAGCCCAGGGATCCTGGTTTTCCTCAGCTGGTCTGGGCAGAATCTATGCAATTGGCCAGCCTTTATAGACAGAACTAAGGCAACAAAACAGCATCCAGCTTCAGCGTTACAATTAACAAACTGTACTGATTAGAGCTCTTCTGTGGTTTTGGACCCAATTTCTTAACTGCATCATGCCACTCAGACTTGGGGCGGATGGAAGATGAGACATGATGGGATGTGATCCCCTCCTGAGGGACGAGGGTATGCATCCTTTACACTCCACTCTGTGGGATTTCTATGCTTTTCTGCTAAGGAATCCTGTGTGGTGCCTGCTACTTGCACCCACTGGGTGGAGCAGCTCACTGCTTATTGCCTTCCAGCCGCTTCCCTGTCCAGAAAGATTGGGATCCAAGAACAACAAAAAAAATCACGAAGAAAACAGAGACAGACAAGGGGCAGGACAAAATTGAATGAAGACCTGCTTCTAGACAGGTAGGAACAAAGCTGTATTTTAGCAGAAAAAAAGACCAGCAAATGTTTATTTATGAAAACAAGGTGGCGAAAAAACAGTCTCTTTTAAGAGCTATTGCTTAATCAGGAGTGAAGGGGCCACTTTTGGGCCTCAAAGGCCCTAAAAATCTGTCTTTAAAAAAGAAACAAGAAAAGCCTAAGTCTTCCCAAATGTTGCCTTTGTAAACCCTGTGACAGCAGTAACTTAGTGCTGTAGCACTAAGGCAGAGCATCAGTCAGGAAGGGCTCCACACCTATGAAAACAGCTAGTCAAGATAGTTTATTCCAAATACTTTTCTGTTAAATTTGGCTATCAAGGCAAATATTTGCGTGTGAGTGTGTTTTATACTTTAGTAACAAATTAAGAAGAAAACAGAGCAAAGAAAACCAAAGCATTTTGACAGGAAGTAGTTTAAAAATCTGAATGTAGGGGGTTTGCTGCCTTAATTTGCTTGATAAACCCCCGATTCTTCCACATTCTCCACTTCACGCAAAAGATTGCAGGGAATTTTCAAAAATGTTGACTACCTAAAAAAAACTTGTATCTATTTTCTTCATCTTTGTTGTGGTTACTACAAAAGAGTGAACAAGTTGAAAATGTATTTGTTCTTTCCACAGTAGGGAAAGGAAGACACTCCTGCATGCATGCTGTCACAGGCAGCAGCATTTAAAGAACGCTCAGGAAGTTTTTATGGTCTCTGTTTTTTCTTCCCCCCGCTGAAGCTGTTCAAAGCATCTAGAGGAGAGACCAGCAGGAGCTAATGGTGCTGCAGCCACGACCAGCTTCATCCCATGGGGAAGGTATCCAGAAGAGAAATACAGAATTGTGCCTTAGGATCCTCAGAGCCTGCTGACCACTACAGGATCAGTGGTAAGGAAGTTCATCTTTAGTGTTGGTAAAGAAATTATATCCCTTATCCTTTTCTTTGTCTGGATAGCAGCTACTTCTCTCATATGTATCTATATATAGATAGATGTTGGAGATATATATACATGTATGTGTGTATATGTTGGACCAGTCATTTCTTCTTCCAGAGCTTTCTGCTGCAGCAGATCTAGCCATAGGAGAGACAACAGCCCTATGGGGGAAAGCCTGTCCTATTTTACTCTGGTTAATGGATGTGAGAGTCCCCTGAACCCACAGCCTTCCTATGCATTTACTACTCTGCTCTGCTGAGGGATGCCTGTACCTCCTGTAAGGCCCTGCAGTAGATGTCTGTGAGACAGACAGCCTGATACAGCGAGTTCACTTCTGTGACTATTGACATGAAAAATTGGTCTTTCCACCAGCTCAGCCCCAATTATATGCTTTTTCTCTTTGAGGACTAGGTCACATTTCTCTGTCTCAGGCCAGAAGATACGGTAAAGCTCTTGCTATGGGAGCCCATGAACTTGGCTCAGCTAAAAAATATCTTCATGTTTCGTTAAAAGGGTATAGGTATGAAAGTCTCTGAGGTGCTGTGATTCTTTATAAACACCAGTGTACGTTCTGGGTCCAAAGCAACAGCTGTCTCCCCATTATTCCCCCAAACTCTCATGTTACTGGGATCTGCTGTGGCAGAAGGACAACAGGAGATAAGAGGACAGGTAGAACTAGAGGAATCAGGAGTGCTGCTGCTGGATTCTTCTGGTCTAGTGATGGAAAAAGCAGAGAGTAATTTTCTTTTCCTTCACTTTTCTTTTTTTTCACAATGCCAGTGCAATTTAGTGAGCTGTCAGTTGCTTTCTTAGTTAAACTTAAAGCTTCCAAAGTGGCCTGACCTTTTCTCTATCCTTTTTATGCTGTCGGAAGTTCTACTAACAGGAGGGAACCCAACCCAGCTACACCTTTGATCTAAGCCATTTCAGAACAGGGGAAAAAGCTGAAAGCATTTCTTTAGCTGGGATGATCAGTGTGGAGACCGCGGCAAAGATCTGTTCTATACTTTGAAAAAAAGTATTTGTTATAACTTGCATATTTTTGTAGTGCGACACTTATGACTTATGGAGGTAGGTTCTCCTGAGGAGGGAAGTAGGAGGTCAGCGTAACTGACAACTTACCTTTATTGGAGTGAATGGGTATGTGAAGGGAGTTATCCTAGCAGTAGGATGGCAGACCCATGAGTACACAACTTCTAGTAACCTGTAGCTGAAGGAGGCAGAATGGGCTGATATGAAGGGAAATGGCATAATTAGGGTGCTGTGTAGGAGCTCAACTGCCCAGGACAGAGAGGGAGATGGGATTCTGGTTGCTGCTGAGTAAAGAGGCAAACAGGAGATCTAGTTCTGGGGCAAGCTTCCTTTATAGATCCATGGCAGCCAGTATACCCTGTGCGGAGAGTAAGCACAGCCTCTCCACAAGACGTGGAATGTCTTCTGGCAGTTAAGAAATGCATTTTTATTGCCACAAAATGCCCGCGTATCAACACCTTCCTTTGTCACTTGCTCAAGAAATTTGGTTTCTCATTGAGTCCTCCTTGAAATGTCTGATGCAGGTGAGGGAGGACAGCTCGTTAAAATTCTTTTGCTGTTAAATTTCTTTCAGTGGATCCTTCCCTGAAGAGCTTCTAATGAGACTGACCTTCATTAGCTAATTAGGCTCATTGAAATGACACAATCACATTCAGTGTTTTTTTTCTTTCTGTGAGCATTCCAGATTAAGTTCTTATCATTAGGCAGGTTAGAAGGGAACTTGTAACTATGTGTGGAGGTCAGCAGTGCAGAGTCTATCTCACCTCTCTGCCCTAGCTACTGAAGTTGGCAGGGAAGCTGTGCCACATGCTGCCAAATAACAGTTTTGACTACACTGTGATAGTATTGACTTAGTTCTGTACCTATTTTTAGCAACTTGCATGCTTATGTATGTGCAAAACAGTTGTTATAAACCAGAGACCACCCAAAGTTTACAAATAAATTCAGCATTAACAGTATGGTTCAGCAAAACCATCCTGTTACCAGAGTAGTCCAGTCCATTAACCTGTGCTGTACAGTCCTGCTTGAACAATGAATGGAAAAAAGTCTGAAAGTTTAACAAATATTGGAGTATCTTTTAGTTTTTATCAGTCTGGCTGTGCCGTGGGCAGGCCCCAGGCTGGTCAGAGTGGGCACCACTGCCAATCTTTGATAGCTCTTCCTGAGACTCTTTCCGGATTTCATCCATCTTCTCCCGTATCTGGAGAAGCAAATGGAACATGCAGCAGGGCAGCACGTAGTACTGGCAAACTGGGAGAGTAGTATAATCACAAGATGACCTTGGCTGTCTGTACCCAATTCCTGCATCATCCTCTTCCAGTCTAGGAGTATCCGTTGTGTAACTACTGTACCATATGTCTTTACACGGGGAAAAAAAATTACAGCATCCATTAGATGAAACTGCCACCACATCTACCTGCTAGTTTTAGAAAAGAGTTCTTACAGGATTACTCCATGCCAAGGAAAAAAGAAAAACCAAGGTATAGTTTCCTTTTGATCATCACTGTTAACTGAAACTTCTTGATGCTGCTATTGTTGGTTTCTCAAGGACTCGATGGTTTCCTGCAGACCTAAGCATGAACTACTTTTATAATCTCAACCTTGAAACCTCTTCTGTCAGGAAGTTTGAACTACATTGAAGTCACTGTCACTGGAACCTATGGCTGAGCTCCCCCTAAGGATGGATGGGAAATTTTCTAGTGAGTCAAAGATCTGACTCAATAAACCGGTTAACGCTTCGGCACACCCAAGCTCTCTAATTATGTGTTCAACTTACAGGCACTGTAATCCATGCATACTTGACTATCATTTTTTCTGCATGAGAAGGACAACTTATAACAATCAACTCTAATAGGAAAATTCTCCAATAAAGGAAAGCCATTAAAAATATGAAATTATAGTAATGTAAGAAAAACTTAGTAAATGGCTTGTACTTAATAGTAAGTGCTTCTGCTGTAACATGCACATTAAGTGAATCTTAAGGGAATTAAAGTAATTCTCCAAGGCCTCAGGTTTTTTTTCTTTTGCACAAAAGCAAACTGTGTTTCATTAGCATTTTATATGTGTAGGATTTACATACTGCTTCAATCTCCTCTTATTATCTTATGTGCTTCATCAGCCTACCTTCCCCGTGCTGATCTAGAACTGGCAGTATCTCCTTTGAAGAGCCAGTGCCGTTTTGCAGCCTGTCAATTCTGGCCATGCACTGCTCCAGAACCTCTTCCCTGATCTCTCCTATTTAGGAAGTTTGATGTGTTGCTGGCAGACTTAGTGTACAGCATTTGTCTACTAACAGTAATTCAGATTTATGTGTATATGTATTACTGTAGCAGAGAAATGAATAAATTTAGCTTTCCAATCTGCTTTCTCTAGGATTTTTGCATTAATATCCTCCCTCTCTCTGCTGCATTCACTCCTCACCTCTGGAGTAGTGTGGCAAGTAGGATAAGGGTAGAATAGCTGAACCTTGTGTCAGCTAACGACTAAGGAGCAAGGCAGGTGGCAGAAAATCCAGGGTGTTCTGGTGAGATGTCTTAGAGCAGAGCCAAATTACTGTGAATAACCTCAGTAGTGTGTAGTTAGTCCAACA
Source organism: Cuculus canorus (assembly GCF_017976375.1). Taxonomy (NCBI): domain Eukaryota; kingdom Metazoa; phylum Chordata; class Aves; order Cuculiformes; family Cuculidae; genus Cuculus; species Cuculus canorus. Next base: position 55,224,333 of record NC_071405.1, on the reverse strand, counting down.
AAGTTACTAGAAAATTTCTGTTAAATTTCTTTTTTAGACTGATTGGTATGATTTGCTGGATACTAGAAGTTCTTATGGAAGCCTTCTCAGTAATTTCCTAGCTCAGTAGCTCTACCTTTTGGAAAGGCAACAGAAAGCTTCATGTTCAAGGAGAGGGCTAAAAGCATCACAATAAATACAGACCTATTTATAACACAATTCAATAACTGCAGAAACCACAGACTTCCAAAAAAACCCTAGCAGAGTTCTCCCTACCCCAAGTGGAGTAACTGTAGTTTTTAACAGAGCCAGTGGGTAATGTGGATTCTTGGCAGGGCTGAGCCATCGTGATGCTTTAGAGCATTTTACTTACTGTTAGCTACACCAGGGAACCATTCCATATTTTCATGTCCTTCCTCAGGAATGAAGAGGGAAGGATTAAGACTCAAGCACCATACCCTTGTGATCCCATTCTGGAGCGAGATTATTTGCTCTGAATTAAATTATCTCAGAGACATCCTACTGGCCTTCCCTAAAGCAACCGGAAGACCCAGTCACTGTCACACAGAGATGTCCCCACATGAATGTCTGGTTCTGCAGGATCAGCAGCTGCCACAGCTCCATCACAGGGAACCCTGGATGTGCAGGACTGTCTCACTCCTGACTGACGTGCCATCACTTGGGAGCTCTCAGAAATATTCAGAACTTCAGAACGTAGGTTGTTTTTATCTTCTTTTAAGAGTTAGTATGAAATTACTTTATGCAAGGATTTAAGCTGTGATATGCACTCATTACCTACTGGCCACCTTTGAACTTATCAGAGAAGTGGAAGATATCCTATTTAACAAGTGACCTGGAAGGTTGTCCTGTAAGGCCAAGTAAATCTGTGGAAATGGTGCTTCCTAAAAATACTGGGACAACAGCATAGACTCTCTATCATAATTTGTGTTCTATGCTCATTGTAATTCAAACTGACCACTGTAGCAAAAGAAATCATTCCCCTGTGACTCAATTATATATCAATTTTTTCATGTTCTCTCGGTAACAAATACTCTGCTGTGGCGGACATATTAGACAGAAGATGATCATTGTCTACAGGGTAAGTTATTACCCATTCCACAGTTCATGTTGCTGTTGCTTATTTGTGTCATCAAAATCTTAAAGCTCTTTCCTGAATATGGCTACTTAGTTTAACTTCTTAATAAAGACACTAGAAGGCAGTTAGAGATGCCGTTCACCACAGTTCAGGACAATTCATTCTTTTATTACTAGGAAGTATCCTGTTTGCATTGATTTTTCCTGAACAATGTGGGCAATAATGGGCACTGCTGATTTCTTATACCATAGAATCATAGAATGCCAGGTTGGAAGGGACCTCAGGGATCATTTGGTCCAACTTTTTAGGTGATACATAGTTTAAATGAGATGACCCAGCACCCTGTCAAGCTGAGCCCTAAAAGCGTCCAGTGTACAGGAATCCACCACTTCCCTGGGGAGGTTATTCCAATGTTTAACTGTTCTCATGGTGAAATTTTTGCTTCTGGAGTCTGATCATCATCTCCCCAGGAGCAACTCATACCCATTACCCCTTGTCTTCTCCACGTGGCTCCTTGTAAAAAGGGAGTCTCCATCCTCTTAGTAGACACCCTTTATGTACTGGCATGTGGTAATAAGGTCTCCCCTAAGCCTTCTTCTCTTCAGGCTGAACAAACCCAGCTCTCTCAGCCTTACTTAATGTGGTAGGTTTTCTGGTCCTCTGATCATCTTGGTGGCCCTTCTCTGGATCCTCTCCAGCCTGTCCGCATCTTTTTTTGTATAGTGGGGGTCAAACCTGAATGTAGTACTCCAGGTGTGGCCTGACAAGCGCTGGCAAGCTCCAAGTAGAGTATGTAAGCTAGGCTATCCACAGTGTTCTCCCATTGACTTGATTGTCTCAGTGGAGTTTGCTGTAGGAACAGGGACGATGCCCTATGAATCTGCACTATCAGTGGTTGCTTCTCCTGCATGGAAAATTCTCTGTGAGAGTTCACAGGACTTCTGTTGGGATTTGTACTGCTCATGTTTTTACTGCAGTAAGTCCCACTTAAATGTATGTAGATTTTGGAGGTGATAGCCTTTATTCTTGCTCCCTTTCTCATTGCTCCTTCACAAAGTCTGGTTGCATTGAGCCTCAAAATAGATATAGCTGCTGACTGCAAGGTGTCAGCAGAGCTTTTGCTACTTCTTGTGGACAGAGAAAGATGTGCATGTGGCTCCATCTGATTCTGGGAGACAATGGAAAATAAGTTCTGCAGATATATTAAACTTCACACTATCTTTCTTCTTTGCAACCTCTCTGTTTTACTCTTGTCTCTTTTGTATAATTATTTCTCTGGTTTTTTTCATCTAGTTTATTTTACAATGTCATTACTGATTTTGCTGTCCTCTAAAATATCCTTAGGCTTTGGACTTCAGTTAGTACTTCAGCTTAGTATAGTGGCTATATTTTATACTTATAATCTTTATAGATTCTGAAAACTGTATTTTAAGCTTATGTGTTGGAAGATTAGTAGAGGGTAAGTACCAGAGATTCTGCATCAAACAATCACAGTATTTGCCCACTGGCTAAGAGCTGGAGAAAGTTCTAGAGATTTGTTCTGGGAAGTTGTGAGCACCAGTTTCCAAGATGTATAGTCATATGGATTTGATCTGCCTGAAATTTTTTTGCAGCTCATTTACAATCTGGATTGGTTCTGAGGTCATGCTATAAATCAGCCACTCAATAGTTCAGTAAAGTGCTGAAAGAGCACTTCAGCAATCTGAGGCAAAACATGGAGCTTTGAAATAGCTGATAAAACCTGATGCCATTGGGTTCCATCAGTGTGGTAATGATGTAGGTTATCTATGCAAGGGTGCCTGGGCTCCCTTGGGAGTCAAGATCTAGATCTCAAATTTTAAATTTTTAAATAAATTTTTAAACATTTGCTACCTCCCTGCAGTATTTGGCTGTGATTCTGGCTGTACTGTCTCATGCAATGAAACAACTCAACCCCGGCAGGGGTTTGAGGCATAGGACTGGCTGGTGGGCAGTGCTGCTGCAGCTGCAGACCATCACCATGGGGCCCACCCTTTCACTGCAGGATGGCAGGGCCACCACAGTCCTTTTTGGCAGTGCCTCAAAGAGCAATGCTGGTGTTGGGTCTGACCATGAAGCAACTTGGTGCTGGTAGGCTACAGCTGCCTGCCAGCACGTGGCTGAGAGGGAAAGAATTCCCTTTGTCCTTCATCATCTTTTTCACCCTGCAAAGGAAAACAGGCCCTAAAAGCTGAGGGCATTTGATGTGCCAGCAGTGACAGCAGAACTGAAAGCTGGACAGGACCCTTGGGATAGGCTAGAGCAGATAAACTGTCTCTTGCCAGACATATAAAGTGGCATTAATATCCCTCCTTCATCCCACTGGCCACCACCAGCTGAGATAACAGAAACAAAACTAAAAATAAAAGGACTGTGAATCGTTTTAATTAGGGCATTAATGCAGAATAAATGTGTATTGCAAAATAAATGACCTCTAGGTCACCTCTTAGGAGAGCTCACAGGTGTTTCTTGAACTGGAAAAGGATAGCTGGACCTTTTTTCTTCCATACACTGCTTAACCCTGCAGTCCCAAAGGTAGTCCAGTCTGAATGTAGCATGCACCTGCTCTGCCCATGTCCACCTTGCTGTTTCATCCTGCGTGTTTCCTCACTCTCTGATAGTGGTTTCTTTGCCTGCAGTGGACTTGCTCCAGAACAGACCACACCAGCTTGTCCCTCTGGCCAGCACTGCCTTCAGCTTTGTGGAGCTCTCCTATAGTGGTTTTGCTATTCAGATAATTCCCTGAAGGGAAAGCAATGATTTTACAAATTAATCTGACTCCCTCCTTTTACTCTGTGTGTGAATACATACATAAAAAAAACCTCTTCAAAGCTATTTTTCTGCAGTGTATGCTGTAAAAGAATGGTGTAAACTACCCTGTGTGCAAAGTTTTCACCGAGATGTGCTTGGAGCAACCTTTGCAACCTGATCGCTTTGCCACACCTTTGCACAGTACTTGTCCAAAATTCATAGTGATGAGACCTCTGCACCATATTAGCCATTACGTATTCCTGTTACATGTAAATGGTCAGAGAGCACTTTGTCATATATTGCAGAAGTTTCCATGTTTTTAATGCATGAAATGCTCATGTCTTCATGGTAGTGTTTGGATTGTCAATCTGTTTGCTGAATGGTGTTTGTCTCGCTCCGTGCTTATAATTGTAGGAACGTGATTTATGTGAATGGAGAATAGATTTGATGCTTCAAAAATCTCCTCTGTTAGTCTCAGTGTCTAGGTCAAAGGCATTTAAGTTGATGATGCAGATAAATAATCTTATAGCTTTTCTGGCTTTTACAGAACAGATGAAGGAAAAAGTGTCAGGAGTGTGTTTTATCCGGTAACATACCATTTTACTTGAAATATGCAACTCTGGAATGTTTGTGTAATAGCATGATATGTTTTTCCTGATTAGGATGTGGGTATGCAGAGTGACACTGATCTTTATTTTGTTCTTGGATTGGTGTGATTCGCTTGATTCATAAACAAATGCATTGACTCTTCTTTGTCATGTAATCGTTATATTTGCTTACACTTATGGGGAACAGGATTTGAGCACATACATACCTGTTCAGAGTTTTCCACTCCCTGGTGTTGGAAGTCATGTTGTGCACTTGTTTTGAACTCTCTTTACCAAAACAAATGTCAGCATAACATTATAGATGATGGAGAAATAGATAGTAAAGCCTTTTTGCATTGAAGAATTTCTATCAAGTCATTTTACTACCTTGCCACCTGTACACAATGCACCCTGCAGCTGAAGCATGTAGTCTGCTTGCTAGCTATAGAATTGATATGAATTCTTCCAGATGCTTTTTAGGTCCATAGACCAGTCAGTCCCTACCATCAGCATCTCACCTCATGAGACAAACATATGCATTGTGACAGATAGGTCATTTTTACCAAAAGGGTGGTTGTATCTTCCTTATGTGCTTAGAAGTATGCTCACCAAAACCGTACTTCCCTTTTGTCAGCAAAGAGCTAAGTTTGATCATGGTGGTATAGAGGGCTGTGACCTATCCAAGAATTTCTCTTCCATGTTGGCTTAGCATAGACATGCACCACAGGTTGTTTCAGTTTAAGATTGTGACTACCCAGTGCATGTCCCTATTCTATAGGCAGTGCCAGGGAAGCAGACAGGTAATTTGAGGCTGTTAGTGAATATACAGTAAGAAGATAAACTTCCTTCTGCACCTCTTTAACTTTCATATTAGAGGATGCTCTACAGTGGGATGACAATCTGATAGTAGCCTTTCATCAGAAGACAGTGATGGTGAGAATTGTGATCTGCATGGCGAGAGTTGTGGCTGTTAATTACTAGAGCAGGTGAGATCACTACCTTGTAGCCCCTCAGCACCTGGTGTCCTCTTATCTGGTCTGTCTTCCCATTCTTGACAGCAGTATTTCTTCACCTTGGTTTTAAGTAAGTACTCAGTGCAATGTGACTGAGATAGTGCAATGACTTTCATTACTAATGTGTATGCATAATTAAATCTAGAGGGCTAATTTTCTGCTTTGCAAGTTTTTTATTATCTAACTCACTTGTAAAGTAGAGGGTAAGCTGTGCAGAGAACTTAATTTTAGGGTTTCATTGCTCAGTTCTTGGTGCCCCAATGCCAAGTGAAACAACCAACCTTGGTAAGCAGTGGTTTAGGTGCCTAATTAGAGCTACAAAAGCTGCCATACAGAGACCCTCTGAGATGGTCAGCAGCAGATGTCAAGAGAGAAGCAGGAGCCACATGTTTAATTTTGAATAATGGCGACACTTCCTTTCACTCACACTGCTCACACAAAGCATCAGTTACCTAAGTGGCTTACCATGCTGTTATCCATAAAATTTACTGTGTAAGTTAAATCATCCTTCTGCAAGATTTAGACTCAGGGTTTGCTGGTATGTCCAAGAGTGACAGAAACACTCCACAATCAGCTCTTTGGATATACTTTGCCCGCTTTTCTCCTCTACTTTTCCTTATTACAGCACCAGGAGTTTATACCACCACATCACCCGCTTCCTGCAGCTATGGTCTGTGCTAGCTCTGGGTTATTGAAATTCCTAAGGGATCCCAGTTAGCAGATACAGCTGCTAAAAGAAGAATGCCTTATCTGTGAAACCCCATAGGACTGAAATATTGAGTTATTCAGTGCTGTCAGGACTTGAGTATATTTGGGCAGGCCCAGAGACAGAAATTAAAGCAACCAGAGAGCTTTACTGATGGGATCTTAGGTGTCATGGGGATTCAGCCAGCTCCAAAGTTAAGCAACAGCTGAAGAGGAGGCTCTGAGGATTTGCATTTTGAATGAAGGAAAAAACCTCTCCGTAGACTTAGCCTGCCTAACTATGCAGGATGGGAGGCAATGGGGAGCAAGCATTATATGATACTAATTGAGCAAAGCGAAGCCTAAAATTCCCCTCAGCTCTTCTGTTTTTCAGAGTTTGTGTTCAACAGCTGAAGACTGTTTAATTTAGAAATGCATGTGACAAAGATCTCCAAGATACACTGTGGGTAGCATTCCTCCCCTGAGTCTCAGAGAACTGACTGATGGAAACGAACAAGACTTCCCATCATGACCCTCTGTGACTGTAGGTCTGGATACAAGGTAAGCATTACATGTAACTGAAATACCTGTGTCTTCTGCAAATTGATTCTGCTTCACATAAACTTAGTTGCTTTATTCCAGTGTCTTTCAACGCAATAATCTTATTGAACTGGGAGCATTTACAGCACCAGAAGAATTTAAGGGCTTATATGAGGATGGAGTATGAAAGTCTGGATTCCTGCACAGTTATATTCCAGATAATTGTGGAATATAGTGCTATACTGGTAACAGGGAGAGGTAAGAAAAGCAACCAATGGTTTTTGGGGGATGGCAAAAAGAGTGAAAGACTAATTTTTATGATGCATTTGAAGTACCTGCAGTTGACTGTGGTCCAAAATTTAGATTTCAACAAGTGTGTGTGTGTGTGTGTGTGTGTGTGTGTGTGTGTGTGTGTCGCCCTGGGCAAATGCCCAACTTGATCGTCATTTAAGGTCAGTCTTTGGGACCTTTGACCTCTTGTAGCCCAGCTGTTTCACATGCCAGATTTTTTTGAGAGATGCTGCTTCTGTTAATCAGATTCTGCCTCAACATTGTTGTTGGGAACCTAAAAACAGAAGGGGCCACCTTCATGTTTAAGGCAAAATATTTCTGTATTGTATTTGCCAGCAAGGATAAGGAAGCCAGTGATGGTGGAAACCAAGCCAGCAGGTTTCACAGCCCACACTGGCAGCAGTGCCATAACAGGCTGATACTAACAGGGACTTCTATATAAACACACACACTGTTTCCATTTCAGTCCTTAAAGGTGAGCTCTCTGCGAGTGAAGATTTTCACGTTGTCATTCTGTTCTTTACACACCATGCACATTTATATCAAAGTTCTGCAGTTCTTCCACATTGCTTTTTTTGTCGTTATGAAGTGTCAGAGGTCACTGTGCCTGAGTGGAGATGCTGCTCCAAGTTGGAAACGAGGAAAACTAGGGCAGTGACCCTCTGGCATGCTGCTAGTAATGAACTGCATTTGAAAAAACAGAATGTTTTTTCTAATGGACTGCACATTATTCTCATAACAGCATTTTGATTCTGGCATTTATTATCAACATTTGAAAGTGGCTGGGGTTGGTGAAGCACTGGGAGCATAGTCCATGATTCCAAAATGAGGCTGGTGCTGGAAGTACATCACAGGTGATACACAATGCTGTGTTGTCTTGCTATCCAACACCAAAAGAGGGGCCTCTAGTTATCGGGAATAGGAAATAATGTCTGAAGATTACCAGAGCAGGTGGAAGCAGCATAAATGGATCAAGAAAAGCCTGGAGGCTGAGAGAAGACTGACTGTCAATGTTTTCCTGCTAGTTTTTGATTGAAATCTTTCACCTGAGTTTAACACACTTTCATAGAGTAAGCCAAAAACTAATACCCAGAAACAGCATGCAACCAAACCCAGCCTTTTGGGGTTTGCTTTCCTAGGTAAAAATAATCATTGTTTCTTTCCATCTACATCAATCAGTAGTTAGATTTTTCTTTTTCAGAAATGAAGTTATTACTCTGCATACTCCTGAAATTAATAAAAAAAAAACCTTAAGCACAAAAAAAATGTAAAATACTCTGTGCTATCTGCCTGACTTTAGCAGGTACAGCATCTGCTTTAATTAATAATGTTGTGTCTCTGTATAAAAATAAAATCCACACTATTAATCCTTACATTAAATTTTCAAATCATCCATTCAATATTAACTAAATATAGCTACAGTAAAATAAAGAAGAAGCATTTGTTTGTTTATGCTCTCTCAGCTATGCAGGACATTTTTCTGTGTGTTACATCAAAGATTTCCTTTCAAATTCACCTGATTTGAAAGGCACAGTTTCCCCTAACTGTACAAGTCAGCAGAGAAAGTGGCTGTATTTTATCAAATTCAGCTGCACTTTTCTTGCTGAAGCATGTTCAAAAGCCAACAGATCTATTTTTGTGATTCATTGCAGTCCATTCTGCTGCTGTTCAGTTGAAGGAAGCTATTTTTGTAATTATTCAGTAGCAAATATATCAATTTAGTTAGTAGTGAAAAAGTTCCAGACATCTCTTTGATGAAGGTTGATAAAGGGATCCAGAAGAAAAATGTTCCTCTGCAAAAGGGAGTGAGCTGGCCTGGGAGAGGCTTGCACACAGCTCTGAATTAGCATCACCAAAAAAAGAAAAGCTCTGCTTTGAAGCGAGAGAAGGACAAAGACTGTCTTTTGCACATGTTGAGGTTTTTGCATGTAAGTTATTTGGATGTTTTTATTATGACAGAGGTCTTGAAAAGGATCTCAAAATATTAGTCTGATGGTTTTAGTCAGTTTGAAGAAAAAAAATTGGGGCAGGGATGAAAAATGTCTAAGAATATCCCTTCTGGCTACTTGAGGAAGATGAAATTTTTCATATTTTTTTTTAAACATAGGAAATTTGTCTCTCATTAAATTTAACTATGGTAAAACCTAACCAGAATCTTTATGACTAGTCTATGTCCATCTCCCTTGTGGGCTGAACAACAATGTTCCGTCTTCCAGGAAAGAGGACACCAGTTATCACATGAGTTCTCAAGCCCCAAAGCAAGCAACTAATTGTATTCTGCATACTAGAAACGTTCCTTCTAGAGCTGTTAACAAAAGTGGAGAACAAGGGAGAAAATATGTGGATGGGTTCACCTTTTGAGATTGTGATCCCTAGTGCTCCAGGTGTCCTAGTAACCAAGAACAGCAGCACTGTCCAATTCTTTCCACACTCTGTACGCTAGGACGTTCATGGGTAAGGGAATACAGCTTGTGAGATTGCCCTAAGGATGTGATAACTGGGCCCTGCTGGGATGGCAGCATTGCTCTGGATCGGATAGGGGAGGGCATAGGGGTAGAGCTGCAGCATGGGGCACACTGGCAGCACTGGATGGCAGTGTTACGTAAGTTCAAGCAGGTTTTCTTTCTTCCAGTTCTGGGAGAAAAGACAAAGCCTGCCATGCCTCTGACTGGAAATGTGTGTTTTTTCAGAAGGGATGTCTATTGTGATGTATCCACTGCTCTTCTGACCAGACTCCTTTAGTTCGTTGTCTCATGCTGGCTGTTTGGTGGCTACTTTCCCATGCTTTCTTTCCTCCCACCTCTCTTTCTCCTTTTTTTAGTGTGTACTAGAGTGTTTCCCATGCCTCTTCTGAGCTGACTGGGCACTGGAAAGGTCACAGCGCTAATCAGCAAGCTTTGCCACTGCGAAAGAAATATATAAAAAACAAACAACCATAAACTCAACAAAAACAGTACCTCCTCCTCCTTCCAATTCTTTAGCTTTAGACAGAAAGGACCAGGAGGCGGAGAGTACCTTGGCACTAGCCCAGCATTTAACATTAAGCCTGCTAGAACCAAATACACTGCAGGGAAAATACAAAATTTGAGCAGCTGACAGTTTACTTCTCTAACGGAATTTGCTTGTCACTGTTAATGACACAGAGCAGCAATTCCAGGGCAGCAATGCGTGTGTAATCCCAGTATCAATATGCACACCAGGACTGTCACTCTAGAGATATGTGGAACATACCTCTGGCAGGGAGATGGTAAGGCAGTAAAGGAAGCTGAATAGGGATCATTGTGGCTTGTTCCACCTGCTTGGATCCTGAAGTGTGATTTTTCTTCTTCTTTTTGTCTCCTTTATCACTGTAATACCAGGGTCACACTTTAATACAGCAAATATAATTACAGTGCAATTACATTGTGTGACTCTGTTCCATGATACCTATAATCACCCTTCATTTGTGTAGCTAGTAGTTTAGTTAATTGAGTGAACAAATTATTTATCAGTCTACTTTCTGAGTTACTATCTCTCATTTTAATTGCAATGGTACTTTTTGCACGTACATCTGAGTGTTCATGGGAAGACAGTCATTTCTGTTTTGTTAAGCTTATGATTTAGTTCAGCCTGTTTACAAGTACATCGTATTTGTTTGTGTGGCAATAGAATGTCACGCCAATTAAAAAAGTTGAATTAATATCCACACTGGTAATGCACAACTATCAGTCCTACTTAAAATCTCTGCCCCACTGAAAAATGCATATAGCACAAAGAGTTTAAGAAGTGTAGTGGGGTTGACTTCTGTATTTATCAGCCTCCCTGTTTCATGTGTGGTGCTTTAGAGGTGATCCAGAGCTGCCTACATTTCAAGTAATTGGCAAGGCCACAACACGTGCATGACAAATCCTTGGGATCAGGAGAAAAGCCGTGAAGGGCATTGCTGTCCTCCTTCCTGCCCCTTTCATGGACCTGTGGGTATCCTTCTGGATTCAGCAAGGCTTAGCTTCCACCCAGGGATTATGGCTTTGCATTCCCAATGGTGACATTAGTTTGATGTAACTTTGTTTTAAATAAAAAGGTTTTACTCCCTGTAGTAGTTTATGAGCATCAGTCACACTTCAAAGGCTGAAGTCCTGTGGCCATTTGATGTTAGAAGGTGGCAGGAGGCAGCTTCCTGCTTCCTTCCTTCCCCTCCTCTTCTGCCTTTGTTCTTTATCCCCAGATAAAATTGCTAGTTGGAACCAGCAGCAGCAACTTGGCCAGCAGTGAATGTCTGCCATACATTTCTGAAGAGCTTCCTCAGCCAGCCTGAAAACACTGCAGCGAAGACAGGCCAATGAGCCCCTTTCTCTATGCTTTTCATCTACTTGACTACCTTCTCCCATGCCAGGACCTTCTTCCAAAGCCCTGTGCACCTCACTCTCCCCTTCCTTCACTACTCTTTCTTCTCTCCCCTTACCCCTACCACCCTTTTCTCCCCCCAGCTGGGTGTACAGCACAAATCAGAAGAAGGGGGTGGCCATGCACAGCCCCTGCACAGCCAGCACAGGACCACAGAGCCGTCAGAAGTCACTTGCACCTATTCTGCCTCAGACCTTTCCAGTCCTCCTCCCTCAAATGTCTAGAAATGCTTCATTAATTTTTCAGGCAAAGGGGAAAAAAACCCACCCCAAAATAAGAAGAAAAAGGTATAGGAGCCAAGTAGAAAGCATCAGAGAGACAGTAAAAGGATTCTTTCCAGCTTTTATTCTTGCTCTCCCTGTTTTGACACTTTCCCCTCCTCCTCCTCCTTGTCTCTCTGTTCCTGTTCTTTCCATCCTTCCCTCTCATGATTTTATTTTCCTACTTCCCAATCTTCCATTTATATACCCGTGCTCTTCTTTATAGCCCAATATTTTTCTCCTGGGGAATTAGATTTCAATCCCAGAGACAAACTGTCTCTGTGCACTGGAGGGAATTGTCACTTGTTTTATATTTCTTTGTGAATCTGTGACTCTGGGATTTTTCAGCGGATCTTGGAGTACAGAGGACTGAGAGCTCAGGTCCCAAGTATGCCAGGACTCCAGGACCTTGTCTGAAACCTTTGGATGGCAAGAGCTGAGGAAGGAGCAGGGGAATACAAACCACTTCAGTTTGTCATGCCAAAGGCCTGGGCCCAAGTCGTGTCTTTCTGCTTGGTGACAGCTGCTGGAAGGGCAGGTTGCCCTGGGCTGGAGGGAAAAGAAAAGTGGGCAGTGATGGGAGCTATGCCTCAACCAGCTTGTAAACCATCTTTGTACGCATGTGAAAATTAAGATAACTCTCTCTTTTTCAATAAGAGGCCATTTGCGTGCTTTTGCTTTTTATATGTATCTTGAAGGAAATTACCTGTCAAGTATATCCCTAGAAATATTTTTGAAACTTTCATCCACGGGCATTAAACACCAGAGGCTGTTTAATCTCTCTCCCACTCTTTCTCTCTGCAAGCCCCCACCTGCCACTCTCTGGCCTGTTTTTTATTTTGTAGGGAAAAGAGTTTGGCTTTTTATTGCACTGTAGAGAATTTGTGTGTCACTATATTGGTCCTATTTGGTTCCATCACCAATCCAGCTGACCTTTGGATCTCCAGTACTGAGAGACAGATGGATTTTTTCAATGGATACATTTATTCTATAGCCATCCAATAACTTATTGAGGATTTGCATTCAAGCGACCATTATGACTGACTTGGGAAAATGAAATCCCAAAGGAAACCTAGAGAGGAACGTGTAAGGAAATAGATTCAGGTTCATGGCACAAGCTTAACAGTTGAAACTGTCCAAACCAATCCCTGTATATCCATGTCTTGCAGCTTGTGGAGGAGCCTCTCTTTGTTCCCAAGCATAGAAAAACTGAAATCACCCAAACCTCCTCATATTTACTACAATGAAAAAAACTGGAAACTACACTACTGAACTGTCAAACCATACTATGGGAAAAAAACAAAGGAGGCACCTTGCAAAACAAACACAACCCTCTGCAATAAGCACTGTCCAGTCAACTATGTACTTTAGAAACACAACTTAGAATATGTTACTTACATTTAAAGGTATTGAAAAC